>NC_136483.1:95740617-95868117 GCF_053919585.1 Euprymna scolopes | reverse complement strand
TATATATATATAATATATATATAATATATATATATATAAATAGGAAACAATTGTTTTCTTTATCTGCCTTTGAAGCGTTATGTTAGTTGATTTTTTTTTTAATGCGTATATAAATGAATACGTTTTGAAAGCTAAAATCAACGCAGTTTTTGATATATAAACAATTTTCTAAAACGTATTCATTTACATAGTTAATTATTTTCAATTTTTAACTAACACACCGCTTCAAAGGCAGATAAAGAAGAAACAAAAAGTATTTCCTAATTTCAATTTTGCGCGGTTGGCGCAACAGCCCCTGCTGATGACTGTTTTTATTATTTTATTTTTACTACGACTATCGGGCTACTACTATCACTCTTGCTCGCAGAATTCTACCATGTGGTCAAGAAAAATGAAAAAAGAAGACAAAATATACTCTTCATTAATAAGGATGTTTAGCATCGAAATATAGCTGATATAAGCAAATAAATGTGTTTATATATTAAAAAGTGCATTGTGTTTAGCTTTCAAAACGCATTCATATATACACGTAATTATATATATATATATATATATATATATATATATATATATGAATAAATCCTTAAAATGATTTTACATATCTAGTTTAAAATAGCTGATATTATATATATATATATATATATATATATATATATATATATATACATTTAAGTATATATACACGTATACATAAATATATATATGTATATATATATATATATATAAATTTATATATGCAAATAAAACACCAAAAGAAAAATTATAGATAAAGATTTAATACAAAATTACAGTACATTTTTACCTTAGAAAAGTATAATTATATATAACATGACCTTACCAACCTACAAAAAATTACGAAATCTTAATACAACACCATACGAAACCAGACGAAACCATCACAATCAGTCATAAACACTAATAAATCTTAGCAAATCACAAGAAAAAACGTAAACATTGACATTCTGATACACTGTTTTTAAACTGCCTTACTCTAAGAACATAAAACGAAATATAGCCAAAAAAAAGTTCAGAATATTCGAAAAAAAACTTTAAACTTTACCATGAATTCAGCAAAATATTTAATAAAACACTGTCAAAAATTCTTTCTTCACGATGCCAAACCACAAATAATTAAAGAAAAATTAAGGAAATACAAAAGATGAATACCAAATCTATAACAAGCTGCTACTGCAATAACAAAATAACTTCAGTAGCAAAAAATATATGACTTTTGCAATGTACCTGTGAAAACGAAATGTAATTTACAGTTGCCACCAAAAGTTCTAATAATGACCAAGAACAAGCGGTGCACTATATTACACAAACTAACGATTATCAGAGACAGAGAGGCATCAATACACAATTTATGGACATTAACACCTTTTTAAATTCGCTTATAATATTAAACAACAACACAGATTGCAAAATAATACCACAACAATACTACTCAAAATAATTATTATAAGTCCTTCAAATCTTTAGCGGTTATGGTTAGGACCAATATCAGATCCCATTAAACATAGAATATCTACACACAAATACTATTTTTATAATAGCTCATTGAAAAACAAAACAACTCTAGCTAAATATGGTACCAAAAAGATAAAAAATTGTCATTAATATAGAATGAGGAACACTTAGATCTATATACAATCTAACGACATTATATCAACTTGTTAAAATCTAAACCAATTGCGTGCATAAAAGATTAACAAACGTGGATCATTTTAGACCACCCCAATAAAATAATAAACATTATAACTAAGTGGCCCCTAAAATAAAACAGTAACAAAAACTCATATATTTTTGTAATAATATTAATAATAATAATAATAATATAACAATAATAATATAAAATAGTATAATAGTATTATAATAATAGTAATTATAGCAATGGACAATAATTATAAATTAAACTAGATATCACAAGATTCGATCCTTAAACAATGAACTAACAAATGTCTCTTGTTTGTTATAATCTAAAATGACTTAACTTAGAATTAAAATACACCTACATAAGCACCTATTTAAAGGTTATTACTCCCCCGTTTAATTACCCAGCAATTTAGATTTAAAAGAAAAAAGTTACAAATACAGACGATCTCTTTTCGATAAAAAATACTCTTATAAAAGAAGGTTTGCTCGCATAGACCTTTCCTTTCGGCTTAAAAAAACAACGTGAAAACACTCCCTTACAAAAGTACTTATTCATAAACTTTTGTGTTAATATCATTCCTTTTTGTTTGTTTAAATGATGTATCATATCGAGGAAGTTTGAAAATACAGTTTTTCATACTAATAGTTAATACCACCCCTATAAAATACTATCCAAGTATAAAATCAGAAATGTAGATTCTATTTTTCTTACTATTTACTTTAATAAGTTAGTTAAAAGTTAGTGTCTTCTCATCCCTATTTTGCAGATAAGATGACGATATCCAGAAATATTTTACTTATTTCTTGATAGTTTTAGTAAATATTTTTGTAAATATGGAATGTATATATATATATATATATATATATATATATATATATATATATATATATATATATATATATACATATGTATATATATATATATATATATATAATGAGAGAGAGCGGGAGAGAGAGGGAAAGTGTTCACTTGAATATAACATCTGAAGAACACGTAGAATAACATCAAACGTCTTAAAACATAATTAATATGCCTATGTATTGGCATGGGTTTCATACTTTTTACTTAGAATAACGGGGCTTCTACTCTAATCTATTAATATTCACGAAAAATGGTAGGTTATATTTCCGGAAACCTTTTGAAAGTACAAGACATATGAAAAAATCAATACTAATAATCTGGATTATACTAAAACTTTCTACTCGTATATTTTTGTAACTTTTTTTATACCCATTAATAATAGGCTTCTTAATTACGACAACCAGCAATGCCATGTTAAAGTAAAATGAAATAGTTTGTCATTGTTGTCCCATTATAAACTTAATGATTACATTTTATCTATTGAATAAATCATTTTCAATCAAATCACAATATGTTCCATCCGAATGGCGATACTGTCCGTCTTTATTCTTGAGCAGCATTGTTAAGTAACAATAAGTTTTTAGTGAAGCTACAGAATTGATTACCTTATTCTGTGTTATAAACGCGTTAATGGAATATGCTCTGATGAAATCACAACACCAAATATAAATTTCCGACTTACCGGGAAGCAGTAAAATTTCACTGTTTATGTAAATAGCTGCCGAGAAGTCTTATATTGTAATAGTTTTTTATTTTTCCTAGAAGATTAAACAATAAACCAGGATCCCTCATGGGGACCTCATTTTTCCAAGTGAAATTACACCATGTTTGCGATAAAAAAGGTTGTAAAATGTGATATTCATTTTGATTATAAATCAACACATATTATCAGGAAATTGTGACAGATTTTCAAATAATTTGAATAAGTGCCACAGATTCGTAGACCACTTAATAACGAACGATCTCCTTTAATTCTCTTCTCCATTGTAACTGAGAAGCAATTAAAGAGAAGATAACTCATTTCCATCTCACACGTGGTGTAACTCCCATGTCAAAATCAATCTACCTCGATTACTGTAGTTATCCATAATAACCAGTCATATCATTGGCGTCGGCCTATCGATTCATCTCCTGTATGTACAATCACTATCATTATGAGAAGAATTGGCTGGCACCATGGCTTATCATGGCCAATGTTCGCCTTAAGTATCCTCGCCAATTATTAAGGTTTTATATTTAGCACAAATTTCTGCCCCTCTCTTTTCTCTCTGTAGTTCAGTCTATCAGATTTTCTATCACTCAATCTGTCACCAGATTTTCTCTCTTTATCTTTATCTTTCTCACACACTATATCTATCGGTCTCTTAGGTTTAAAGGTGTGATTATCACAATTATCATAATTGATTTTGATGACAAATATTATAGTTATTGTCATCACCTACCTATTCTGATTCGATCATTATACATCTGAGGACAAGCATTTGAGAAAATAGTGAGAATCCCATTTTCACAAGTCAATGTGGCCAGATGTTATTTTGTCTTACATCTTTATAAGCGTAAGGTGAAAATGACGATGCCATTTTTACTCATTTGCGCAATACCGACTCATAAGGAATTCGAACATAACAGATTTTAACCTTACTCTAAAACTAGCACAACAGTAATAATAATTTTACTGTAAAATTACGTTCTTTACAAGTCGGTTCGGTTCTATTCCGATTCTGCAGAAGCATCTTTCCTTAATAAAATATTAATTCTGACACGATCTATTAGAATGTTTTTTATCAACCGAACTGATAGACTCTAAACGTCGATTGAATGAGCGGGTTTCATACTGCTTATAGTTTCATTGCAGTAGAAAATCGAGAAACTTATGTTTAGCTAGCAGAAAAAATAGTTTCAGTAGTCAATAAAAATTGAATGTTACTTATGTAGCGACTAGTAAGGTATGACTATGCAGTGTATGACTTAAAAAAGGGGCATACTGAACTTTAAATATTTGATGCTGTAACTGGTTTATCCGGCGATTTTGTTAAGGCAAGTAAGTAAGAGAAAACAAACAGATAGGGGGAAAATAAGGACAGCTATTAGAATAAATTGGGAAAATCCGGAGAGTTGAAATATAACGAGATAATGGAATTTTGGCAAATTTGTGTGAATAGTATTTGCAGTAAAATATTTAAAACCACTCAATTTCTATGTAGGTGAGTCTCAAATACAATAAATTGAGACTTGTTAGATTTAAAATAAATATTAATTGACTGGTATCTAGTTATTGAGTATAAATTTTTGCTTAATAACCAGATGATAAACAGCTAATTTAGTATTTTATATTATTGTTTCCAGAACAAACTCGTAGAATTGAGATGTTCATCCTTTCAATTTGCGATGGATCTAAAGCGTACAGATTTACACGCCACAAATGTATTTTCCGTTGTTGTACGATTTGACACACGTGCTCGTTTTCATTTCGCCCGACAAGTCTGAACCTTCAATGTGTCTACAATGCATGACGATAGGAATGTGTATGTTATGACGTGTAATTTGACAGGATATAATTTCACACGTAGTTGAAGCGGAATGCACTCAACCATGCATGATAAAATGCAGGTGCAGATAAGACAGGACAAGATGCACTCATTGATACGAAAGTAAATATATTTTTTGAAAGGTAATGGATTTTTATACGTGATGTAAATTGTTAATATTATTATTATTATCATTATTATTATTATTATTATTATTATTATTATTATTATTATTATTATTATTATTATACATACATACATATATACATATATATATATATGTATATGTGCATATATATAAGTGATAAATTGACGGAAAATTATGTTAAATGTATAGAACATATCGATATATCTAAAGAGAGGGGGGAAAAATAATAATAATGATATCAGCAATTTTTATTAATGCACAACAACCAAAGACAGGTGACCACACACACACACACACACACACACACACACACACACACACACACACACACATATATATATATATATATATATATATATATATATATATATATATGGGGGTGTATTGATATGTGTGCATATGTATGTATGTGTGTATGTAAATTTTATGTTTTATATTAAAATATTTTGCAGTAATATATATGATTTTGAAAACAATAACGTATAATATTTAGAAGGAATACACGATAATTAAAGTCATTTTTAATACATGGATAGTCGATACAAAGCTCATGTTTTCAAAGGAATGTCTTTAGCAAAATTATCATTATGGGTAAATATGATTTTGTGTTTTAGCACATCTTTTAAAAATATATTAGAGAATTTTTTATGGAACATAGAAAAGGGCATCATTTAAAGTTTGTCTCACGAGAGAATAGGATAACACAACAGAAATGGTATGCATTTGAAGTACATGGTCCGATTGCTGCCCTGGGAATATAGATGGATGTTAGTTTTATATTTCAATCTGGTTAATGAATCCAATACTGAAGGTAAAGTCCAAAATTGTCGAATTTAGCAACCAGACCACATGGTAAAGTTATGTCATATGTTTCACTAATTATATTTGTAGAATCTGTAATTGATAATTAGAACATTTTGTAAGTTAGTAGTCCGTAACATATTATCGCAACTCAATTTCCTTTTAACACTATTTAATGTATCTTAAATGCTTACATTCATTTACATATAAAAATATCTCGACTCCCCCGACGATTCTAACTCATTAATCTTACATTCCATCATAACTTTATCATTGGGAAATTTATCTACTTTCAACAATCTAAATTTAAATTCATATAAGATTTGCTCAATTTCAACATTTTCCCAGCCTCTTTGCAGTAACATTTCATTTATAGGTCGCATAATCATATACAATTTATCCAAAACCTCCAAATTCAATCTCAATATTTTCTAAGTGGAATGTTTAGAAGACCAATGCCATAACCATCTATAAAATGTTATTATACGATAGTTGTGTTTAAATACTTTAAATATGAAACATGTCCTCAGAGTAATCTTAGCAATAAATAATGTATTGATCTAATATGACTCTCAAAGCATTTTAATTCTGAAACATAAACATTATTTAAAAAGGGTTTTAATTAATCCTTATTTACTTATTTACATAAGTACCAATCATCTCTTTAATTTCCTTACTTTAAGTACTCCAACTAATTAAATCCTTATATTAGACTAGTAAGGACATCCAGTGTTGCTCGGGACCGTACAAGACAATGAGAAAAAACTTTGAACATGCCTTTTATACTTATGATAGAGGATCTTTTGATGTCTATGTATCATTTGCCATCCGGAGCTAAGGAATAGTTTACCTACCCTAGGACGGGTATTAGACAACGTATGTATGGAATGAGTGTACCTTCATTGAACAGGAAATTTACAGCACGTATGTGGTAAACAAATTCCTTACCATGGGCGGGTTATGTATAACACATATTTAAAATTATTTAAATACGTTTATGTAGTGCTATATTTTCGGTATATCACAGGTAAGAGTGTGTTGTTATTACATCAGAACACTATAGTGAAGAAGCACCGGATATTAACATAAATGTTATACTACTCTAATATATTACATTATTTACGATTTTTATAACTTATTTACGTCACAGATAAGAATTTCTTTGTTTTCCATATAGGTAATTCATTGTATAAGTACCATATTCCCTGGATAGGGTATTTTAGAAGTACCAATTTCCTCTAATTTAAAAATGAAAGAACTCGATACTTTTAAGTAATTTGTTGTGCTAAATTTTCTGTTCGTCCAGAGTAAGACTTTGTTTGTTATTTCATCATTTGCTATAGTGAAGAAGCACCTTATTACTCATTTAAATGTCACGCTATTCGATTATATAACGGGATTTTCGGTTTAAATGACTTTTATGCACGCCACAAGTAGGTTTTGAGTTGTTTTTCGTGTGAGTACTATACTAGACAAGTACCTTATTTCTTGGGTAGAATAATGTACAAGTGTTTTATTTTTGATATATAGAGGAAACTGCTCGATGGTTTTACATAATATTCTGTTGTGCGAACTTTTCCGTAAGCCAGATATTAAAGAAGCACCTTATTACATATATAAATGTCATACTACTCGAATGTATTATATAATTTTCGGTTTGGAGTACTTTTATGTACGCCACGGGCAAGATTTCCTTTGTTTTCCATATGGATACTATATTGTACAAGTACCTTATTTCTCGGGTAGGATACTGTACACATACCTTTTTTCTAATGTAAAAATAAAAAAAAATCGATACGTTTAAGTAATTTTCTGTTGTGTTACATTTTCTGTGCCCCAGGGGTAAGAAAATTGTTATTTTGTCATCTGGGTGGTATAGTGAAGAAACACCATATTTCTCATATGTAAGTCATATTACACGAATATAAAACCTGGTTTTCGGTTTTAATAACTTTAATGTGTGTCACAGGTAAGATTTTCTTTGTTTTTTCATGAGTACTATACTACACAAGCACCTTATTACTTTGATAGAATTTCTTGTACGCATTAATATATAAAAAACTCATCATTGTATCTGATATTTGAAATATGACTATACAAATACGCAAACATATATAATACATTAAATTTTAAATGATCAGTTAATAAGTATAGGACTGAATCCAGTACATAACAATATATACGAATATACATATAATACTCATTCATAATGATGGGTTATTAGTTTAGTAGTGAACCCAATACATAGAAATATATAAGCATATACACATAATTAAAATTCATAATGATCGGTTAATTAGTTTAGCAGTGAATACAATACATAACAATATATAAACATATACACATAATTAAAATTCATAAAGATCTGTTAATTAGTTTAGGAGTGATTCCAATACATAAAAATATATAAACATTAATAATGAATTAAAATTCATAATTATCACTTAATTAGTTTAGAAATTGATCCAATACATAAAAATATATAAAACTCTACACATGATTAAAATTCATAATGACCGGTTAATTAGATTAGGAATGGGTCCAATACATACAAATATATAATTCTATAAACATATTTAAAATTCATAAGGATCCGTCAATTAGTTTAGGGGGGAATCGAAGACATTGAAATATATAAATATGTACACATAATTAATATTCTTAATTATCGGTTAATTAGTTCAGGAGTAGATCTAATACAAATGCCATTACTTGATATATTTACGTGATATTTGTAATGTAACAAATTAGCTGATATAGTATATATATTGTGGATATGATATTTTCGTTAGGTAAATCAAAAACATTCTTCTGTATTTTTTTAATAAAAATGTTCTTGTGTATTTATTGCATAGCATTTAAAAATCAAGAATATCAAATGTAAAAGAAAAAGGAATTGATGGAGATCGAAACCGCAGCATTTGTGCTAGTAATCGGTCACGCTACCCGTTGCACCAAAAAGACAATATCTTCAATGGTGTTGTGACATATCTCAGTACATATATTTCTCTTTTACTCAATGTAAGCATGCGCACTATGCCGCAATTTGCTACGCTCTTCAAAGTGTTATTACTTTCAAGTTTGAACCCTTTTTGAGGCCCTTAGCGATTATTTTTATGGATTAAATGTCTCTAATAAAATTCTGCACAAAAATGATATCTTTTGAGCTATTGCATGCCGTCCAACGATCATTCCTCTAGGAGGAGATACGATTTGAAAAACGGAGACAGAGACACACGCAGACATAATGAGAATTATATATCAGATAATTGTAATATATAATGCTGATTTATATTGTGGTTTCCAAAAAGTTCATTCTATGTATATGGCTTTTTAATATATCACTTCATTTATTTATTTATTCATCTAAATTTTTAAAACTTTTCATGTAACTTATACATATTATGTAGATAATTCGAATATTATGTAAGTTTATACTATGCAAGAGATTTAAACTTATTTTAGATTACGTAATGTTTTCTAATAGTTTTAATTCAAGATACTACATTTCATGTTATTATTCTGAATTATATTTAAAAATATATATTACCTTCAAGCAAACAAACGTGAAATTATTTTAAATCGTATATTGATTTCAAAATTTTCTGCACATTCAAATGATAATTTCGAATTCTTGGATCTTACGATGCCCTAAGATCTTATTCTAATTCTGCGTGGTCATTCAAAGTTATTATATGTCTGTGTCCATATATTTATTTATTTATTTATTTATTTATTATTATTATTATTATTATTATTATTATTATTATTATTATTATTATTATTGGCTCACATGGAGCTTTCACACATTTGGACTTTCTTCATCATCCAAATCCTTTTTAACTCTTTGGCTAGCTCTGTGTATTTGCTTCGTTTCACCTTTTCTTTCATACTCACTCTGTGATTATTATTATTATTATTATTATTATTATTATTATTATTATTATTATTATTATTATTATTATTATTATTATTATTATCCACCATGCGAAACTCCATGTACCCCGATAATATCCAGATAATGTTCCTCCCTTCCCATTGTCATTGTTTCATTCACGCGTTCTGCAGTCTCCTTTTCTACGTCATAGAAGAATTCGCACTCAGTAATATCAAGACGTGCCCCATCCCTTGCCCTAATTCTTTCGCACCGTCTCTCCCAATAATTCACGACCAAATGGACGCTCTCCTTTTCTAATGTCATATTTCTGCTAATAAAAAGTTCCACTATTTAATTCCTGCTACGTTAGTTGCTTCTGTTCTCTCTGTCTTTAATCATTACTTAGCATATTTATAAACTTTAATATTATAACTTTCACCTCGTGTAGTGGAGGTCGTTACGCAAACTTACGAGAAAAAGTTGCTGGTTATTATGATTTTTTTTTTTTTGTTGCTTTCCATTCTTAGAAATAAGATAATTTTAATCTGGTTAACGTTAATTTACCCTAAATTTGAATCTGCATATAATTCTATATATGTATGACACCTGTTTTTGCTAATACGAAAATTCACATGGGCAGGTTGGATTATTCCATATAAAATAAATGTTTTACATCTGATTGCAGATTACAAAACATATGGGATGTATTACCTTCAAAGTTCTACTCTTGATAAGGGTCCTACTATTCATTCTGGATGGTGGCTTAGAGAATTTTAAACTTTACTTTCTATATTTGCAGCATTATTCGGTTTGGGATATAAACAAACGCATTCCCGTCTATTCCTGCGACACAGCTTCACTCGTGTAACTGGCATGCATACCCTTTTTTTCTGTTTAATCAAATTCGCCCGTTAAATAATCTGAAGAAGATGTATTTTTGCATGTTTCGTTAAAAAAAAAAAATCATTTACAATGCATGTGCTAAAAAATAAAATTGTTTTTGTCAATTTTCTTGTTTTAACCAATTCTTACGTAGGATTACTTTAAAATGGTGGTCTTTTGTCCGTTCCTTAAAATATTTTAAATTATTTTTCAGTGTATATGCTAAAAACCAACATTATGTTAATCAATACAGAAATATTAACTAAAGACATTTCATCTGAAGAGATAGGCCTTACATCGATAATATTTGATTAAGATGGCAACATTAAATATCGTTTACTTCTAGTTTCATTAATAAATATATACTTTTAAAATTTAATATTTTACTGAAAAAATGTAAACATAATACCTACAATGTTTACTTTGCTCTACCTTGTACATAAAAATGCTTTAACTTTTTTGGATTTAATTATGTAAAAATATTTTACCAAACTATATTTTTAAGAAGGTGAACAAAGTAATTAATCTATGATAAAATTCATTTCATTGTTCGGATATCTCTCACCCCCCTCTCTCTTTATATATATATATATATATATATATATATATATATATATATATATATATATATATATATATATATATATATATACCAAGAATATAAATAAACATAGAATGTGCCTAGTATATATATATATATATATATATATTTATATATATATATATATATATACACATACATACTTTAAAATACATATACATATCTCAACTTATTAATTAAATGTTTTTATCACAGAGGAGTCTCGAAGAAAGACACACCTGCCTAAAAACAAATATGAGGAAAAGAAAAGCATTGACAACACATCAGTAGTATGTATCTACGTCCGTGTGTCTGCCTCTCTCTCCCTTTATATATATATATATATATATATATATATATTTATATATATATATATATATATATATTATGTTGTAAACAATGATCAGTTTCCCAATGTGTTCAAGGGTTTTCCTATAATTACAAGTATGTAGGGTAAAGTTCATTTTTTTTCAAATTTGGTATAAATTCTACCACCAATTCTTACGTAAAATTGTTTTGTTCTCTTGCTTACTTTTTTGATAATGTTTGGCCAACGTTTATATTTTCTATAGATTTTTACACATTCTAAAATCTGAAATGTAAATTCATTTTTTGTTTTGGGCATCAATATAATTAGCAAATATTATTTTGTAAAAAAATAATCTTTATCTTCGATATTTTGATCCCTAGTTTACACTGTTTTATTTCTTATTTTACTGTCGTTCTAATAGTTTATGTATTTTTTATCGTTTTCACCTTGTTTTCGTAAGCTCTTTATTCTGGAGTTGGTATTTTACTAATGCGAACCCACTAGACAATGAGTCTTTTATGTTTCAAAGAATTTCTTCGTAGGTGTGGTTTTGTGAATTTCTATCTTTCGCTGTTATAGTAAATAAAATATCTAACGTAGAATAAACTTCTGCAAGTTAAAAAAATAACATAAGTTCTACGTATTTCGCGTACACCTATGTCAAGTTACAAAACAATTCAGCAGTGAAAATGTAATGTCTTTAATTGAACGAAAACAACAATAACCATGTTTTTCTTACAAGATGTGTCTTTATTCGAAACCCCTCCGGGTTAAAAACATTTAATAATTTTTTTAAAGAAATAAGAATATATTGTATTCTCTTCTTTGTAAATAGAGTAATAGAATAAAATAAACTTATTGACTTCTTTGAGAGATTACGAAAATAGTTTAGTTTAGCTAAGGAACAATCCTACCAGTTTCATTTCAATTTGGTGGGTAAAATATGCTTTGGTTGGGGTGTATTTCGGTACTTGATGTTGGGAAATATCACCATGCTTTTTATATTGATTGTTCCTTTTAAGAAAATTGCAATAAATTGTTTTAAATCTTTGCCAACCCTGTTGTACTGCCCTTTTCAATGTTCTTAAGAAAGGCTATCAACTCGTGCAATAGAGCAATATCCGAGGTTTAGTCTAGTCACTCTCAAAGGTTCGGGATTCTATCACATTTCAAAAGGTCGGCTCTCGTGAATTTTGTAGAATCTATAATATGTGTGTTAATAGTGAAATATCTGCTATTTTTCTTCTTTTTAATGATCTCATCTTGCTCTTCTTTTTGCATACAATTAGTCTACTGATTATTCTGTTTCTATTCTTAAGGAGTTTCCAAAGAAAACTGTTCCGGCACTCGATTCTGTAGTTATTATTCTTAAGATAGTTGGTCGAATTGTTGCTAGTATTGACAAATCTGAGGCTTCAGGTTCTGATTTGATTCATCTCGAAGTTCTTAAACGCTGTGTGCTTTAGTTTTCTTCTATCTATCTGGAAATTGTTCACTCCATGTTTGCCTCAGTTCTGTTCATTTTTGTTGCTGTTGGAAGGAATCATCTGATGTCCCTTTCTTTCACATTTCCGGGGGTCGATCGGATTCAACTAAATATCGTCCTGCTGTATTTTCGCTCTTATTAAGAAAGATTTGAAAGATTAGTCAATGGCAGGCTTGTACAATTTCTAGCGAGTCTGAGACTCTTTAGCGATGTTCAGTGTGTCTTTCGTGGTTTTCGTTCAACAGCAGTTCTGTTACCTGTTTTAACGGAACGAATCTCGGTTTATTTCTAATCTATGCGAAGGTAATATTATTGGGTTTTACATTTCAAACGCCTTCGACAGAGTCTAGCATTTTACTCTTCTACAGAAATGTCTAGGTAATGGTATTAGTGGTAAAGTTATTTGACACAGGTCTTTACTTTCTGGTCAAATGTTGCGAGTAACTCTTGATGGAGTACATTTATTTTATTTTCCACAAAATGCTGGTGTTTCTAAGGCGTCTATTTTTATGCCAACTATGTTTCTTTATGTAAATTCCTTTCCTGAGAATTATATTCGGCAAGTAAAATATTTTGGTATTGCTTCTCGTCCATCTTTCTCAGCTCCGTGTAAATATGCACTTGATCGAAAAGATAAGTCCTGTTATATCATGGTTTGTTGTAAGAAATAGCTTATTTCTATAAATCATGTTAATTTAGAACAAGTATCCTTTTGACGCGTATACTTTTTCATCCCGAGATTCTTATGAATTGCTATACTCTCGAAGAAAAATCGTCTATAACATTTTGTCTTTCTTATTATGAAATCTCCCTTACAGTCCATATCTATCGCTCTTTCTGATTCTCACAAAATCTCAATCGCTCTAAATATTTTTTCACACCTGAGGCTAGTCTCTAAAGTAATATGAATCTACTATAACGGCATATATTGTAGTAACTTTTTCATATTTGGACGGGTATAGTCGTGTCCAATTTGAAGGTAGTTGATAAATTTCAGGAAAATATTTTATATTTTGTCGGCCCCATATTTCTTATTTCTTTCAAACCCCTCTCTCACAGATGTGATGTTGCTAGTGTTAGTCCTTTTTACAAATACTATCTTAGCATGTGTTCATCAGCATTGTCTAATCTATTCACTGATTCACTTGTTTTATGCTAATGTGGGTAGTTTGTGTATAGGACTTTATCACCTTGTTGTTTTAATACTTTTTTCTCATACAGCGTCTTATTCCAGTATATTCTTCCTAAGATCTGCACAGTTGTGGAACGCTATTCATTTTTACGGTTTCATTCTACCTACAGCCTTGTCCTTTTCAAGACGTAATTCTTTGTACTAAGGGATTTCAATGTAAGAGTTCTTAAACAATTACTCGTCGCTAGTGCTGCGGATGTCATCTTTTAGAGTTCTTTAATTGTCCTCGTCGTCAGGGTCCTAGGTTACCAAGTTCCGACGTCCTAAATTATATGAGTCGCCGGTGCACTTCCCCCGTTATGGGCCGGAAACAAGACAATACTCGATATTTTATGAGCACACATATACTGAGTAAAAAGTAATTACAACACATAAAGAGTACGGTTGTACGTTAATGTAACACTCTAGTTTGTATAACTTAAAACCTTACAGAGTTATCATATTAAAATGATGATTAGAACGTTTTTACTCTTACAAACTAAAAATGAGAATGTGTGAAAATCAAATCAACTCATTAATTTTATCTCCTTCAATTTTCACCAATAAGTGTAACAGGCATAATAAGAATAACTTCATAGGTGAATATGTAATATATGTTTGTTAGGTTTCAAAATACCAGGCACAATTAAAATAAATGATAAGTCGCTAACCAATGCAAATACATAGTTTAATCATCCATCCTTGTATCATCAAAATAGAGAATCTGAAAAGAACAAACATGCACGCCTCTTAAAAACGCTGATATTTATAGCAGTAACAACCAAAATAGATTGTATCTAATAAAAAATCAAATCAACTCGTACATACTGATAATAAACCCAACCTGGATATCATCTCGAATGATAACATTGCAAACCAACTGGCGCGTAGTGGAACACACTTGGTGAGAGTTAATTTAACAAAGTGAGTGAAATTTTTACTACCTCTCTAAATTTTATTGTGGCAGGTATTTATTTTAGGTAAAGTTAGCAAGTATTTATTGTAAGCTAAAAATATATGAAAGATACGTACACAGCCGGAAAATAGTCTTCTTTTATTGTGAGCTGTCTATTTGCTAGGTTTTACAGCACTCTTCTTATAGGCAATATGGCACAGTGCAGATTGATACATGTATCATTTAGTTCCGGTTTGTACCTACCTGCCTTGTGTTTGTATCAACATACACTAACCGTTATTTTTCATGTAGGTAGTTTATTGTAATTTTTACCATTTGATTTGTATCCATATTTGCAGATAGTGAAAAAAAATACAAAGGAAAAACTGAGAGCGGATCCTATTCATTTGAAGATATTGAAAAGATGTAGAGGCCAGTGCATTGTAGATAGACATTTCGCCAAGTTGCTGAACAGAAGAGAGTCGATAAAAGCACTTTCTACAGAGCTGTCATGAAAAAAGAGGAAAGGTAAGGGACTGCAAACATTTCTAGAAAGCCGTCGACAAAGATGTCTAATCTGATTAGCTGTTTTTACAATATACCATCAAATCGTCAGTAGTTGGGTTTTGCATTGATAGTAAATCTTTTAGAATAGTTGGCTTATTAATTAGGTGAGAGTACCAAAAAACACTTCTGCGACAACGGGAACATCGACAAAACAGAAATATACTGGCTGCCCAGCTTTAAGAAGCGGCAACAAAACAAAATGCTCCCGGATCCAGAACTGGCCAGCCTTGCAAGAGCTACTGCGCACAACAAAACGAAAGTGACCATATCCTTTGAAAACATCTAGGACATTTATGGACGTTATGGATTTGACCTGAGGGACATGTTCAATCTGCTAAGATTGCAGAAGACTTCAGGAGTGAGGGTAGAGGCAGGAGTGAAGTAAATTTACAGATGGTCTTTCACGGAACGATGAAATTGAGAAGATGCACGGTTTTATCACTGCTATCCGGATCTCAGTGAATCGCTGCCTTATTTTTCAAACCAGTGAACTTTAGAGACCTTACGATAAACGGTGTACCTCATAGTCACGTTGCGTTAGTGTTTACTTCGTTTGAAAACTGCATAAAACTCAGGTCAGGTCTTATGTTTTGCGTGATATAAACTATTTTAATTTATTTTTCTTTATCGTTGCAACTTAAATATGATTTTATGGTTTACTTCCGATTCATGTTAATATGTTCGCAAAGTACACACAAATAATGTTGTTCTGGAACTCGCGGCAGTTATTCCTCAGAATCTTGCTTTCAGGTACCTACAATACCGTCCAGCCGTCAAACTTCAGAAAGCGTGCGTTGGGCAGACAGATAAACTCAAATTAACATAACGAAAAAACTATTACGTTGAAAACGCTTTATTAATTAGGTAAAAAATATGAAACAAAAACAAAACAAATAGTTAAAAGGAGAAAACATAATTAAACAAAAGGAAATAATATATGAAAATAATTATGTTTTAGACAGGCTTCGAAATTAACAGAGTCCGGATATCTTATCTTTTTCAATCAACTGTTAGGTGAAAGTCCATAACAGTTAGAAAAGTGTATTTTCCCCATTAAATTGTTAGGTGAAAGTATGAAGCCGTTAGAAGGTGTATTTTTTCTTTTTTATTAAATTATTAGGCGAAAGTATGGAGCGGTTAGAAAATGTCTTTTTTCTTTTTTATTAAATCGTTGGGTGAAAGTATGGAACAATCATATCTCTTTTTCTACAAAGGTTGTTATTCTAGTGAAGCGCATAAACTACACAAGCGCCCACGAAATAAAAATAGAAATAGAAGTCTGAGAAAAGATATAAGTTCGGTGCGAGCGAAGAAGGAGAGAATAAATTAGAATTTCTCCAAATGGTATATAGAAGTCACACACTAGATTAATTAAACAGAAATAGGATTTCAAGTTTTTCATAGAAGGAATAGGCAGGTAAAGGAATAATAGGTACGTTCTGATCAGTAAAAAAAAATCTCATGGCTTAGAACGGGAGAAGCCCAGTTCATGGAGTCGAGTAAAGTCCGTGCGTATCGTTTCAAATTCCGCGGTGAAAAGGAGGAAAGACAGAATCGAAAACGAGACTAGGACGAGATCGCGTGGGAACCCGAAGTTCTCGAAGGATGGCGACATGAAGTTTTTTCTTTATCTTTATCTTATCTTTTTTTTTTTGAATGCCTGAACGGCTAAGTTTTTTTCAATAAAGAAAGATCAGGAAGGGAAAAAATAAGAAAGAAAACTATATAAGAAAAAAAACTCGCACAGAGATGGATGAGAACGAGGCACGAGGCACCGGTGCTCTTAAAGTATGTGTCCCTTGTTAAAAAAAGGGAACACGATCTGGAAACACAGGTGTAGTAATTTATTAGAAAACTAAAATGGTGTCTGGCAATTGGCTTTTTTCTCTAAGATCGTTGCGAACAGAATTTTTAGTATGAAAACTGCAGAGTAGTTGTTGCATTTTTGTTATTTTCTCTCGCTTGTATTGACCTTTAAACTAGATAAACATGACCCACTTCGTGTTTTAACCTGTAGTATACACCTGCTCAGTTTTTTTTCTTTTTGTGTGTGTGTTGGTTTCTTTTTTGAAGAATATAAGCTCATCATATATTCTATATGAATAAACAAGCAGATGTATGTGCCTGTCTGTATATCTTTGCGTAAATATGTAACCGATCAACTCTTAAACTGCTGGTTTCAGTACATTGAAAACAACAGAGAATATTAATTATGCACAAAATGGGTTATAACGCGTAGCACAGTTGTTTACATTAATGATTAACGCGTGCAGATATATATGGGCAAATTGAAATACAATCTGTTACTTAAAATTTGCCGACCCATTTTTATGCACACGCCAAAATTCATATCTTCAATTTGTGTAATATCCAATCTTGCTTAGCTATATCCGGAACGAAAAGCAGCTGGATCGCTTAATATTTCGTTGTTTTTTATCCAGTTGCACCCAAGTAATTTGTTTTCTACATTTGATATCACTTTTATTTATCATGGAAAATATAATATTAAATCGAGAATTTACTCTGTAATAATAAATACAGAATCTACATGAGTAAAAATATATTAAAGCGTATATTTTGACCATGCAATGCTAACCTGACGCTAGTTTTCCAGATAACCAAACAATAACTACATCCTGTATTAAAAATAATTTTAAAAGCATTAATTTGAAACAGTCTTATGTAAAAATTGTCGGATGTTAGAAATACTAGCGAAACATGATAAAAAACTGCTTGTCTCGTTTACACAGCAGCATTTCGATTGGATTTCTATATAAAATGACACATTCAACAATGAAATACAAACAAAATAAGACAACTATAAACTTAAAAGGCATATTCCTCATCAATATGAAAAACACTAATTCTCATATTTTCTAATATATTCTCAAAATGTATTTCGTTATACGCTCTTATTAAATATTTTAGGTAGTGTGGATTTATAGTATAGTTGTGAGACCGCAACGAGGATTTGTGGCAGCTGTGTTTTCGACAATATAATGTCGTTTTGTATAAGGAACATGATCCTATTTTCTTATATATAGAGAAACTAGCCTGGAAGCCAGGCGTTTCCCGAGTGTTTGGAGGTGTGTGCTTAGCAAAACAACAACAAAAAAAACAACAGCAAAAAAAAAAAAAACACACGGTGGTAGTCAGCCAGGCTCGAACCCGAACCGCGAAAGAGGAAAAGAACGTGACACAAAACGTGTAGTCTTGCCGTTGCGTCGCAAAACCAGAAGTAGCCAAGGTATAAATTAAGGCTAGTCAATCGAAAGATGGGTGATTTTCGAAGATATTGGCGAAAAAAAGCGATCCCTTTTGTAAAAATATGCCTAGTTGAGGGTCAAAGAATTCATGCTTTTAGCCAATTTTTCGATATTTGTCGTCCGAAGGATCAAGCCTCACACCTATATCAATTTTGTTAAAATCCGTCGCCTCCATCGACAGTTTTAGTCATACATACATACCTACATACCTACATACATACATACATAAATGCATACACACATATATACATACATACATACATACGTTTAAGCACAAGGGGAGATTTATATTATAGATAACGAGGCTTGCCGCATAAGTATTTTCTATTATTTCGTTTTATTTTCATTATACAACTATTATTCTTTGTTTTTTTTTTTTCCTTTTTGGGCATATTTCCAATTGTTAGTGAATGTTATGATAAGCTTCGGAGTTTAAAAATATTACTTCACTAAAGCAACTACTGCCAAGTATTAAACAGAATCTACAAAACCTCGTGTAGAATGTTTCTCGAACATTAATATGAAATTGTAGAAACACAATTTTGATAACTACTTGTACAGATCTTATTTATTAAATACAACGGTTGTTTTGAATCAGTGATTTAGAAAATCGGATGTTTTATTTATTCATTTGTCATTTGAAAGACAATCTGAGATATTGAAAAACAAATATATTTCTGAAAGGATTGCATTTTCGAAATGGAAAATAATTGCATCTATATTTCAGGAAAAGCAACCAGCATACAAAATGCCGTTTTTTTTTTACAACCGTTTGTGAAGAATATGTAACGAGATATAGATCGTAACCAGGCTAGCATGAAATTCAAGTTGGAGAGATTCCGGGATTGTTGGATTCGGATGATAGATTCAAAAGTGGGATGTAGATTTGGGATCGATGTTCGTGGCGAATGCCGGTTGATTGTGAGGGTGGAGAGCGGTTGGTTTCTCATATCTCATCATTGCCGGCAGGTTTGTCCGTTGAATCTGGCAGCTGTTGCGTATCGTTCACCGGTGAGATTTCAAAGTTGGCTGCACAAGAAGGAGGAGTGTGATGAAGACTTGGGGATGGCCGTTCAATGCAGTTAAGACAAAAGACAGATGGAGAATTAGAAATATATTTACAGAGATATATAAGCTCGACTCGTTTATATATTTATATACACATAAAAATACAAAAACAAAGCGAAAGTGAAAAAGTAAAAGATAAAAGGAAAGTATTAGAATGAATAAAAAGAGCCAATATTTCCATACGTTGTTAGCTTCCCTTATTTTTTCCATCAACCGGCGTCATGATGTAAGAAAAGAATGGTGTGAAGTGTTGGATTAGAAAAGCCACTTACCTATATTCATCTATCTTTCAACATTACTGCGCAGTACTGTCGTATACCTTGGTATATGCGTAACATGCGATTAGCAATAAACTAACCACTTCATATCAACACTGAATATAAAGCGTATTTCAGCCGACAGGCAAAAATCATCACAATGGTATATACTCTGTTTACATTGGGGACGAAAGAATATCCCAACATTCACTCCACATAATCAGAAGTGATGCATATAACGTGGGCGTCTACAATGAGGCAAACATCGGAAATTAGGCAGACACTGAGATACACTAGGCTTAATCAAGCTGTATTTGCTCCAACATAACTGTTTACATAGAGTATAGCTTATAACATCTCTAAGAGAATCGTTGTGCGTCCGAAAAATGCCATTTGCATTTTAATTAAACCCTATAAACAAAAAAACATATATACCTGATGTTTGCGTGCACTAAAATATCATAGTATATATATATATATATATATATATATATATATATATATATATATATATATATATAGTTGAAATATCTCTATATATATATATTTATATATATATACGTGAAATATATATATATATATATTTCAAATATATATATATATGCGTATATATATATATATACATATATATTTAAATATATATAAATCCATATGGAAAATTGAAATTAATATATGTATATATATATACATATATTTGAATTATATATATATATATTAAATATATATATATATATATATATAAATATATATATATATGGAAAAGTGTTTTGTGTTCATCAAAAACTTTGAAACGCAAATATTACGAAATTATAAATCATTAAAATATCTGCATTAATATAATTACAGATAGTAGTTTACTAAATATGAGCATCTTATAAGAAAACAACAAAATAAAATAAATAATTGGGAATAAATTAAAATGAATGCTTGAAATAATATGTAAATTAATTATATCTTTTCCTAGTGAATGCAATTCAACGACAAGTTGTATATTTTTTTAAAAAATGAATGGGAATAAGGGGTTTGTATTTAAATGTCAATACACAGAAAATAATTTACAGGAGTATATATATATATATATATATATATATATATATATATATATATATATATATATATATATATATATAAATTGCAGTTAATTTCGAAATGCAAGTTTGTGATCGTGAGGCGTTTACTTTACGAAAACCAAGAAATAGATAAAAAATCATATTAAGATAACATATATATGTATATATATATACATGTATATGTGTGTAGTTGTTTTTTCTATAATAACATCAAAGAAATTAGTAACCATATAAAAAATATTCGTTTCAAAATTCATGCTTGCATGCATAATCTTAAATAAAAAGTTGAAGAACTACGAAGACTCCAGTATTACAAGTCATACAGCAAGATGTTTGTGTTTTAGAATGTACTATTCAAAAATAACTATCGTTCTCAATGTATTTTTTCCAGAAATTTGAGGTCAGTAGCATGTGTTTTTACTAAACGCTCAGTCGCAACTTGTAATTCGATAAAATACTCATGTAAATGTACTAACATATATTGCATTGGCTTCGTACACATGTAACAGGCGCAGGTGAGTGTCGATCGATTTTAATCTTTTCTGCATGAACGAATTCGATGATGCTTCTTTACTGCTGGCGTATATCAATGATAGAGTTACTGTTTTAGAGTCTCAAAATGCACATATATGCATCTGAAGGATGAAAGATTGAACGAATGAATTAATAAGTTACGTCATGATTACAAGACAATCTGCAAACCACTCTGATCCATTCGGGCAAATTAATAAATAAGAGGCATTATGTTGGAGGACGTCTTTATTTTTTAAATTTATACTGGAATAAATTCCATTATACAATACAGGGGATGTGCGCATATTTGTTTTATTTGAAATAAAAAAAATCTCTTTAGACTCCTATGTGCATGGCATGTATAGAATATAAAATTCAGAAAACCATGTATGAATATTTCCAGCTATCACAAAATGAAATGATTTATTCTCTAAAATTTCATTGAGAACACAAATATTATTTTTAGAATACCCATGTTAAATTGGTCTGTTATTAATATTTTACCACAGCAAAGTGATATGTAACTGCAGAAATATAAATCGAATAACTTATGGAGGTAATGACTTTAAAAACCTATCGTTGACGGTGAGTGTGTAGGCAGTCAGAATTCTTCATAATAAAATTGAGGGGTGAATTGGGGAATAGTTTCATTGGTACTTTAACAAACAATCTACAGAAATAGCGGCTATAACAATAAAATATGAGATCCTAGATGCTAGATCAATTTCATATATATTATTTTACAATGGATAATTAATATATACATTTTAACGATGTATACTACAAAACGTCTTGGATATTGTAATTTTCCTATCCAACCTTCAAGTATTGCATATCGATAAAATGTATATTAAAAACTTATATTCGGTGTAAAAAAGGGTTAAGTGTCGTACTTAAGATATTATGAGTGCGTTAAATATTTACTATCGTCTATGAATATCTCTAAAGAATGCAATGATAGCGATCAGAATTAAAAGTATTTTCTTACAGTAGTTCCATAACACATTTTATTAGGGACATGCCCTGATTTGACACATATAAAGACAATCAGATAATGATATTTTTGTGAGAAACTCTATATATGACTCACCCACACACACTCACACACACGTACACGCCCACACATACACATATATATATATATATATATATATATATATATATATATGTGTGTGTGTGTGTGTGTGTGTGTGTGTGTGTGTGTGTGTGTGTGTGTAAATCTGTATGTGCGCATGATATCACGATCAGCCTTGAAATATAAGAACAGAACTAAAGGTAAAAACATAGTTCTATATAATAGGAATAACAGCAAAGTATTAGAAAACATCAGGAAAAACGCTAGATAACATATCGGACAGCTATCGATATTTTTTCCGAAATGTAAATATATATATATATATATATATATATATATATATATATATATATATATTTATAGGTTATAAGTTTAAGGAATAATTGTATTACTCGCGTTTTGCGTTCGTAATTTTAAGACAAATATAAAACACCCACCCACACACATACCCACGCACACACACATATATATATATATATGTATATATATATATATATGTGTGTGTGTGTGTGTTTTATATTTGTCTTAAACTTACGAACGCAAAACGCGATTAATACCATTATTTCTTAAACTTATTATCTATATATATATATATATATAATTTGTATTTTTCTTGCGTCTGTACAAATATTTAAGTTCATATTAACATTGGGTCGATATTAAGATAAAAACATCTCCACAATATTTTTGAACTTACCATTTTTGGTATAAGCGATATCGAATTCATCTCGATTTCTTTCTTCAGTTGTTAAGCGTTGAACCTTTTTTTGTTCGTAATTTGATATGTTTACATTCGCAAAGAAATGATACTTTTTCAAAGTCTTTTTTAAAAACGCTTCATGATTTTTAGTCGGTTGCAATCAAAGGCGTTTAAATAATAATGCTCTGACCAATAGGTTTGGGAATAAGGTGAAAGTGAGCATATTTTGTGACAATGGTACACAAAGCGTATACAAAAAACATACACATACATATTAAGGACTAGTTACGCACACGTTTATATTAATTTATATAAATGAAGTGCAGTCACACAAACGAGAGACGTTTCAAAATAATAATTCTTCTTTTTTTTTCATTCTTCCAAATTAATAGAAAGTGAATAGCAAACTGCATTGTTGTGACGAATTATTTCAAGTATTCTTGGCTTGAGCGTTCCATATATCTATGTAAGATATTGACGGTGTGCAACTCTTAGACACAACCTTTTCAAAGGTGTTTGCTATATACAGATATGCGTCACTGAATTTCTGCCAAAAATACATTGAGAAAGTTGGTAATAATACAAATAATCACATTTTGAAGCACAAAAGGTCGTTCGTTTTTATGGTAGCACTACGGTTGTCAGCGATGTTATACTGTTTGGGCTGAAAAACAAGATGTTTTACTTTTGAAATAACCCCGGCGCCATGAACATCCATAATTTATAATGAAAATGCTGGTTGAAAATGTTAAAAAAATAGTTCTGGAGCAGAAAAGGGTGTCTGCTTTTTTTTTTAGAGAGAGCGTGAGAGAGAGAGAGAGAGAGAGAGAGAGAGAGAGCGAGAGAGAGAGAAAGAGAGAGAGAGAGAGAGAGAGGGAGACTAAGGGCTTTTCTTCGAAATTACACTGAGATATTAAATTGCTATTCGTTATAAAAGAAATACAAAAGGGAAAATGAACAAGAAATTTAGGCACAAGGCCAACTAAAAAAAAAACAGGGGGAGTAGTGAGGTTAGTTGTGCCATCTCATCTCTGTTGGAAATTTTAACGGATTTCTCTCTCGGTCAGCATCTTTAATCATAGTTAGCCATTTAAATTTGTATTAATGGTTGCGTTGGTAGGGGGTCTTACTACTTAAACCCAATTAAAAAACATTTCTATTTATACCAAAAATACAAAAAAGAGAACAATATTAAATTACATTGATCTTAAACGCCTACTTTTTTCTACTAAAGAAGTATTAAAACGATCTTTATTATATACTCCTTCATGGAAGAGCACCCTACTAAGTAAATGCTTGCAAATTTGCATATTCTCTGAAAAAGAAACTACAATACATTAATTGTTCATTTTGCATTGTTTCTTATTATATAATTAGTTTCATTCAACTATTACACTCTTCTGTATTCATATATTTTTATAGTGTGAAGAATTTCGTAATTTATAGAATGAAAAGATGAGGTAAACAATATATATATATATATATATACGAGGGGTGTGCAATAATAGTGCCCCTGCCCATAGCAGTAGAGCAACGAAACTTAGTTATTAGTCTTTCTCTATATAGAAACCGCACAGAGTTATGCATTTCTCCCATCGTTTGATGCAGCTCTGGAGACTGTTTTTGTAGAACACCCCAGGTTGATCCTCCTACCACAACGTGACTTCAGAAATCAAGGCTGCATCCTATAGGAAAGGCTTTCCTTTCAAAAACAACTTCATCGCTGGGAAGAGGTGAAAGTCAGAGGGTGAAAGGTCAGGAGAGTAGGGGGATGAGGGAAGATTTCATAACCACACGCGCGTGCTTTTGATTTCGCGACATGCGAGTTGTGGACCGGAGCGTTGTGCTGCATTAGAGGTGTACCTTTGCTGATCTTGCACCGCCTCTTGATGTTGATAGCTTCTCTTAATTTCCTTAAAAGTGAAATATAATAGGATCCTGTAATTGTTGATGCCCACCCTAAACAAATTTATATGTCAATGGCTTTTTCGTCTTTCCTCTGGTTTGATTTTCTCTCTCTTCCTTTCTCTCTCTTCTATGACAAGACCAGCGGCGATTGGACAAGGGCGAAGATAGCAGGTTTTGGTGAAACTTGGAGCTCCTTGTCTGAATCTGCACGCCGGTGGTGGACGCGTTATGGTCACCCTCTCTTGGAACTGTGACTATCTGGAGGCCCGGTCCTACGTTTACGACTGAGCAGACCTATTGAGGACAATCGCTGCCCACCCTGAATACGGAAGGCTCTAGAAAATGTGGGCTAAAAATCGGAAGTCAAAACTGTGCCTGACTGGAAAGCCGCATCCAGTGGGATACCTTATTTAGTGGTCATAACCAAAAATTCCAAAAAACAAATCCGCAAACCTAGCCGTTGATGCATGGAACGTAAGAACCCTGCTAGACCTCAATGACATGGACAGACCAGCACGACGAACTGCTTAGGTCTCAAAGGAACTCGCGGCTTTTAATGTGGGCATTGCTGCACTTAGCGAGACACGAATCTCAGAGGAAGGTAAATTGGAAGAAAAGGGCTCAGGATACACCTCCTTTTGGAAGGGAAGGGATAAAGATAAAAAGAATACACGGAGTTGGCTTTGCTATAAAGTCACATATCGCGCATGATCATCAGCTCCCACCAACAGTTGTAAACGAGAAACATGTCTGTTGGAGTTCCACTGCCTTCTGATAACTCCATTACTGTCATTACGGCCTATGCACCAACCATAGACGCCGACAGTGAAGTGAAACAAGAATTCTACCAGCAGCTTGTCAAGCTTATAACCAGAATCCCACCACGTGACAAATTAATGCTGGTGGGCGACTTTAACGGAGGAGTGGGAAAAGACCACAAACTCTGGAACTCTGTCATTCGGAAGCGTGGACTTCGTAAATACAGTTCAAACGGCCGCCTGCTGTTGGGACTTTGCTCAGAGTTTGAGCTATTCATTACCAACACTCAGTTCCAGCTCCCAAATAGATTTAAGACAAGGTGGAAACTTCCTCGATCTGATCATTGGTACCTTCTAGACTATGTCATCGTCCGTCAGAAAGATAAAAAGGATATCCATAACACTAAATCAGCACTTAGTGTAGATAACTGTTGGACTGACCACCGTCTGGTCATTACACGTGCTAAATATACCACCAGAAAGAATCCCAAATTTGAATTAAAACAGCAATCTCAGAAAAAATATAACCTCTCAAAACTTCACCTAACAGATGTACAAACAAAATACCAACGCACCATCGGATAACAACTTCGTATAAACCCATCCAATTCTTGCTACCTGGAAGAAGAAAGGTTGTCACTCAGTAAGATCATTAATGAATCAGCCAAAGTAAGATTCGGTTTAAAGAAAAAGAAAATGAAGACTGGTTTGATGAAAACTGTGTTGAAATTAATCAACTCATTCAAGAAAAGATAAACGCTCGCCAGGCTCATGAACTAGACCCTCGAAACCGGCATAAAACCAACATCTACAGAAACCGCAGAAAACAGTGTCAATCAAAATTAGGGGAACTAGAAAACAAATGGTGGCAGCTGAAAGCTTTAGAAGAGGAGGGTTTGGCAGAAACCCGCGGCCTTAGAAATTTCCATGCCGGTGTAAAACAAATGTTTTGGGCCCATGATCCGCCATCGGAACACTCCTTGAAACAGAAAATGCCACCATTTTCAACGATCCACAATCAATTCTGGATCGGTGGAAGGAGCATTTTGTCACTCTACTCAATAAAGAATCTTCTTCAGATGAGGACTTTCTCAAAATGGTCCCAGAGTACCCAGCGCAATTATGGAGTAATGCACCACCATCATTTACATAATTTCTAATTGCGATGGATGAAAGTAAATAAAGCCCCAGCGCCTGATAATATCTCCTTTGAACATATCCACCATGGTGGACAACATCTGAAAACAAGACTAGTCACTCTCATTCTTAAGATGTGGGAAGAACGGCAGGTACCAAAGAATTTGAAAGACGCAATAATAGTAACCTCTTCAAAAAGGGTGACCGAAAATCATGTGGTAATTACCGCGGGATTGCCCTTTTGTCCATAATGGGAAAAATATTTGCCCACATCCTACTGAATCGCTTGCTGCAAGTCACGGACCCCGTCCTCTCAGAATCTCAGTGCGGCTTCCATGCCTCTCGGGAACAATAGATATGATTTTCTGTGCGAGACAGGTCAGGAGAAAAGCAGGGAACAACAGAAACTCCTCTATCTTGTATTTTATGACCTGCAAAAAGCATTCGATAGCGTTCCAAGAGATGCAATGTGGAAAGTTCTCAAGCAATTTGGGTGCTCAATCCAATTGTAGAACGCATCCAGGCACTGAATGAAGGCATGTCAGGATATTTATCGCACCAAGGCAAGAAAGCAAAAAAGTTCCCAGTTACCTGTGGACTAAAACAAGGCTGTGACCTTGCACTTATCCGTTTTCCTTATATCTTGCTGCAATGCTGCACGAACTTCTCCCAAATAAACCGGGGGTGGACATTAGGTACCGTTATGATGGGGAACTTTTCAAGCCTGTTAGACTAAAATATCAAATACTTGTGAAATTCCCACACATCACATAGCTTCAATATGCAGATGACAACATGCCCCTTAGCCATTCCAAGGAAGACATCCAGAGATCCGTAAAAAACTTCATGGCGGCCTACAATCACATCGGACTCTCTGTTAATGTTGGTAAGACAAAAGTTTTTTTACCACCAGTACCCAAGACCATCTTATAGGGCGTAAACACTCACATAAAAGACACTAGTCTGGAGCAAGTAAATCACTTTCTATGTCTCGGTAGCATAATACCAGAAAAGTGCTCAAATAAGAATGAAATAAAAAGCCGAATTGGCCTCACCTATGGATCTTTCGGTAAACTGACGAAGCGCGTCTTCAATAATAAACACATTTCAATAAAAACTAAATTCATGGTATACCACGCGATTGTAATACCTACGCTTCTGTATGGGTGTGATACCTGGACTATATACCAAAGTGATCTCATTAAACTCGAAAAATTCCACCAACAAAAACTTCGAGCTATACTGAACATCAAATGGTATGACTATCTAACCAACACAAGCGTTCTTGAGAGAGCAAACAGCTGTAGTATTGAGGCCACCACAATGAGGCACAGACACCGTTGGTTGGCGCATATCCTCAAAATGGATGAAAACAGACTCCCTCGACAAACCCTGTACTCGGAGCTAGCGATAGGAAAAAAGACCTATCGGCCGCCCTCTACTACGATATAAGAACCAACTAAAATCCATACTAAAGAACACTGGATTTTATCAGGATCGGTACCGGTGGTGCCAATCCATCATGCATGGTACCAAAGGATACGAGGCAGAAAGAAGAAGACTGGTGGAAATCAAGATTATATATATATATATATATATATATATATATATATATATATATATAATGATTTTCTTCATCTTTAAAAACTATAGATACCCAACTTAAGGGTGCCTGCGCGTGACATTTTTCTGGCAAGATTTGCGCAATTTCAAACAAATCCTGGGTCGACATTGTAAAATACCAGTCACAAGTGAAGGTTGATAACGACTGGAGGTAAGCGTAAAGCAAATATATCCCAAGCGGTCACTAGCTGGTTCTAACCATTATCAACGTTTCATAACTTCGGTGGTCTGACGAAAACAGTGTGTCAACATAATTACGTCGTATAAAAAATCAGAGTCGACTCAGATTTTTTTGTCTAGAGACGAGAATCTTGGAATAAAGAGGATTTGCATCTGCAGAATCATTTTCGATTTTTTTTTTGTTTTTTGTAAAAATGTCCAAATTAAAAAAAAATGGGCTTAGTAGGAGTAATAGGAATAAGGTTGTTATTCCTGTATTTAATATAACGCAGGCACAAAATTATTAAATTTTACCTTAAAGTCGTTTAATTTTTGCGGTATCTCATCCAACAATTGGTAGCTCAGCAATGGGTCGAGTACTAAAACGTTTCGTTTCGATTATAGTTAAGGGCACCTAATTTGTATTTTTATAACTTGAGTAATATATATATATATATATATATATATATATATATATATATATATACATATATATATTGATATATATATATATACATGTATATACATGTATATATACGTATATATATATCAATATATATATATATGTAGATATCTATATGTATGTATGAATATATATATATATATATATATATATATATATATATATATATATATATATATATATACAGTAAACACCAATAAAAATTGTCTCTTTAATAATGAATAAGAAATCTGCATGAATTAAAATATAATATTTATTTGTCAAGCCTGCTTATATATCTATAATATAAAGCTGAGTGTGTGTGGGTGTGCGTGCGCGTGTGTGTCAGTCACGAATAGGCTCCTATATGGTTGACTATTTAAAAAAAAACTGATTGCATATACTGATAGAAGATGTATCGAGACACAGGAATGAGTATGTTTGATCTTGCAGAACGGTGGTTCATTAAAATCTTGGAGGCTACGTTCGTACTTTGTTCACAATGTATGGAAATTAAAAATTAAAAATTAAAAAATACGTTTACAAGTGTTTTTATATAGATCTATATAAGAATACTTTGATAAGTATGTTTTAACTTAAATAGGGATGGTATGATAAAATCGTGGGTCTGCGTTCGTGCCTGGTCTCTATAGATAGGAAATAGTAATACTTTAATAAATACTTTTCATATCTATCTGCGTAAGTATATATTGATAATTATGTTTCAGTTTGAAGAAATATGCTATAATAAAATTATGGGGTGTTCGTTCATACCTGACCTCCATCGAATGGGAATATGTCACAAAGTTTCACGAGGTTTTTTTAATGTAGATCCACAGAATATTGTAATAAGTGTTTCAGAGTGAACAGGTATGGTGTAATAAATTATGAGGTTTATCTATTTTATTTTTATTTTCATCATATTAAGCTTTGGTTTTATATCCCCAAATTCAACCCAAATTTAAAACCCTTCCTTTTCATTACCTATCATATTTTCAAGCATCAGAGTCCATTTTCTGGAGACTGTTTTCGAACTCAGTCAATGACGGGTACTTTTGCTAGTATATATATATATATATATATATATATATATATATATATATATATATATATATTCAGGTTTGAGATGCTCAAAATATGGACTAATGAACACAACGAGGTTGTTAAATCGTGCTCAATAAAAAGAGCAACACATTTTTTATTATTATTTGGCAGTAAACAGCTACATATGGTCGCTACAAATAGCCATCTCTTTCCGTCAAAGAAACTTCCTCAGGCTAACTGGAAGCCCTCGACGCCCAAAAGATTACATGACTTCTTCAGACAACCTGGTTACATATGATCGCTACAAATAGCAATCTGTTTCACTCAAAGAGACTTCTTGAGGCGATCTGGCTCTTATTTAGCGTCGAAATGTTTAAGGTTGCCTGAAGAATTGTTTTTGAGTGAAACAGATGGCTATTTGTAGCGACCATAGGTAAGTGTTTACCCCAAATTATAATAATAATAATAATAATAATAATAATAATAATAATAATAATAATAATAATACTAATGATAATAATAATAATAATGATAATAATAATATTATTATTATTAATGTTATTATTATTATTATTATTATCATTATTATTATTATTATTATTATTATTATTATTATTATCATTATTATTATTATTTGGAGGTAAAAATTGGCCTCCCGGGGAGGTTAGCCCAAGGGTAAATGCTTCTCACATGCTTTTTCTGTTAAGGGAATTTTTCTTTCTTTTTCTTTCTCTTAAAACAATATTCTATGTCCAATATTGTTTTTATTCATAAAGTCTGGAGAAATGGTAGTTTTTGAAAATTTGCAAATGATATAATGTTTGAAATTGTCGATCGGGCAGGGAAACAATTGTAACGTAAAATGAAATACACTTTTTGTTGCCAACAACACCTTTTTTGAATGTCCTTATTTTGCTTACATATTATATATATATATATATATATATATATATATATATATATATATGTATATCGTGTGTATATGTGTAGTGCTTGTGCAAATGTATATGTATATATGCATAGAATAATGTGTTTAGTATGCTAAAAAAATTGATGCATTACTATTCTATCCAACGTGTTCTCAAACGCCAATGGCAGGACTTTTCTCAAACAAATCTACCACTGACTTTTAGGTCAACTTGTGTTGTGTTTTTATAGAGACGATTTGTCTTGTTTGTGAATGCTTCGAACTATTGTATAATATATAATATGAATTTTTTCTTTGTCTGTCTATATAAATGTTGCAAATTCCTTAGTGGGTTAGTGTTTATGCCTATTTGTGACAGTTCGCATTTTATATAAGAACTCATATGGAAACAATATAAATTCGAATTGTATTATTCATTTTTTATTATGTTTTATAAAAATAATTATAGTCAGTTATTTTCGTTTAGACCCTGCAAGTAATGGACGATGTACTTTTTTTTTTGTAAACAATCTAATTTCATTTCTAACAAATCTACTTTTAAATAGTAATTTATGTTTTAAGTATATTTATTCTCAAACATGAAAAAAGTGTAATATAATAACGGAAAAAAGGTTGTTTTTTTTTTCAAATAAAATCCCTCATTTAATAATTTTGAACAATTTCTTATACTTTCAAAACAATGTTCTGGTGTCTAAAACGAAGGAGGCTGCTGGAAAGAGGAAATATGAGTTTTGTTTATAAGAAAAGATGTGCGTGAACTTCATGACATCACAAAACTTTACGACACTTAAAAATAGAAAACTACCGTTTAATGCATGTGTAAAAGATGAAAACGGCACTCTGTCCTGTTTGGAAATTGTTATGCGATGGCTTTGTAAATATAATGTTTTAGCTAACATCACATTTTATTATAAAGCAATAATTTAATATGATTGGTCACTGATAAAATAATTATTTCAAAGTGGTTGTAATTAATTCACGCAAAAGAGATCCTCTTCATAGAGTTTATGGTTATACGTAAAATAAATTTCAAAACAAGGCACGCGCGAACTAATAGCGACGGTTCATATTCCACAAGATAAAGCTTCACTATTAACTGGACTCGGACTACTGAAATATAATATCTATTTTAAATTTTCACTATCTAATATGAACACTGCGATTTTGAAGTAAATCAGTTATTATTAGTATACTTGCTTTATGAAAAATATACAGTTAAAATGAGATTTGTAGGCATTTACGTAAACTGCATTAAAGTACGACAGAAAAATATGCGATGCATATAAATTAAATAATATGCATTGGAATTTTAAAAATTCTAGGTATTATTCCGGTAAAATTGTTTACCACTAACGTTATCAGGATTACTGTTAACCAACAACTAAGTGACCGTTTATGTAATGCACTCAAATCGGGCTGCGAGCAACAGGTTGACCAATTGTACATGCACGTCAGTTCTTCCAGATCCAGCGTGGATCGTATATCTTTTACTAACTGATGTAACCAGGAAATGTCTCGATTCTACCATATATATATATATATATATATATATATATATATATATATATATATACATATACATATATATATATATATATTCTCTTCCTATTCAGCATAAAGTGTAGTGATTAGATTGCATGACTTTTTTTGTATTATGAACCGGGGTTACTCTTTTATGAAACGCCACTTACTATGCCCATCTCATGTCGTAAGAAATTAGGAAGTATTTAGTTGGTTGAAACATGCACATACGACGAGCAGATGAGTACCCAACTGTTTTATATGCTTATTTAAAACGTCAGAGTTCCACAATTAAGATGCTTCACAGACAATTCGAGATACTGTATGAATGATAGTTACGCATAAAAACAATAATTTGCTATGCTCTAGCTCATTCCACTTGCTATCATCCGAGGAAATCTCAAGATCTGCATGAAGTCAGCAAAGAACTTGATAGTATTAAAAAGAAATCAAAAAATCTTGACCTTGTTGTGTTATTTAACTGTTTCCTCTGATAGCTGCAGTAGATGCTCTATGCTGTCGAAATGTCTAGCAAGCCTGATGAGCCAGGGTATTTGCTTGGTTTATGTTAATGTTATTTTATCACAAACATTGTCTAGCAATTAACTATACACCAGTTCTTTGAATCATGCTCATAAAACATACTTTTTCTAGTCTCACACTGGAACGCGTCATATGGTCGAATAGTCTGGAGAGATTACAATTTCTGGGAAAGGACATTGCCTTGATGTCATGTAGTTTTCGTATCTCAGTGATACTGATGCAATCAAACTGTTTATGATCACTAATGCTAAATAGCAGCGGTTGTTTAAAATATATCATATGATGTTTATTCAAATGTGTTTCTTTAATAAGCGTCAAATATTGTTTTAGATTGATGCGTTCAATTGCTTTAGTGTGATCAAATTATCTAAAATTGCAAGGAGAGTTAATAAACCTTCTTATAGACGGTGTCTAGACAAAAGCACCGTCTTTAAATAGTGAGTAGCTTATTAGAACTAATATAGAACGATGTGTAGTAAGAGTTTATCGTGAACTAACAGATTACCCTGCACTAAAAGTTTTATTAACATAGAGAAGTCATTTTGAGCCATTCAAAAAGTGACCTGCATGACATGTAATCCGCCATTGCCGTTCTTTTTATAGCAATGATACGCGCGGTTTCCAAAAGTTATAGACCGGCATTTAATTTATATTTTCACATATAACTTAGAAAATGTAAACAATCTCAAAGCTACTTCACTCCATAACATTGTGCCATATTGTATACGTAGGCCGTTCTAAAGATAGGGCATCATATTTTGTAACTAAATAAATGTGATCAATGACGAGCACAGAATTGACCCCATGAAGAGGAGTGACATGTTCTGGTTATGGATTTATTTTTCCGCATACTCCAAACCATTGTAATGCATTTTTCTCAGTGATGAATTAATTGCATGGCTTGGCTTTAAAGAGCACACTTTGTCAGTCACGTCTTTATTTCTACTTTGAAATCGACAAAGTAATCCTCTTGATAGATCTGCCGTCAATTGTAAACTTTCATTAGAAATACATGTTGATCAGTCCAAGTTTTACTGCTACGAGGATATCAATGACACATTTATATATCCGACGCACATCCATGAGAAAATTTAATTTCTGTAGTCTCAATCTGTTAATGACTCCAATGGAGAGATGAAACTTTTAGGTTATGAATGCATACGTGATCTATTCAGGTAGAATAAAAGAAATTGAATTGATCAGTTTTGTTACGCGTTTCCTATAAAATAGAAAAGCATTGGTCTGCCAGAAACGAAGGATAAATAATTCAGAATCGACCTACTTTATTCCAGATGCTAATCCGGTTTGTATCTAAACTCATTGATTTTATTCTGAAGTTGGTTCCCAAGTAAACTATTTTTTTAAAAAGATTCAAGATTCATTTAGGTACAATTCTATTTTACAACTTTTCTGTGGCCTTAAGAAAAAATGATAACATCTATGACTAAATCCAATAAATCTTAGAAGAAATATAAAAAATACGATTATCAAGAATTTCAATTGTACAGTCGCTAATCTTCATGGCAACTACCCGGATGATAACCTGAATCACAACATTAGGGATGCATACATTTGGTCGAATTTTCTGCAATAATTTCCTTAAAAATGATTTGATTGTTCCCGATACATCGCTCCAAAAAGAGACTCGTCACTTGTGATAGCTAACATGAAAGGATTACAATCTGATTATGCATAAACACATACACACATATACACACGCATACACACACACACACACATATATATATATATAACAGACGTTCATGCATTACTGTTTCGCTGTTTCAAAGTTAATCAGTGCGGCTAGACAGGCTACTACCTCAGGCCAGGATTGAAACCCGACCGTCTGTACGGCAGTAAAGGCTCATAACCATTACGCTATTGGCGGCTGCTGAACGAGTAGTGAATTTAACGATGTTTCGACATCGTCCGAAATACCTCCGCTCGATTTGTTTACACAAAGAGCGTCGCTTATATGTTAATGGCACTTCGTGTATCACTTCTCAATATGCTCAACTCACGGGGAGGAGCAGAGAGAGAGAGAGGGAGAGAGAAAGAGAAGTTTAGAACACAACACCTGGTGGTTAGAAACAACTCCACACCGTCTTTAAAACGTTAGAACAAACCAATGTAGTGTATACATTAAAATGCTCTATTAGAAAATCTTAGACGGGTTCCCGTTGACAACATAAAAATAATACATGAAAATAATATGAACAAAATTAAAAATTCTTGAAGATTCATATATTAGACCTCTTCAACATACTATAAATGATATTGTCACCGAGAAAAGCAATAAAGTTTAAAAATATCTTGCGTTGTTCGTATTTGACGGACTTTGTAAACGGTGTCCACGAACTTCCTGATTTTTATACTCGAATTTTTAATAGACCTATATATTTAATCGCCTTTTCATCGACTGTATATATTTTAACTTATCGCCGCTTACTGTATAATTTAATTTCACTTGTAATGCTCTTCGCTCCTTCGCACCTTTAATTCAACACCTGATGATGATTCGTAAACAAATTTAAAGAGCTCTTGACAGCAACCATCGTAACACATTTATTATTATTTTTTATGTGAATCCAAAAAGGTTATATGGAAAATCGAAAAATAAAAACGAGACTTATAAAGCAAAGTGTTTCCGTTGCATTTAATAATATTTACTGAATATATATATATATATATATATATATATATATATATATATATATATATATATATATATATATATGTTACAAAGAAAAGGTTAGCGTTGTTCAGTTTCACATAAAATAGTAAGATGTATTGTTGTAAAAGGAATTTTTAATTATTAAATTCTTTTTATGAAACTGTATTAAAATCAGGTCATCGAGAAGAACGAATAATAGTAAATTAAAAACATATTGAAAAATATGTTGGGTCGGAAAATAGGTCAGGAAGAATTCTTTGTCTGCAGAAATGGTTTGGACATGTGCGAAACACGCATGTTTAGGCCACGTTAGTTTCCACATGTGTCTGGCACGTTTTGAGGCTATACATGACCTCATAGCAGAAAATGATTTCTCAATATAGTTTGCTAGTTTTAGTGAGATTGGAGACGGACAAACAGAGTTGGAGATGAAGATATGAGTCAGAGCTGACATGAGGAGGGTCCATTTAGAAGCGAATGGGACCACTTTAATCACGAAGTGCGCTTTGAATTTATTCTTGGATGACATCATCATTTCGACCGGTCGAGCGATAATAAAGGAACATCTCATATTTTTGTAACTACCGACTTCGTGTCATCCTTCTAGCAAATTGAAGGTAATGTGAAATCATATTATATGAACTTTGTTCTCACTCATCTTTATAATGGCCCTGGTGTATAACTAATCTAAGTAATGTGTCCCCAATCTCCTTCTAGGTAATGAGTTGTCCCCTCCTCTTTTGATATAAATACTGATCAGTCTACCTCAACTATCCTACCTGATATGTTATAAGAAACAACAGACTGTAAAAATATAATAAATGTGACTTCTCTCTCCAATCTCTCGCTCATCAGTTCTGTCTCCTCAATATGAAATCCCCGACAATATATATATATATATATATATATATATATATATATATAGTCTTTGAAGTTTTTAACCTTTAAAGCTATACAAAAAATATTTGTTATCATTCGTTAGAAAAGCATATAGTCAGTAAGTAATTTAATCTCCTGCAATCACTGCATCAACTCGCTCTCGAATTTACTATAATACCAATAATTTATTTTTCAATAATTTATTTATATATATATATATTTATATATATATATATATATATATATATATATGTATACTAGCAAAAGTACCCTTCGTTGACTGAGTTCAAAAACAGCCTACAAAAATGGACTCTGATTTATTAAAGTATGATAGGTTATGAAAAGGAATGGGTGTAAAGAGATATCTTCGAATTTGGGGGTATGAAAACCAAAGCAAGCAAAGATGAAAGTAAAAATAATATAGATAAACCCCATAATTGATTATACCATACCTGTTCACACTGAAACACTTATCACAATATTCTGTGGATCTATATTAAAAAAAAACTTGTTAAACTTTGTGACATATTTCCATTCTATGGGGGTCAGGCGCGAACGAAGATACCACAATTTTATTATACCATATTTCTTCAAACTGAAACAAAATTATTAAAGTATACTTATGCAGATAGATATGAAAAGTATTTATTAAAGTGTGTGCCTATTTCCATTCAATGGAGTCCAGGCGCGAACGCAGACCCCACAAGTTTATTATACCATCCCTATTTAAGTTAAAACATAATTATCAAAGTATTCTCATGTACATCTATATCAAAAACACATGTAAACCTTTTTTTTAATGTGTTAATTTTTAATTTCCATACTTTGTGGACCAGGCGCGAACGCAGACCCCAAAATTTTAATGAATCATCATTATGGCAGATCAAACATACCCATTCCTGTGTCTTGATACATCTTCTATCTTATATGTGATCAGTTTTCTATATAGTCAACCATATAGGAGCCTATTCGTGCCCAGACGTTCAGCTTTATATTATAGATGTATATATGCATCTTTAATATTTTTAGACGGAAATCAAACCTGGAGTCTAAAGAGCAGAGTTTATTTTTATGTAATTGTAAAAATATTAATGTTTTAAAAGAAAGCACTGCCCACTGCACTGTAGATATATAATAAGCACTATAGGTATGGATACCCGTGAGCTATATAAATATGGAGTAAAACGATTCATAATTGTTAATTTTAAAAAATCAGTTTCAAAAAGGAAAACAAACACAGTCAACCTGATTAGACTCTTGTTTCGGAAACGATGTTCCTTCTAGTGAAATTGACAATAAGTATTCACAACAATTTGACAAACAAATGTGTCTATTAAAAATGGGCTCTTCATCAGCAAAATAGGATGTGAGAAGTAAAGACACAAAAATAAAACTATCATTTTAGTCGTGAGAAAGGCAGACGTTCCTTTTTTATCCCTATTATAAAATCTGTTTTAATTTCGATCAGTCTCTTTTGGCATGCTGTTATACTTTGATAGACTGGTTGAACATAAAACAGATTTTATAATGGAGATAAAAAAGGAATATCTGCCTTACACACGACTAAAATTTATTTTGGTGTCTTTAATTCTTCCTTCCCTATTTTTTTCTGATGAGGAGACTATGTTTTAAAGGACAACACTTTTATCAAATTACTGTCAATACTTATTATCAATTTCATTAATTCAGTCCGAAACGATCGTACAATCGAGTTGATTTTGTTTCTTTGTCTTTTTTAAACTAATTTTTATTCCAGAATTATGAATCGTTTTACTCAATATATATATATATATATATATATATATATATATATATATATATATATACATATATATATATATATATACAAACACACACACACACATATATATATATATATATATATATATATATATATTGAGTCATTTAATCAATGTGAAAGGGTATTTTGTTTATGTTGTATATTCCCATAAAAATGTTCACTTTTACTTTAAAAAAATAATACGTGCTATTTAAAAAAAAGACGATAAATATACTGCCAAACACCTGCAAATATTACTTGTACAATTAATTGATCCTTCTATATTTACAAAATGTAATGAATTAATCGTCCGTTTATTCATGTATAGCCATATTTTTCACGTATAAAAGAAAGGGTTTTTCTCAATAGTTAATATAATTTACAATATTTAATAAAAAATGGCAATATCATTGAAATTTTAATTGAAACTTATTTACGTAATCTAGTTGAAACTAAATTCATAAAAACGCTTAAGAGTTCATAGAAGGTGGAGTAGGTGAGCGTAATTCCTATCATTTCCAATTCATTGACCTTTGACTTTTCTCACTTTCTTGACGTCACGGGCAATCTTCCAATTTTATAGCAAATGAATTCCCGTCTCTTTGAGTATAATTGCGTAACGGAATTGATTTCTTGTTTTTATTAATTTATTCTCGTTTAATAATATGAGAATTGATATACTTATTTATATGCATGGACTTATTAATATGAATGCATGTAAACACCTTTTTCCGCGTTTACAAGAAACTAATTAATGGAATGCCCATCATTCTTAATTCTTGTGACACATCACCAACTTTGGTAAGCAAGTTTGTTGCGTTAAACGTATAGACCTTTGCTGTCTTTTTGATAGCAAAATATACTTTAAATATCGACAGGGAGACTTCATTGTTTTTTGAGGGAGGCGGTAATTGTGACGAAAAAGTAATTAAAAAAACAGCAACAGATATTGATTTTCGGGGATTAATAGTCATACACTTTTCTCGAATATATCGGATTTACCCTAGGCAACAGACCATCTCCAAATTATTGCTTTAGTTCTATGACTTAATTCTAAATAAATTTGCGAAATGAAAGTGAGCTGTAAAAGATAGCACGTATAAAACACCAAATTAGTTTTAATTATATTCGCTTGTTTTAGTACTGCAAGCTGAGTTTCATATTTTACCGTAAAACCAAAAATGTTCATATACGAAAATAGGAAGACACAGTTTGGCACTGTATCTTATTGTAAAATTAGAAAAAGGTATACTGTTGTATTGTATTTTCACATACGATAATAATAATAAGCTATATTGGTATACTGTATGCTCACGTGCGATAATAATAATAATAATAATAATAATAATAATAATAATAATAATAATAATAATAATAATAATTATAATAATAAACTTAATAAAATAATAATAATAATTATTATTATTATTATAATAATTAGCTATATTGTTATAGTTTATGTTCGATAATAATAACATATAGTGTTATACTGTATGTTCCCGTGGAATAATAATAATAATAATAATAATAATAATAATAATAATAATAATAATAATAATAATAATACTAGTAATAGTAATAGTAGTATTAGTAATAGTAGTAATAATAATAATAATAAAAATAATAATAATAATAATAATAATAACATATCGTGTTATACTGCGATTTCACTTAAGATAATCGTAATCTATTGTTATGTACCGTGTATTAATGTACGATAATAGTAAGAAATATTGTTGTAATGCATTTTCCTGTACGATAGTAGTAAGACTGAGTATTGGCCTGCGTTTTCATTTACCATAATAGTAAAATAAAGTGTTGTACTGTATTTTCATTTACGATAATGGTAAAATATATTGTTGTACTGTATGTAAATATACGGTAATACTATTTTATAGTGTTGTACTGTATTTTACTGTACGGTGATATTTAGATACAATGTAGACTGTATTTGAATGTAGGATAATAGTGAGACATAGTGTTGTACTCTATTTTCTCGAGTAATACGAAACCACACTGCACACCTGCATTACCGATGTCTAAATCATGTAATAATACTTATTGGTTCTTATAATTTCTTTATCTTAATACTATTTCCGCTGAAAAAGGGAATTTGTCTACTATATCCGCTGCATATTTGGTATTTTTTCACATAGGAGTCACGGTACTTACCAAGTCCGGGATGCCATTCGAGGATAAAGTTAAATTAGTGTAAGGTAAACATGGGGATAAAAACGTAGAAATCATTGATAAAATGAATGATATGCATTATTAACAGCTTATTCGGCCTTGACAGAACAAAAAAAATATAGACTTCGTAGCTTATTTAGGGGATGCCGTGTTCTCTTCCCTACAACCTCTCTCCCACAGAAGAGACATGCGAGCCTGTCTTCGTTTTATTGTTATTTCCATTGCTAGTGCTCGTCTGAGCTCTAATCTCTGCCCCCCCTCGCAAATATTTCACGAAAAACACCCGTCTAGCTGAAACAACTGTCAATAATTTTCCCCACTCTTTATCTGTGCCTAAAGCAAAACGTAGGTTCCATGAACAAAGCTTCTTTCTTAGAAATGCACGCCTGTAAAACTCTCTTCTGTTTGCCTGATTCCCACCTGACTACAACTATGATGTCTTCAAGTCTAGCATAAACAAATTCCTGATATATCGCCCCCGTAAGTAATCCACTTTATCAACCCCCCCTTACTAACGATTACTACGATAATATCCTTATTGATTACTGTACACGCAATAACCCTAATCCCCCAGTTGCCTCTGGGCTTTTATAAGTGGCGTGTGTGTGCAGTCAGCACCAACAGTATTCAGGGTTTAACCGGGTTCCTCCGAATGAGGAAGTTTCATGGGAGTATAACATTCACAAGTTAGTGCAGATGATGACGTTAGGGTTTTGCAACTTTTTGCAGGTAGGTGTCGACGTCCTTCTGCATACAGCACCTGCATTTTCCAAATTGGTCACCCATTGTAGCAATGACCAGGCTCAACGTTGCTTAACTTCAGTGATATGACGGGAACTGGTGTGTTAACGTGATTATGCTGTATATATATATATATATATATATATATATATATATATATATATATATATATATATATATATATATATATATATATATATATATATATATATATATATATATATATATATATATATATATATATATATATATATATATATATATATCATAAGTGGGGATTACGGTGTAAAAAGATGTCGCTTCTTTCTCTACCTCTATTTTTTTATTTAATTATTCAACGGTAATAGACTATTTGTATGTTTTCAGTTAACAACTGACACAAATTGGCATAAACGTTATGGATATGAGCAATAATATGCGACATGTGCTACAGTAATCTAATGCAAATTATCAACCTTCAGCATGAAAAGAAAATTCATTTATGTTTTTTTTAATAATTATTAGTAGTTTGAAAAATGTAATTTTCGTAAATAAGTCTGATAGATGCCAAACAAACGTCATCGAGTAGCATAAACTAACAAAGTATTACGACTTAATTAATAATATGTAACTCTAAATTAATATAAGAAACATATTAAAATATTTTTCAAAAATAAATATTATATACTTTAACCACTCTGTTCACTCTTACTTTAGATATTTATTTTCGGCGAGGTTGAAACAAAACTAAACAAATAAACTCATTAAAAAAATTAAAAAATACTGTAAAAATATTTTTGAAAATAAATCTGCCACTAAAGAACACGGCTTTTTGCTTTTGTTTCTAAACGGATCTCAGATGTCAATAAAAATATATTTTTATAGTTCATCTTTTTCAAATAGCAGAGATTTAAACATACTTTTTTCACAGTAGCACGTTGAAGGATATAAAAATAGCTATAAAAAGTGAACGTACGACTGATATTTAATCTATGTCTGAGACAAAGATTTTCACGAAAAAACATCTATTTTTGCATTGTTATAAATTCTATTCTAAGCTGCTAATATTTAATAACACACGATGGTCTACTCTCAAAATGGGTTCATAAAATCTGGGTGATTTGTAGATAATATTTGAAATAATGGTGGCTGTGCAGCATGGTTAACAAGAAAGAAAACATGAAAATATATATGCAATAAAAAACAATATAAATGTTATATACTAACGACCTGCTTCTTGCAAACTTTGGAGAAACACCTATTTTCTTGTATGTATATTTGTTTTAAGAATAGGTGACATATGTTCAATTAACGATTTTCGACAATGAACTTAGCCATCAAGTTTTTCATTTAAAAATATTTTTGGAAGAAAACTGTTTTAATATTTTTATAAGCTTACAACTTCTGTTAAACTAGTAGATGCTTTCTATAAGTCCCCATACGTTTTTTTCCGCATGGACACTTTTGTTGATAATATACATATTTATCTCTAGTCCCCTTCGAAATAATCCTCTTCGACCGCAAGTCATTATTGTCCTGTTCCAACAACGCCCGGAAGCCCCCAATGAAGTTCTTTTGTGTGAGCATGTCAATTACCGTCCTCACATACTTATTTATCTCTTCAGTTGTATATTAACGACAACTTCTAAGATGTTCATTGAGCGTAGGGAACAATAAAATTTACAGAAAACAAGGTCTAGACCTTGCTCCCTCTAAACGTGGAAGTGTCTACACTATAGACAATCTTGGTCAAATAGTGTGTGACAAGTATTAATTGTGAACTAGTGCATTCGCCAAATCTTCCACATCTACCATTGCTCGCGAATAAATGTGTGTAAAATTCGCACACAGATATGAAAATGTGCACCTCATGACTGTATAGACACACGACAGTCCCTATCGAAAAATGCTTTATTTTGCCAATTAATTCTATTGGTCTGTCTCCTTTACTTCTCCCAAAGTTCTAATCATTCTTCACATACCCCCTTCCTTCATCGAATCACTTATCCCACTCGTAAAACACTCAAAAAACTGATCCATAATTCTCTTTAAATTGTACAAACGCATACTGAAATTTCTATACGTTGCCATAGCATTTTACCAAGTTTAAAACATATTTTAATTGCATAGATTTCTTTGTAAGTGTCTTTACCTCCATATTGCATTTCGGAAATAAACCATTTGTGTCAATACAACATCAGGAGGGTGTATTCCTAATCGTGCTGTAGTAATCTATTTAAACCTGAAATTATAAGTATTGGTCAATCCTCTCATAAGATATATAACAATAACATACATAATTATAAAAAGTCTAAGAAAATGTTTATCGCTTGTACAAAATAAGTGTAATTAGATATTAAAGACATCTCGTACGTCTGGTGATATTTTTCGTCAGCCAGAAACGACAATTATTCTTGCCAAGATTTCCTATCTGATGATTAGCGGGATTTCAAGCAGTAAACTTGTTTGATAAGAAGACTGTGCACACAATTTGGCTGCGTGTAGAAATGTACGCTATTCATCTGTCTTTCACTGACATTCGCATGTGTACGTGTATGTGTTAGTATGGTTTTATCTTATCATAAACCCTTATTTAAAAAAAAAATACATGCTCAGAAGCTTGTTTCTGCTAAGAAAATGAAGAGCCTAAATGTTTGACGAGTAAACCGGTGCATATAGTGCAACTTAAAAAAAGGATTAATCGAAACGCAAGTATTTATTTTTTTAGTTAGTACGACACTATAAGATTAATAAATGTATATTTAGATATAAAAAAATAATACAACATCTAACTTTAACACGTTTCTCTAGGTTTTGATCCACGGACAGAAACCTTGCTTGGGTAGACAATGCTTGCATCTTCGAAACGCACTCGTGTTACGTATATTCTAATAAAAAGAATATAGACAAAATTTGTGTCATGATTCAGAGATGAGATAGGGCTGGGATGGAAGATATACACTTTAATATGGAAGAGTTAAAAATATATTTAATGCCTTCTCAGCCTTAAGTGCGCATTGAAGAAATGTTATGATAATTATTTGCGTGCAGTTTATGAAAACAAAAAAGATACATTATTTCAGGCATATCGGACCTGTAGTTTCCGGGAAAAATTAAAGGAATAGACAGAAAGAAAAATATTATACAGCGGGATGTTTGTGTGTGTATATATATATATATATATATATATATATATATATATATATATATATATATATATATACATGTATATATAGAAATACATACATATATATATATATATATATATATATATATATATATATATATATAAGGACGCCACCACTTATCACGGCCTGGAGGCCACTCGGGATAAGGGTTATTAATCAATGGGATAATATCGTAGTAATCGCTAGTAATGTGATATGATAAAGTGTCTTACTAAAGGGGCGGTTCATCAGATATTTGCATGTAAGACTTGAAGACATCCAAGTTGTAGTCATGTAGAAAACAGGCAATCGGAAGAGAGTTCAACAGGCGTGCACTTCTAAGAAAGAGGCTTTATTCATGGAATCTACGTTTTGAGTTAGACACAGATACATAGGGGGGAAATTACTGACAGTGGTCTCAGGTAGACACGCTTTTTTCGTGAAAGATTGGCGAGAAGGGACCAGAGATTGGAGTTCAGACGAGCACTTCCTATGGAAATAACGATAAAAAACGACAGGCTCACAACGTCCCTTCTGTGGGAGGGAAAAGAAAACGACATCCCACACTAGGCTACGAAGTCTATTTTGTACTCTGTCAAAGCAGGATCGGATATCTATTTGTTTATAATTATTTACTTACACGTGAGAATAAGCGTTACTCCTTTCTTAGTACAGAGAAACCTCGATATACGCCATTGAAAGTTAGTAAAAAAAAATTAATATATAAAACACATGTATATAATCAAATTACATTATACATAACACCGTAAGGCGGGGCAAATAATATAATCAGGGCCGGAAATACATCATATTTCACATCGTAAATGGAAACAATTATCCTAGACAGTTCATTTTTCCTTATGACACGGCTGAGTTTTAAGCTCGATCTCACAACCCAATCAGTCTAGATCGAGCCAGCAAGGGACTTATAAACAAGTAACCTCTTGTCCGATTTTTATGAAACTGAATTTTCATTGAGACAATATGCTGAGGCAAAGTATGCAAATAAAAATGATCAACTTCTGCCCAGTTCTCAATTAATGCCCGACGAGCTTTGGAATCTTTAACCTTGATCTCACAACCCAATTTGATTGTCGTGCCGAAGGAGGCGTATATTTTGTTACCTTTTGGTCAAAATGTAAGACTTGAGTAATATGGGTACATTCGGATTTCTTGTCAGAAAGCTATAATTGTTTGGTTTATCAATATATAGAAACTGGTAAAACCATTCGAGGGAAACGTCAAAGGTAAGGCGTAAAGCCCAACACAAATGAATGCGAACTCTGACAAAGAACACTTGTTGGGTAGGGTGACTTACAGGGGTATTACTCGGTTACTATAGCCAATACTACTTAGTTACTTCAATCGAATATTCCCTTCGCCTTACATATCACAATTAAATTTAGAAGGTAATCAACAAAAGTAACTTCGCAGAAACTAATTACAAAAAGAAAAGCAATACCAGACTGATTCTGAATCTTGATATGTATAAATAGATTTCTCACATTTTCTGGTTAAAACGATGCAATATATCTGAGAAAAATCGAGCGTGGTGGGCCGGACACACTATACGAGGATCTGTTCTGCCTCACTTGCTGAGAAACATAATTATATAAACGTCCATCCTCTCACCCTTACGAATTTCTCGGACTTAACCAATTTCGATTTAGCCGAAAACAATAGATTTCGAAGCAGGAAGAATAACCCGTTGGGGAAACCGAAGGGGAGAGGGGTGTGTTCTGAAGGGTGCTCTAGGCGATTTCTCGGACGCTGCGTTGGAACCTTGGAAATCTGGTCATTCACAAGCTAAGGAAATATTTGCCTCGAGGGTATCAGCACCAGGCAATCATTCTTCAGGACAGGTCCGCGCAATTAGCATGCGCGTAAGCGAGTTTTGATCGGGATTGTCTCCGATCATCAAGAGAAGCTGTCACGTTGCCGGCACCTCCGTTCCCAGATTAATTACGCATTTAACGAGGCGAAATAGTGGCGCATTTCGCGGTTCTCTTCGTTGGGAGCGAACATTTGCTTTGTTCGTTCACACGTGATCTTCCGATTTCAATGCTCGTCGGCCATTAATCGAGAACCGAGGAGAAGTTGATAAGTTTTATTTGCATACTTGTCTCAGTATATTGTCCCAATGAAAATTCAGTTTTATAAAAATTCGATAAGAGTTTACATATTTATAAATGTATTTTTTTTCATTGCATTTAGTTTCTTTGGGAGTACATATTTTGTACTTATCTAAATTGTTGTTTCATGTATATATTTTTTACTGAGAAAAATATAAGTAAATAACGAATATATATATATATATATATATATATATATATATGTTTCTAGATGTATAGAACTATATATATGTATTTGTTTCTAGATGTATAGAACTAATAGAGAGGCAAACATTTACCTTGTTTTATATATCAAACAATTATTCACCTAACACTAAGAATAGCGAAAGTAAAACCCGGTGTGTCTTGTTCGTAAGTAATATGTTTCAATGATATATAACAGGTTTTAAGAGTCTATACTCATTAAATTACAAAAGTAATTAAATATATATATATATATATATATATATATATATTTATATATATATATTTATATATATATATATATATATATATATGTATATATACTAGCGGGCGTACCATGTGTCTCCGGTGTGGGGCGATGTTGCGTGGGGATGTTATACAATGGTAGTAGTGGGAGGTGCAATCAAAACAACAGCCGAATGGAGGGACGGGTTAAACTAATCAAAACATCGTAGTAGGCAGGCAGGCTTGAACCCGTAATGCGAAGGAGGAAAAGAATGCGAAAAAAAAAACATAACGTCTTAGCTGATGCGTTCATCGCGTAGGCGGATGTCGCAAGCGTTGCAATTAAGGGTAATCAATCTAAAAGAGAGGATGACCTGCGAAAATGTCGACGAAAAAAACGACCCATCATTGTAGAAAACTGCCAAGTTGACAATCAAACAATTAATATTTTGGGGGAAAATGTATATATATTTGAACAGATAGCGCTTTAAACCATACCGATTTTGTCAAGTCCCGACGCGCCTGTTGAGTTTTTTTTTTCTGCCAGACACACACGCATATTTTACTTTTTATATAATAGATTATTTAAATATTTGCTAAATCCGATTTCGGTCCCCTAAATTTGTTTTCAACATTAATCTAAAGCAACTTATTTTTCTTAATCTATATTTTAGTAAATAAAAAAAAAAAAAAATTCTATTAAAGCCAGATAGAGGCCAGTATTTTATTATTCCACACCTTTTCAAACTGAAACATTCTTACCACAATATTTTGATGGTGATCTATATGTAAAAAAAAACAACCTTGTTTAACTTGTGACATAATATATATATATATATATATATATATATATATATATATATATATATATATATATATATATATATATATATATATATTAGGGAATCTCTCTTGACGGAGTCTACCTTTCTAGGGCAATTGCTCTTAACATATAAAAGGCGTTTGATAGGGTATCTCATAAATGTTTATTTCTCAACCAATTTCTCTCCGATTCTCTCTCCTCTGATCTACAATGGGGAAAGAGGTGGCGGGGTACGTTTAATGCATCTACAACCAAGATTTTTTCTTTACATCATCGACGCTCTGATTTCCATCTTTCATCAATTCAAATGAATGGCTCTCGTCTTGCAATTCTCTATCTATATAAATGCCAGGTACATCTAAGGATGGAGTACTGTTGCCACATTTGAGCTGCTAGAAAAGACTAATCCTCCCTAGGTATAGTTAAAAATAGATGTCGTAACATCGTAGGGGATGTCCTTGTCTTTTACCTGAAACCTCTTTCTCACACAAGAGATGTTGTGAATTTGTCTCTGCTTTATAGTTATTTCCATGGTAAGTACTCGACTAAGCTCCAGTCTATGCTTCCCCCCCTCGCCAAACATTCAAAAGGAACACTCGTTTAGCTGAAAACACTATCAATAATCCCCCCACTATTTGACTGTACCTAAACCTAACCGTAGATTACATAAACAAATTTTCTTTCTTAAAACTGCACGCCCGTGGAACTGTCTTCCGTTTGCCTGCTTTCCAGTTTACTACAATATGGTTGTCTTAAAGTCCAACGTAAACAATTTCTTGACGAGCCGTCCCACATAATTCTACAAATATACCGACTTTCCATTACTAACGATTACTATATTGTCCTATTGACTACTGTAACCCTTTAATACTTATCCTCGAGTGGCCCCTGGACTTACTAAGTTGTGATGCCTATGTAATATAATAATAATAATGAGAAGCATTGTAATAATAATAATAATAATAATAATAATAATAATAATAATAATAATAATAATAATTATAATTATTATCATCATTATTATTATTATTATTATTATTATTATTACTTACTTACTTACTGACTTACTTACTTACTAAAACAATTATTAAATACCTACAGACACTTGTGTTTCATCCTTTCTGGAATTATCAGTGCAAGGTGTCACGATTAACGCCAGTCGAGAGATTCGAACCCCAGCAATATATATATATATATATATATATATATATATATACATTATTAATACTTTTTTATGATAACTTTAAAAACAGAGAGGGTCTTTCTTTCTAGGTCGTGTGTAATGCGAGAGTGCCATTTTTTCTGCAAGTATGTTGTGAGATACAAAACAAATATATAAACACAGATTATTATAAGAATCTTATTTATAGTATATATTTACAAGTTACAGAAGAATGCACGTTTTAATGATGGCATTGAGTGACCGAGACTCGTTTAGATCTGCTCCTTCGATTGAAGCCAATGGGACGTTGTTCATTTTTCCCCATGTTTTTCATCAAAATGTGTAGCATATTAATTGTCTCACGGGCCATCATCAGCGATAGCTCACTGGCAGTAACCTGCGGTGATCCCTGGAGACCAAGTGACAACAATTCTCCCTAGATTTCCAGTGTTCTCCACTTCGTGACTATTCTGCAGATGATTATATGTTATCGCAATAGCCGTTGTCACTGATTTCTCGTTGACATCGGCCATTGGTCTTTCCCGCGTTTGGGTGAGAAACTGTCTTCCCAAGGTACCAGATTTTACCTGCACACTTCTAGTGGAGATTTGGTTAGTACTCTCCCACCTCGATCTTTCCATTCTTACTAACCATTCACAACTAGTTAGAGTAGCGCCAGCCGATATCATCTACACAAGCTTTATTATTATTATTATTATTATTATTATTATTATTATTATTATTAGTAGTAGTAGTAGTAGTAGTAGTATAATAAGGATGCTTGTGCAGTGTACGCACGTGTATTTTAAATATTATTTCGAAGTTAAATTGCATTTTGGGTTTGTATTACTGTGCAGATAAATTCGAAAAAGTTATCAAAAAACAAATATATAACAAATAAATGTTATCAAAGGCAAGATAAGTTACTTTTTGCCTAACTTGATATATTTTTAGGGGGTTGAACTAGTATACACATAGATTCGAAAGAGTTGTCAAAAATCCAATATATACCAAATAAATGTTATCAAAGGCAAGACAAGTTACTCAGCCTACCTTCCTGCAAAGGTTTGTAGTGGTTTTACTCACTTTAAAACGTGTAATCGCTTCGAAAATCATAGATTGTTTATCGCTAAATGTTTATTTGTTATTTTTTTTTTAAATTTTCGAATCTATGTGTATAGTAAAACAAACCCGCCATGTAAATTATTTACCGTTAAAATGTTATAAAAAAACAAACACTTGAAGTTTTAAATATATTTCAAAGAAATGAATTAAGTCCGATGCTATAATATTGAAACTTTGCCGATCGTAAAAAAAAACCCAAATGCCGTAAAAATGGCTAACTATATTTGAAAATACTCAGTGGAAAGTTTTATTTATTATTAAGGGAGCAGACTGCGAAATATTATACAAAAATGGTTTGTTTTGCAGTAAGAAAAATATACATTTAATGAAATATTCGACTTTCTCCGATAGAAATTAAAGGTTCAAAAACTAGTTCACTTACTATATTATGTTAGATTAAAATTCTCCCAATGTGCAATTATAATAATTATTATCCAAATGGAGAATTGTTCTTTCTCTTTAGAACATACATGGACAATCGGTAACACATATTGGTAGCCATGGAAATCGGTAGCCATATCTTTTGCCTATTAGAGTGACCATGTGGTTGAATATCGGAAGCTGTCTCTACGTACAACTAAATCAGGAAGTGACGTAACGTTGCCATATGCATCGGGCTTCTTCTTACTCTCGGTAGCCAGGATAAGACACACAAATACAAGATTGAAATTTTGCCAGGCACCATATACATGTAAGTTATATTTTCATGTAAAGGTAGAATTAAAGTAAACATTTTACTATATAAAACTACTACTACTACTACTACTACTACGACTACTAACTCTACTACTACTACTACTACTACTACTACTACTACTACTACTAATAATAATAATAATAATAATAATAATAAAAAATAAGTCTTCAACAAAATTCTCCTAAACAAATGTGGTATTCTACATTTTTTTGTACTTCTTGAGCATTGAGTTCAACGGCGACCCGGCATATTTGTTTATTAGTAGTACCTAACAAAGCCTAACACATGCGCTGATAACATTTCTTTATTTGTTTACTGATATTTGCTTAACTTTTTAAATGAATACTAAACAGAAAATTAACAATTTATTGATAATTTCTCAATATTACATACGTTTTTAATTTATATGTGTGGATAACATTTTAGTAAATATTTACATTAGGTTCACCACCATAATGTTCTTTTAAATGATGAGATGTATAGATAATACTATTCAGGGGGGGGGGCAGTGTCGGTTCCAGAAAATTAGATTTGTTTCTCGCAGTTATTTTCTCATTCACCATAGTCTCATACCTGTACCAGTCGTCATTTTAAAGAAAGCTTGTGGAAATGGATCTAATGTAAATATTTGCTATGAAGTTAACTGTGATATTCGTTTTCAGCATAGCCGAAACCTAGAAAACTCATCATTTTAAAGATAATTTATCATATGGAACTATTGTAAATTTGTTTATGCTACCGTGCGTTCGATTTAGTTTATCATCAGATTCATTGTCAGCAATCTCTTATCCCCCTAAAAACAAATTTGAGTGATCGGTGTTCTGTTGGCGTTAAAGTCAATATTTACCATTCAATTTAATGTGTAAAGTCTAGAAAATGGAAACATATTTTAATGATTTAATCGCTGGGTGACACAAATTTTAATTTTTATCCAACAGAAAAATTTTTACTTAAAAACATTTTATACTGCAGAAAATTGGGAAAATTTCTTTAAAAATTATATGTGCCGAGCGTTATGTGAAAACAAGAAAAAAATCGCCGACACGATATGCTTATATCTTTGGAGTCTCGATAATGCCTTAAAATAAATATAAAACAAATTACTAGTATTAATTAACCTAATAAATATTATAACAGCGTTTATTGGGTGGGTTTCTTCCAGCATTTTGTTTTATTTTGTTTTAAAGCTATAATTGAGCCTATGTTAAGGATCGCTTTCTAAATAATCTGTAGAAACTGAAGAGGGGAGTTCCTAAATATTCTGTACTTTCACCTAACAATTTAATAACAAAAAAAAACTTGGGATAGGAAATTGTTACTCTCACCAGAAGATTTATATTGATAAATTAAATGTCAGGGACTGAGTATGATAAAACACCGTTTGTTGCTTGCTTTGAATTGGATAGTTTTCTGTTTTGCCAATATTTATGAAAGTATTGCTGTTTTGGATTTGTTTTTTTTGTCGTTTTTTTTTTTTGTTGGGATGGGGGTTGGTAAAAATATGGGCGCTTGCGCATATAACAATAGCCACGAATAATAACACGTAGAATTACGTTGCTTAATATAGGGAAAACTACTTATTTGCCGAAAATTAAAATGCGATATTATACGTTATAAGTTATGCTCATTGTCGTGCATGTAAGCGCGCACATCTATCTTTTTATTACATAGACTTGTGGAAAAGTATCTCATAACTATTGTGAAAATTAGTAGCCGGCCCAATTTTACATGTGGTATTCGTTTTCTAGCACACTATAAACTGTTTAGAAAGCAAGTTTTTAAGATAGGATTTGTGTTTGTCTACCAGGACACAATTTCAGATTGTACGTTAAATACTGTTCATTTTACATTGCCCCCCCTAAAAAGGTGACTATGAAGTCGATGCTCAATTTACGTTTAGTTATTATAGAAAAGTGATAACCCACTTGTGAAACAATAATTTCTTTACATCTTGGAAATTACTGTTTTCTGGAATTTTATTTTCCTTTTCAGCACCCCAGAAACCCTATATTTTAAAGAATATTTTAGGATGGAAAAATGCTGCACCTTTAACGAAATATGCGGGAATACCTCAAATTGTAATTTTTGCCTATTTATTAACCCTTGAGATCACGTACTGTTTATGTAATAATACAATTAACCCTTAACACTTTCAAAATTCTTTTTTTATTATATAAAATTTTTCCATGACAAAATCTGTGTTGCCTTGAAATAAAAAAGAATGAAATTCATTTTCATCAACATAAATATTTATATCAATTTTGTGACCATGGTTTTATGTCTATATTAATCAGGGTTAAAGTAGCTTTAGAAAGATGTCAGACATAACCATATTGTGAAATATGAAAATGTGTTTATATGAAGTAGCAGGTACTAGATTCCGCCATTTTGAATTTAACCCACTTGTTTAAAACGCTTGTAGGAATGTTTCCTGTGGAAATCCCATCATGAAATTTGAAATATATAGTGATATAAGATAGACTAATCGTTTGTGAAAATTACAAAATATAAAATGACATTTTAGCGAGTTAAGGTAAAAGACCAAGGTCAAGATCAATATTTTTTTCAACTTTGACATTAAAAAAATATCCCCAAGTAAAATTGTAGATATATATAAATACTTTAGAATGGTCTATGAATGAAATGTGTTTGCTTATAAATAAAAGTTTTAAAGTTCGTCACCTCTCCATAAAATTCACATTTTTTGTAAAAAGGTCAAGATCATAGCTCAGAAACCTCTTGACTTTGAGATGCGTAAGATGTGCCATTCATTTCCTTTCATAGAGATCTATAAGAGTAGCAAATTTGAAACAAATCTCTGCCGGACATAGTTTGTGCCCCCCCAAATTTGTCGATTTGACATGGAATGAGCCATATATATATATATATGTATATGTATATATATATATATATATATATATGTATATATATATATATATAGATATAGATATATATAGATTTATATAGATATTATATAGACACACGCATGTATATATATATATATAGAGAGAGAGAGAGAGAGAGAGATTATATAGTCACACACATGTGTATATATATATATATATATATATATATATATATATATATATATACGTACATACTGAGAGAGAGAAAAATAGGTAGAAAGAAGAGGTGGGGAAAAAAAAAAAAAACAATTATGTGCCCATACTACGTTCCGTCCTTATTGTATACCTTTTTTTATATGATAAGAAAGACAACAGATTAATAGATATATAACTTGTCTTGTTCCATTTTCATTTTTATATCTCGTCAGAACACTATTTTCATTGTTCTCATCAAACACACCCACACCCACATAAGCACACACACACACACACACACACACACACACACACACACACACACATATATATATATATATATATATATATATATATATATATAAAGGTTAAGTGTCCGTCTGTGGCTCTATGTACATTTCCCTACGCAATAACTCTGTCAATTTTCAGTCTACAAACTCTAAATTTGATATACAGGGTACTGAGAGTTGGGAAAATATCTGTAATCGTTTTCGGCCTGAAATTGTGCTATTAAGGAGTTAAACTTCAACAATTTGATCTGTGAGAACTCTACAAAAAGGCCTTCGCACGTTTTGGGTATAATCAACTGAAATTTTAGATATAGATTCCTGGCACATAAATCTAACTTAATAACTTTATTTCAGCTCAAAACAATAAATTTTAAGGGGTCAATTAAAAAAATTAAAAAAAAATGTGACCTCTGCGGTTTCTACCAAATTCATCAGACAATTTTTGGTTTAAACATTTGAAATTGTACATAAAGCGTATTCAGATATATGGCAAGCTTTTTAATCGGGTTGGGTCAAACATTTTGTGGTACCTATATGTAAATGTGAGTGTGTATGCTTCCATGTCTCCCTAAAACATTCGACAGGGGTGACGAATTTTTACAAGATAAGTATCGTTGTTAATGTCGACATTTCGGAAGACAAATATCGAAACATTGGCTAAAAACATTAACATCTTCACCTTCAACTGGGCACTTTTCTACAGGGGAGTCGATTTTTCGCCGAATTTTTTAAAGTCATCCACTCGTTTTGATTGCCAAGCCTTAATTAAAACCTACGCCACTTCCGGTTTGGCGGTGGTCGTAAAAGCAAAGACGTCAGCTTTTCCCCCGTTTTTTTTACTCCTTCGCAATACGGGTTCGAGCCTGCCTTCCTACTACCTTTTTTTTTTGCTCAACACACACGGCACAACACCCGGGCAACGCCGGGCCGAAATGCTAGTACGTATATATATTTGTTTAACAAATGTTGCCTACTAAACTCCTCTAAGAATTTTTGGTCTACAGAAATAAAACTTCATATATAAGGCATTTGAATCCATGCAAAACTATATATTTGGGGTTTAGCCCCGAAAAATCGCTGCAAAAGTGTGAAAATTACAACAAAGAAATATTACATTTGCCAGGTGAAGGTCGATCGCCGGCATTATGAATGCTAACGTAGTAGTTGTCGGTTCATTTTTTTAATTTTTAGCCTACCAGCAAACATGTTTTCATAGCCCAGTCATTGACGGCAAAGGTCAAATAAATCGTGAGCTGAACGTTTTGGTGTTAATCCTCGGTGGTAGCACATGAGTTTTATTTTTTATACTTTTTAAATCATTATTATATATTGCATCCAATCTATCTATATATCTATAAAAGTGAAAATGCTGTCCGTCTTTTCTCTGTGGTAGTTAAGGAAGACTATTACACAGAAATGCATTACTTTACATATTCACACATTTTAATATATACATATGCACATAACCTTATGAACAGCACTAGGTGTGTCAGAAACTTTGTGAAAAATATTGCATAATTCGACCCTCTGTCTTTCAAAACTTATAACGGCTCAAAAAATGTAATTCAAACCCTAACTTTTTCAATTAAAGGAGTAAGGTCCAAGGTTTCATTTAAAAAACAAACAAACAAAAAACGTGATAAAAAAAATTAAACTTCGGACTTTACAGGTAAATTTCTAAAAAAAACACTACTTTTTTCTGTTAAATTTGAATATATTATTTATTGATCTTTTATCTTCAATTTGTGATATATAAAAGTGTGGGAAATACATGAATCAAAATGGAAGTACATTTTCAAAATTGGGGGCGTGAATTAATTCGATCCCCTGTCTTACTAAGCTTATAACTACTTGAAAAAATGTAATTCAAACTCTAATTTTTTTCAATTAAAGGAGCACGTACCAAGGTTTCATTAAAAAAACAACAACGTCGTTTTTTATTAAAAAAGAGGTTTTATACTTCAGACTTTACAGGTAAATTTCTATAAAAAAACTACTTTTTTTGTTTTAAATTGGAATATATTATGTGTTGATCTTTTATCTTCAATTTGTGATATATAAAACTTTGGTGATTAAATTAATTATTTACTTTATATTGACATTTCAAAATCGCGGGGGCTGTGAATTAAAAAAAAACGTTTGTCTAAAATTTTATATTCAGTTCATTGGAAAGAGCATAAAATTTCTCATTGACATTGAAAATATCGTAAAAATAGAATCAATAGAAAAAATTTGATAGCTTTTTAAAGTTTAAAAATTGAAAAATACTGAACTCGTAAAATTCAATTAATTTCATTACTGTTTTTTTTTTTTAATAAAAAAAATAATGTTTCTATTAATTTTATACAACTTTAATAGTTTACGTTGGAAGAATAATCCATAACGAAAATAAACAACCCACTTTTAAAAGAGAAATTACGAGTTTTTTTTTTTTTTTTAATATTTTATTCGCAGTTTCGTGTTAAGGGTGTCAGAAATTCCTACAAAAATTCTGATACACTTAGAACAGCAAATAGGGTCCGAGAAAAGCCGGGCTGAACTGCTAGTATCTCTCTCTCTCTCTCTCTCTCTCTCTCTCTCTCTATATATATATATATATATATATATATATATATATATACATATACATATATACATATACATATATATATATATATATATATATATATATATATATATATAAGCCTTATTGTCTTACATATATTACTCTATTGGAAACCCATGGATTTTTTTTTTTATAATTTAATATTCTGATACACACTCCGTTATTTCCACATACAGATGTTATAGTAGCTGGAACGGCTCATTCTTATAGTAAAATGTATCAAATATATTCACTGACACACTAAAACACAGGTTGTCGTTTACGTCGCATTGCTTACAGATAATACGACAAACTATGCGCATATTTACTTCAGTTGAATTTTGTCTTTGGTACAAAGAGGGCAATGGCAACTTTTGTGCGAAACTGTATACGCAATATGACAGATGATTACAAAATAAGGAGTTTTATAACGGATATTTTATTTTCCTATAGTGAATTTGTTTTTTTGGAATCTAATTATTCCCACAGTTATAAGGGGGTATTCATATTTTTGCTAAGCACCTTTGCGAACGTGAAAGATTTGCATCGATAGAATTAGCGCACAGTCCATAAAGCACACACATTATTTTATCGTTCACGCGTTTCATATATAATGTCTTTGTGGTCTTTGCAACATGAATTATTTTTATATATCCCCCTTTCCATTTTCGAATGTCGCTGCGTCACTTCATCTTTTTTAAAAAACTTTCTCACATTCGAACGACTCTACTATGGAAACATTTAACTTCATTATTTATTTTTCTTATACTCGTTGTTTTCTACATTGATCCGTACTGTTTGTTTAATCTTTGTTACCTTTTCAATTTTCCATATTACCTGCTCGGAGATTTCGATTTCCAATGCCTGCGTATTTGCTTTGTGCAACCGGGAAAATGATTGTCATAATTCTGAATTGCCTTTTTGTGTATCATTTCGCCAAATTTACCAAGCGCTATTATTAACCGAAATTATGAATGCCTTCTGGCAGCACATTTTGGTACGAATTTCTAAAGACGCCATAATGCTTTATCCGCTTCAATTCAATATCCACAGGAATGAAAACTATATGTGCTTTCATGAAAAAAATACAATTGCAATTGTAAACGAAGAAAATAAGTTTACTTAATAATTTATACATCATTTAAACTAGAGTGGTTATCTTCGAGGAAACACATTTAAAATGTGGGGAAGTGTCTATTCTAACTGCGCTGACGTATTATGTGTGGACTATAATTACGATAGAGTGAGCAGGCTTAATTCGTATAATCATAGAACTTGTTTGATAATAAGCTAGCTTACTAGAGCTCAAGTCACAGTTGAATTCTCTAAAAGAAGAAAACTTCTCAACTGTTCGTCGACCGGTTACCGACACATAGTGCCAATAAAAATATGGGTCTCTTATAAACGTGAGTTTTATGTGAGTACGGCCATTATTGAATGTAGAATAGCACTCATTGCTATCGAATGTTAAGTATTATTTATCAATTAGACTAATGAGAAATTGCCACTTATATGACTCCCTGTCTGTAAAAATGCTTAGTCTCTTAAACAGCGATTCTCTTGACATTTATTATAATTTAATTTATTTATTTATTTATAGGATAAACAGTGATACCTTTAACTTTACTGGTAGTGTGATATACATAGTTATCTATCGTTCTAGGTGTTGTCAATTGGTCTTTTTTTGTTAAGGGGTAAGTGGAAATAATCTTGAATTAGATTTATTTATATGTGACTTGGCTATTCTTCTAGATTGCTAAATAGAGCATTTTACTCGATTATTATGGGAGCGATTTAATTTCTTAAAATTTTTTTGAGGACATATTTTGGATTATAATGTAAAGTAAGGGTCATAAGAAAATAAAAATCGAATAATCCCATGGATAATTCATAGTGACAAATATAACACGACTTGTTTAAAATGGGTTTCTTAAATGCATTTTAGTTCTGAGTTTTGCTAATATACACAAAAAATGAGCTGTTTTTTATTTAAATTATGCTAAAGTATGTAATTTCATGATATCATTTACTCTTTAATTACATAGGGTGACTGAGATAAGCATTTATGAATTCAACAATAAAAGTCATCTACAAAAATAAGGTTTAAAGGACGTAAAGAATATTAAAAATTTGTACGTGCACGAAGGATGCATAACAGAATATAGAAACCGGAAAATACCACCATTTGTATCGCAAATATTATATAATTATCATTTTTACAATTTGAACTAATTTATTTTAATTAAACTGTAATCCCTCCTGGATATTTTTTTCGAAATTACACTGATTAATGTGTCTAATTCTTTTTCTTATAGCAATTCAATGAAATGCAGGCACATAACGCGATACTCCATTGTGTTTGATAATTTTAAGCGCTCCTCTTTTGTCAATTAATCGGCAACGCTAGCTTCTTATTGTAAAAAGAGTTGTGTCATGGGTCCTCTCAGTATTTAAATGTTAACTTTAAGACAACTTACAGAACTGCTAATATGCTTATCTTTTAAAATGCTCGAGACATATTTAACACCATATTTCCTATATATTTCTTTACAATGCTTATTTATAAACTTTAATAATATTAAAGTAACTGCTTATTTAATAAGGATGATATACTACATGGTCATGACTTATATTACTGAAGTAACACTATGGTGCTGGGGTTGGGGAATCCTACTCATAATTCCACTATTAATCTATATACGATCACCTATTGCTTTATGTTCTTTTAAAAATGTATTGTTTGTGTTTGATAATGTATGGTTAATGATTGGTATACACTTTAAATGAACATTGAAATCTAACACTTGTATCTTATTCTTCACATGTTTTTAGACATTTGTTTAACGACCCCCCACAATTGCTCTCTAAATATATTCTATGGTATTTCTAATCTTTTCTTCTACTCATCTATTGGCAATTGGTAAAATTAAACTGATATAAACCAATGCCTAATCGTCTTTGGTTTATAGCGGTTAAATTATATAGAGTACAGTAGTCATTGTTTTAATATGCTTAAACAGGAACGGGTCCATACTCACATGAATATAAAACATTATTTGCATATACATACGTATATATATATACATGTAAATATATATATATATATATATATATATATATATATGTATGTATATATATGTATACATATGTGTACATATATGTATATATATATATATATTATATGGATATAATGTCTATCTCAAAGATACTTGTTTATCAAAGACAATTCCAAATAATTGTCCAACTAAAGCCGGCGGTAATACGCAAAATATGAACAATTCTAAGGAATGTAAAAGTTAATCGAAATTCTACACACTAAATTACACTTAACTACTATAAAAACAGTCAACGACCAGTCATATATAAATTTATGTGATACGCCAAACGTGGACAAAATGTAATTATAGCAAAGGTTATTGAATTATGAACCAATTTTGTATCTTGTTTATAGATCCATATGTTCTATGCCATGAAAAATAGCAGGGGTCAAATGGTTTTATTGCATATGTAAACATTAAAATGAACCTTAAGATGACTAATATATTTTTTGATTCTTCAGTTTTTCAGGAAAAACAAGTGTCATAAATACTGACCAATTCAATTACACACGCTTGTTTAAGTAGTCACATTGCTGACCTCAAATTATTCTTGCAAATTAAAAGCATTGAATAAGACAATTTTGTAAAAAAAAAGAAAATAATGAGTAAGAACAAGTAAAGAAATAATACAGAGTTGTGTAAGAGTTCACTTACGCAAACCCACACACGTAAACACACGTACATACACACGCAGACACATATATATATATATGTATATATGTACATATATATGTATATATCTTTATATTTTTTATATATATACATATATATATGTATATACATACATATACATATATATATATATATATATATATATATATATATTTTATATATAAATATTCTAAGTCCAGAAAATAACTTAGGGTGATAGAGAAGTTTTTAAACCTTTCATAGATTCATAACATTAGAAACGTATGTGTCAACTAGCAAAGATTGGCATGGATTTTATGAAATATTTTGAAACATCTCTCTTCAAAAACATTGACTGAAGAACAGACATTATTGATATATTGGGGTTTATGAAGTAGTTATCTAGAATTTAGATGAGACTTCACTCATCGGTAGATAATCATATATATATATATATATATATATATATATATATATATATATATATATATATATATATATATATTATATATATATGTATATATATGTGTATATATGTTTGTGTGTCTGTATATATGAATATATATGTATAAATATGTTAATATATATATATATATGTATATTTATATGTTTATATATATATAAATATGTATATATATATATATTTATAGAGAGAGAGAGAGAAAGAGAAAGAGAAAGAGAAAGAGAGAGGTACATATTTACATCAGATAGGGAAGACTGAATAGAAATATGTTCGGTTGGAAAAAATCTACAAGAAAATACATAAAAACAATAATAATATATATTTTAAAATATAATAAAGATCGATTTTTGGGGAAAATATGGCTGCCAATATGAGGCTCTTATATTAACACTCCAAACTGGAGGCCATCTCATAAAAGAAAAAAAAAACGCTATAAAGGAAAATGATATTTCCTGTAATAAAATAAAAATGTATTACCTTTCATATTTTTCTCCGCACAATAAAACGCAATATGATTTTGCCCTTTTATTCATTTATGGTTTTTGACAAGACTTCATTTACGCGCGATTATCTCCCCTGTCTCATTCTCATTCTTATAACCACAGAAAAAGGATGGAGTGAAATCTACCTTCTCATTCTCTGTATCGTATACCTCGTCTTTTCCGCCAGCGTATTATTATAAACCTGCTGACATACCCGTCTCTAAAAGGGATCCACTGAATGTTCTACTTTCGAATGTAAAAAGCAAATAGAATAATGCGTTGTATTTCTAGTCAGATCATCTAATGATTTATTAGCTAAGTAAAAATATTGCTGTAAATAAAAACGACAGTTATTTAAAAAATATATGGCAGTATTCATCTACCTGTTTCTCAATCGAGATTCTATTCTGATAGTAATCTTTATTATCACTGCGCTGTGTGATGACATTGGTAGATTGTGTGTTTATGGCTTAAACTCTATGCATTTATTTCCTCTGCCACTGCAAGATTGTGACCACCAATGTTCGGATTGAGAAGCCCAGGAAGTCTGACCTGCAAACATGACTGAGCAGCCCCGTTGGCATTACACGATAATAGAACCAAAGTCGACAAGCAATGAATCAACTCTTTCGCAAAGAGAAAAGGCAAGGTCTAGGAGAATGGACCTCCTAGAACTTCACATAATCAGCACGTCATTACAAGAATTATAGCTAATCTCTTTTGATGTTGGGTACTGCAGATAAAATCCCGAAGAAATCGCGTTTCCATAGATCCACATTTGATGAATAATTCTACGTAAGAAATTAATCATGTCGTATTTTATAACAAGAAAAGTATGATAAAATTCATTTTGATTTCATATATTAATAATGTTCAACATTCTCCGCCAATCATAAAGTCTCTAGACATGAGGCATTGCGGAAATATAAGTATGGTATTGAGAGGAATAAATTTATATTAATCAGGATTTAAGTGCATCCGTTTGTATTTATTTCTATGTATAGGTCTCACGCCCAAACTAATTAATCAATGTTTGTAAACTTTGGATCTCATCATTACTGATAATAAAGCAAAAATATAGTATAATTGAATTATAAACTATTGACTCCACGTAATAGATATACCTGTATCGGAAAATAGATGGATATGATACTTTCTAATGAAAGTTATCACGAATATTGTCTGGCACCATTCATATACGTGGGTGTACAATTAGCGATACCTTTGTACATAAAGTACCGGTATGTTTTACCATGTAAAGAAGACAATAGAATTTATTTTTTAAAAATGTAGTTAATTAAAGAAGCGAATAAGCTTAGACACGTGTTTTTTTAAATTGTTTAAAGCAGTGTTTTTTTAGTAAGTATAGTAAATTTTCTATCGACGTATGTTTGACATCCTCTTTGGTTTCTTATAAAATCTAAGGTAACTAGAAACATTAATAAATATGTTCCCAATTCATGTTACAGTTAACATAATATTTAAAATAAAAGTGATTGGTAGACAGGGAGATGTTATTACAGCCACTAACAGAAATACTTCCTACATATTTACGTATCGGTTATATGTTGCTACATGCAGTATTAGTGATGTTTTTATAAGAGAAATACGTTCATCAAGCAACATTAATGTGATGTCTAATATCGTATTTTTACAGCATAAAAGTTTGTCTTTTCTTGAATGGCGATTATGTAATTGCAACACATTAAGGCTTTAGAGCTCACTAACTCTTCTTAAATTTTCCTTTGTTAAGAGCCTGAGAAACCAAGGAATTATGTCTACTTCGGGTAGTTACTTTGTGCCATAGAAGAGTCAAAATACGGATTGGATTCCCTTACTTCACTGCTACCAAAGAGTTTCGTTTCGGTATTTATCTTACAATTTTGATATGAAATTCAATATCCTTTCCATTTTGAACCCGTATATAATTTCCCTTACTGTATGATTAAAAAAATTAAAAACTTTTAATGACTATTTTCTATGTTTACTGTATTTAGCATGTAGTGTATAAACCATTATAATATTTGCTAATATTTTCTCCTATGATGATATGGGTAGACATCGAAAACTTATAGGTAAAGGAGATATACTTATTGAAAAGTATTCTTTATCTTGTATATAATAAAAATTCTAGATTTGAAATTTAACCATTTCACATCATAAAATTTAAATTACTACATTATGATATATTTATGTATTTATATATACATATATATATATATATATATACATGCGTGTATACACACGTACATGCAACAAATGAATAAAGCAAACATGAATACATTTACATTTTTGTTTAATTATTCTATCAAGTGTCTAAAATCATTTGAAATAATGCAAAATAACGCCGTGTGTAATATAAAATGAATATAAAATGATTTTTACAGATGAACAACTAGCAGAACAATTATATAATTTCCATCGAATATCTTATATTACCGAATTCAAAAACACATTTCTAATATCTGAAGTAGTGGTTGAAGTTTAATTACGGGATTAATTTTCTATCATAATTATACGTTATTTTGAATATATAGCATCACATTATCCATATAAACCCCAATCTTAAATCATATATATATATATATATATATATATATATATATATAATCACCTCATAGCAGGATGGGCAGAGAGTGCGATATAGATATGTTGATATATGTATATATATATATATATATATATATATACACACACACACCCACACATATATATGTATATATATATATATATATATATATATATATATATATATATATATATATATATATATAAGGTATTTCCTTTCTGTAGCCAGGAAAAGACCTAATTGTCTAAATTTATAAATATATTCAACACATCTTGGTTTATGATAACAAATGTTATCAGACTATTATAATCAGCGGTCAAGTCTCAGACTGGTCAGAAATTTCACAATATAAGCAGGAAAAAGCAGGAAAATTATTTTTATTTTCTTACAGGTACTTCTCTGTCACGAATGAAAACGGAAATGTTATCGACAGTATTTTTAGCAATTTAATATCGGTATGTTTAGGGGTGCAGTATGAAAAAAATGGCATTCATATTTTGTATATTAATATATATATATATATATATATATATATATATATATACATATATATATACACACACACATATATATACATTATGTATATATATATATATACACTCCATATATACATGAATTTACATATGTATATACACAGGTATATAAATGAATATACACACATATATATATATATATGAAACAAACCAAAATAATGTATAATGAAATGAATTCGTTTACTCTAATGTTACACAATGTAAACAATATATTTATTCAATGTTTCCTTAAGTGATTTAAAATAAGCGAATGATTTTATTCATTTAATTTTGCCTTCCTGCATTTTTCAACTTGAACTAGATAAGTTGTAAACCATTTTTTATACAAGTTTTTTAAATTTGATGTATAACATTTTCAAATTTGATTGTTGTAATTTTCTGAATTTGATCTATATAAAATCCAATCAATGATCTACGTACGTTTCTAAACATGAGCAACTTGATATAGATAAGTGCTCAACCATTTACATACACGATTTCAAATTTGATCCATAAAATTTCAGCGTTGTTATATTCTGAATTTGATCTATGTAAAATCCAGTCATTGGTCTACGTACGTTTATAAACATGATCAACTTAATCTAGATAAGTGCTCAACCGTTTCTATACAAGTTTTTACAATTTCATCTATAAAAGTTCTCAAATTTGAGCGTTGTAATATTCTGAATTTGATCTATGTAAAATTCAGTCATTGATCTACGGACGTTTCTAAACATGACCAACTTTATCTACATATGTTTTCAAACATTTTTATACAAGTTTTTTAAATTTGAGCCATAAAAGTTCTCAAATTTGAGGGTTATAATATTCTGAATTTTATTTATGTAAAAATAATCATTTATTTACGTAATATCTAAATTTGATCAACGTAGATTTAAAAATGTGATCTGATTAGATGTCTAAACATGATATACCTATATTTTTCTAATTAAGTAAGTTACAAAATTTAATCTTAAATGCCTCTAAACTTGATCTGTGTAAGTTTTCTACCTAAATTTCTATACATGAAATATCTAAGCCTCAAATGTATATCATTGTAGGTTCCCTACACTTAAACTATGTAAGTTTGTAAAGTCGACTTTTCTAAATTTCCACATTAGCTCTGTTTTGAACATACTCTACGTACTTCTCCTCCTTTATCTACGTTGGTGTCTATACTTAATATAGGTATGTCTCGAAATTGGATCTATGAAAGTTTACAAATTTGAGTTACATAAGTTTTAAAACTTGGTTATTATGAGTTTCTTAATGTGATCTCTATAAATTTATTAACTTTATCTACGTAATATAAGTAAGTTCGTAAAACGTTAACTAGGTTTGTTTCCAAAGTAATCTATTAAAGATTCCAAACTTGAGTTACGTAAGTTTCTAAACATGATTTACGTAATTTTTAAAATTTAATATACGTAAGTTTTTACATTTAATTCATGCATGCTTCATAATTTAATATGCATTTGATTTATGTAGCTTTAAAACGTGAGCAATATTTGTTTATAAATTTGATCTTTATAAGCTCATTTACTTGATATATAGAAGTGTTTATTTATCGATCTACGCATGTTTCTAACTACAGTCTCCGTAGTTCTAAAATTGGATTCATGTAAGATTTCAAAGTTCATATAGGCACTTTTCACAACTTGGTCTATGTAAGATTCCAAATTGATTAATAAGTATTCCTTAAATCGGTCTATATAAGTTTTCAAAATGTATTTATTTCGATTTGCAAGCTGATGTTTATGTTAGTCTCTAAACTTAATCTACGGAAGTTATATAACATGATCTATGTAAGTTACCAAACGATATCTGCGTAAATTCCCAGCTTCGTTCCTGTGTAGGGACTGTTTGCAAATTTAATTTCTTTGTGTATTGAGAGCAAAAACAAAACAAAGAAGTAAAAGAAGTCACCTTGCTTATTGACCACAAAATGGTATTGGTTTGGGATTATTTGGTTTTGTCTGATCATTAATAGGGTGGTAAATGTTTTATTCTCTGTTAAATGTATGTCAATGCATGTTAAAATTGTGTTGAAGATACAATTAATCTTTTCAGCTTTTGTTATTTTTTGTGTTTTGAGGGAAAAGGGCAATTAAACTTTGTGGAACAATAGTGGTGTCGCGGAATGATATTCTGCATTTTCAGCTTAAATTGAGTAATGGGAAATTTCTATTCATGTGTGATGAACAGCCAATCAATGAGAATTTGTTATCATGTATACTCGACGTATTTTGTATTTTTGTCCTGTTGCATCATGTAAAAGTATTATTTATTTTGCATCTGTAAAGATTAATGAGGCAAATTTTTAAATTTAATTGTCAGTATGGCATGCATTTTAATAGTTTTGTGCGAAAATATCTAGTAGCAATATTTATAGTGTATGTAAATGTATTTAAAAATTGTAAATTCAATATTGTGAGGTATTGGTATATATGCATTTGTTTTTAAAACCGAACACGGTATATAAATCAAAAGAAAAAAACAGTATACTAATAAATAAAAAAAATACAGAAACAAAGTAAAGTCTTCAAATCATTTAGGGTTTAGTTATATGGGGGCTCTCTTACGTGGGAGCAAATTATTTTTGAGGAGTCATTAACGAAAATGTGTTTTTTCGTTTTGATATTCTTTTGGTAATGTCTAATAAGGAATAGATCGCCTTTCTTAAGAATTTAACACCCAGGTTTTTCCTCAGAATTATGGGACTAAGGGCTGGTTCACGTTCAATGTGAGCTGAAGCTAGTTACCCCGATCAACTTAATGCGTTCCTACCACAGCATAAGGGGCGACATGATTTTATCATGGAAGGGAAAGCTATTATATTGCGAATAACTTGGGTAAGGTAAGAGAAAAATGGAAAATTAAGGCTGTCAAGACATAGCACACAATAGGTTGCATATCGCAAGCGTAAAATATAGTAAAACAAGCTTGCCTATTAAAATTGTTATTTGGATAGACAAGAGAGAGTACCTTGTGAGGTGACCACGGAAGATAGATATGTAATGGGTTTTCTTTTTCGTTCCACAAACGTAATGTGTATAAACATGGAAATGATAGACGTGACATATGAGTAGATTAAAAGGAGTCTAGTTTTTAGTATCACACATCGAAAAGAGAGGGTCAGAAATACAACGGACAAGACAGTCGTAATTTGATAAAAGGCAAAAAAGGGCTTCTGTTCGAGTATGGCAAAAGTTTGGGGTGATAGAAGAAACTGGCGTCTGTCGAAGGAAGAGTAACCTATACCTAAATTAAAACAGCATTTGACCAGACAGCATATTCGCGTGTATGGTATAATCACATAGACACACGGGTTCACTCTGAATCACCGAAGATAAGCAACGTTGAGACTTGTCAGTACTAAATGAGTGAGCGCCTTGGACTTCCAGAGGCAGTATATACTCTCCGCTTATCTTGGCGTTGTTACCCCTCGTCCTTCACTTCTTATCACATGATTCAAACTGTGGCGATTCAAGAAAGGTGTGGTTGGATATCGTGCAACCCTTGCCCCACAATTACACGTGCAGCTGCCCCTACAGGAGATATCATTTGTCTTTTGAGACTAAACGGAGTTGCCGTCTACGACCATAAAAGAGATTCGCTCTAAATAAAATAAGGCAGTAATCAGTGGTTACAGACTAAGCAAGGAACCATTATAAGATGAGCTCTGACTTTCTTCGTATCTCAATAAAGTATTGGAAATCTATGGATCTAGAGATAGAAAGCAAAGAAAAATAAGATAAGGGAAGGTAACAAAATTCGATCGTCCTTGATTTGTTAAAGCATTTTTGTGCTGTCAACCTGGTGCCTCCATATGTATTTGTGGTGTTTCGGACAGAACATTTATTCCATTATTATTATTATTATTATTATTATTATTATTATTATTATTATTATTAAGAATGGTAGTAGTAGTAGTAGTAGTATATGTGGTGGTAGTGGTAAAATTAGTAGAAGCATTAGTAGTTAATGGCCTTTGCTCAAATGTAGTTGTTACAAAGGTCGTCATCAGAAATTACTCAATTCTAATAACCGATAGCATTGGCAAGATGTCCAGTAATACGCTCTCCTTACTCGAAGCTGTGAAAATGACTTTGCTTATCGCAAACGCAGCATGCCATTGATTTCCTGCGGTAAGATATTGCTGGTTTTCACTGGGATTTGGATGACAATAAGAATACACGATTTTCTTCTATTTTCTTACTCTTCTTTTATTAGTCCTCTACACGTATACTGCTTTGCGTCGTATGAATCAAGAATTCCCTCCTGTTTTATATAAGTATTTCTGCATATTATTTTATTATGTGTTGGCATAGTATAATTTATCTCATCTTTCCTTTATTTTCACTTGATCTATATGAAATATGATGTTTTGTTAATTATTATTATTATCACTAGTTGTAGTAGTTGTAGTTTTACACGATATAAATAATTTGCAAGTAATGTGATATATATGTATAATTTAAGAAATAGCAAACTATTTAACAGAACTTCATATTCCTTGTGCAACAATTCAAATAATAAAATGCTATTTCTCTGTTTGCGATTAGTGAGAGGAACTCGTCGGAGAAGGAAAGCATCAGTGGTAAAGAGAATAGTCAGATGTTTTCTTTCACAAAAAAATCTGCCATCTTAAAATCAGACAGGAATTGCCGAATTGATGTCCTTAAAATGTACATAACAATCGATGTACGCAATCTTTCCGTATTTTTTATCCTTTTCCGTTTGGTGTCTGGCTTGATTCTATTTTTTTTTCATAAAATCAAACCTTTTTGGGGCAAACATTGTAATATTGATCAACGTTTTATTCAATGCACTTTTTTAGGCAGCGTACTTAATTAAATAAAAAACAATATTCAATATATGTAATAATATAACTTAAAATCAGCCGTAATAATAAAATAAAAGTAACTCATGGCAAACTAGTATTTTATTTCTAAATGTAAATATATAATAATATAGTGAAAATGTATGAAAACATATCATTGGAAACTCCCACAAACATGTAGCAACTTAGAAAACACTATTTACCGCTAATAGAGGACCTCATAAACTGGTGAATACTAAAGGTAGGATAATAGAATAGATTAATTTAATCTACTGTAACCGTCTAACCTGGAAGTCTTAATGGGAAAATCATGAATATATATTGTATTTAGCTGATAAAAATGTAATAAATCTGTGATTTAATATACAACTTGTAAATCGTAAAATAATTATTAACATGTAGCGCTGTTAATTACTATTAAATACAATATCACTACACAAATTATATTATTTCATGTGATTGTTTCCAAAACTTTCCCTTAATCTCTGATTTCATTTTTGAATTGTGTACACTGTTGCATGGACAGCTTGCATCGACAATAATCTTAAATGTTGTGGAGAAATATTTTAAAACTCTCCACTATACTTATAATCCAATTAAAATGTGAGTGAACCTTAAACAAATTGCTAACAAAGGTTGTTAACTTGCATATTGGTCATGAATAACCTTTCCTTCAGATAAAAGAAAGTTTATCACAACTAAGCTTGCTGAAAAGAGACACCATCTTTAAAATTCAACCTAACAATATTAAAACTTTGAGACATAAAATTTTCTCCAAACATTGAAGCTATGATTCCATCTCCTATGGAGTTTGCTCTGTCCACATTCACTTTTTGTCTCCAATTACTCCACTTAAAATGGTGTATTAGTATTTAATAGTAAAATAAGTCACCATAAGATCATAATACTATTTTATAATTTTAGAACACAATCAACGTAAGCATATGTCTCTTTAAAAAAATAGAAATTACGTATTTAGAATATATATATACATACATATATATATATATATATATATGGAAAACTGAAACTTAGAGAAAATAGAGTAAGAGGGTGGTCAAAAAAGCATAGAATATGTTCGAGTGACAGAGTGGCATGAATAAGATTAATATATAATAGTAATTATGAATGTAGATAAATATTTTAAGCTAATTTACATTAGAAAGTCCATTACATAAACCTCAGATGTTAGATAATTTAACGGTAAAAGTGATACGGTTAGGGTAAATGGATTTACTATTGATGTAAATAAATGAGAATTTATAATAAAACACAAAGACAATAGAAAATATTTCTAGTGTTGTGCAGTAATCTATTAATAACTATCATATAATATTGGAAGGATTTAAATGTTTAACTTCAATAATCTGACTTATATTAAAGAAGGATTAATACGGAGTTAAATAGTAAATAAATATAAAAAAGAGAAAATTATGAAGCTAAATTTGAATAGGTTATTATATTTCTGCATAAAGTATTGGATTTAAACATCAATGAATATCTAAAATATAAAATTAATTCTAATGTGTTAGCTAAATAAGATTACTTTATTAAGGAAAAGAATGCATACATTTAGATTCAGCTAAATGAAATTCAAATAAAATGTACTAATTTAAAAATGAGTTTGAAATATTGAGTTGACATGAGTTGCTTTGCGTTGATTGCTAACAAACATAAGAATAAAAACTAAAAAAGAATCACTTCTAATAATTATTTTTTTAAATTAATGCACTCACCGTAAATAAAATTGAACAAATAATTTTAAGACATGTACATATCACAAATCACTTTATAATTAGTGACGACGTAAACAAAATTTATCGAATAATTTCAGACTTAGTGATGAACCAAGCATTCGGAAATGTAAGAAAAAAACAACATCAGGTTTCGAATTTAAGTAAAATTGCATACAAAGTAAAATGATTATTTGATATAGCAATTAGTATTACTTTAAATAAGACCAAAAATGGTAAAAAAAAAACATAAAACAAATTAAGATACAAAAACAAACACAAACATATAATCAAAATAAAAATAGACCAACAATAATAAAATATAGTGAAAGTATTTAAGATAGATACAGTGTGATCGTCATCTTCACAACGAAAACATTGCAGTGCCTCGCTTGTATTAATCAAAGAAGTTGTTCAAAATGGTGTTTTTATGTTTTAGGTTAGCATATTACGAGTGAGAAAAATGATGTTTAGACATAAGTTTGCAGATTGTTAGTCGTAAACAATACAATATCGTAATGATTTCCTTTTACAAGCAATACATAACGAACTTAAGAAAACAGTTATTTCGAAAGCTAGAGAGCTATTATATCACACTATATATGTATGTAAGCATGCATAATATATCTCAGAGGGATGAACGCCTCTGTGACACATAGTTTCAGGTCAGCCTTAGGAAAAAATGTAATAATGTTTAGCCTCTCTCGTGAGGATTACCATAGTGCTGAGCTTAGCCCCTCAAAACGGAAGTAAGCATGACCCACTGGCGTGTAGGATTTGCTCTACTGCCCAGCAACTAAAATCCCAGACATGGGTAAATAACGTATGGGGTAGAAGTGACTCCCATAAGCTTTGATGAAAGCGATTTTTCTAGGCAAATAATATCTTGTATGGAAAACTAGCGATCGACATGGCTACCAGTCATCTTGCCCCTGTTTCAACCTGGATACTGGCGTCTAGATTTAAATAGTGGTGTATGTGTTAGATTTAGATTTGACGTAATAGAATTGGCAATGTAAATAGCAGAAATAGAAATATAAAATAACTGTCAATAACTTGCATCCACCAAATAACAAAACGTGGCCATATGATAGACCTTATTGCTACGAAAAAGACGATCTCAACGATGTCTGCAGTGTACGTTTTCTGGGTAGGCCAATTGGGATACTGATCGCCTGCTGATGCGTGGCAAATTTAATCTGAATGTTTAGAAGAATAATCGTATACCGTGCACAAATATCCCAAAGCAAATCAATGTGTCAAACGCAAACTAACTACTATTCGCTTACAAGAGATCTCTGACACTTTTGAAAACATGCACCGGGGAGAACCTAAAGCGATAAGTCTAAAACACTGATCTAGATGTACTCCGTAAATAGGAAAAAACACCCAGGGATTGGTTTTATGAGAATGATGAAATTATCCTTAAACTGCTCGAAAGTAAATACCATCTACATGAGCTACTTTTAGATCTAAACCTGACAAACAGATATCAAGTTGAGATCTTGTACAAAGCATACAAACCTGCGCTTAAGTGGGAACTAAGGACTCTGAACAACCAATGGTAGTCCAGCATCTTAGCTGAAATGCAAAATTTTGTCACTCAATACAACTCTTTTGCCTACTTGTGTTTGGCCCTTCCTCTGCTTCTCTTGCCACCGTTACATCCAAGAATATGTCGGCGCCAATCAGGAGTACGTAAGGTATTATGAAACAGTAGCAGAAACATTTCACTAATCTACTGTTTAGCCTTCCAGAAGTAGGTTAGTCGGCCATTAATTACATGCCACAAAGTATATTTTCACATACTTATTTGCCAACAAAAGAAAATGCCTTGTAGGAGTAATCCAGGTCTGGATAGTATACCGATAGAGCTCTTGCCGACAGGACGAGACATCCTAAAAACATCTGTATTCAGGCTGATAACGCATTCTGGGAAGGTGTCGCGATTCCACAAGATTGAATAGACGGAATTTCCGTGTCCTTATAAAAGGGCGAGTGTAGTAAGTCAGAGTGTGATAACTAATGTGGTATTACTCTCCCTTAAGCAGTCAGAAAGGGGATAGCCAGACTTCTCCTTAAGAGATTTTCGGGTTCACATATGAGCGTCAATCTAACCAGAAATGCAGTGTCGATTTCGTCCAGTTAACGATATGATTTTCTCAGAAAAAACAACTGCATGTTTGGAACTAAACTCTCCTCTATATGAAGTCTTTATAGACCTAAGCAGCAGACTCTGTGAAAAGTACTTAACAAAGTTTGGTGTCCACTCACATTCATCCACATGCTCTAAGAATTGCATCGTTATATGTAAGCACGTATTACATTCAAGGGAAAACTATCAGAAGAGATCACTGTTGAAAATGGTGTAAAGCATGGTAATATATCTGCTCCGACGCTGCTCTCGATATATTTTGTGCTTTTACTTGCCCATGACTTTCGAGATTGTTACACCGGAGTTTGCTAGAAGTTCAGAATCACTGGTAGAGTGTTCAGTCAGAGGATATTTAATATCTAGCCTAAAAACTTCCAAACACTTCTACGTGCGTTACTGTATGCTGATGATCCTGAGCTCGTTGCTCACCTTAAAGAGGACATGCAATTGCTTATCATTAGATTTCAGCAGCATGCTCATTCCTTTGATCTCGCTGTAATTTTGACGAAGATCAAAGTGATGTTTGTATCACCAATGACTGTTCCGTACCGGTAACTTAACATTAATATTGGTGGCGCCAGATTAGGTAGCGTTGACACATTTGTTTACATTTGTGGCACCTTTTCGGGGGATGGGTCGCTGTGTTTTGAGGTACAGGCTCTAGTTCAGAATGCATCTGTATATTTTGACAAGGTGGGAACGGTTATGGCGTGACAAATGTGTTACTTTTTCAATCAAAGTAGCAGTTTATCAGACATGTGTGCAAACCACTCTATTATACTCACCAGAAACGTTGACTATTTATGAATACCAAATGAAATGGCTTGGATGATTCCATTTATGCTTCTTAAGGAGAATCCTTTACATTAAATGGAAATCAATGCCACCAGGCACTGCTGTACCTCAGAGAGCAGGTCGTCCACGTAATAGAACATATGATGATCGGCAATCGGATACGCTAGGCTCGACACGTTGTCCGTATAAGTAACTGCAGATAACCAGAGAAGCTGTTCTACGGTGAGCTGGCAGCTGTCCAGCGTTCACAGCACAAACCAAGAACGAGATTCAGGGATTATTTGAAAAGAATATCTTAAGAAGCTTTGCATAAATGTTTATAGGCGGGAGGACATAACTTAGAATGGGAGCGAGTGGTGAGTAGTAGTCTCAGAGGGTTGCAAGACAACAAGTGGAACATGTGTCGCTTAAGAGACAGAACTTAAAGGGGCTGTGGAGCAATTGAATGCTTGTGGGGCTGATTGGAAGTGTGAAACATGTCGGCGTTTTCTACTGTCAAACGCTGGATATGTGAACCACATAAAGTCAGACGAAAGACATCCTTATGTACCATTACCTGCGATTTGAGAAGACACCATATGTAGTGTGTTGCAAAAAGTGCAAATCGACTGCTTGTCTGAGAGGGCACATGGATGTGTACGAGGACGTCATGCCACAGAGTGTTCAAGTAAGCCGGGTGGAGATACTTAACTTTGTGTCGTCTTTGCTTTAGGCTATGTAAGTTGGCTGATGGTTTGAAGAACCGCCTGTGTGGCAATGTGATATGTGTGTGCATGTGTGTATATGTGCAGATCTGTTTTTCTGTTTGTGCGCGCTCTTTACAAAATCAAGTACAAATAGCATTTCGACTGAAAAATATTAATATTGTTTTCTGATTTTCTCGTTTTCATATGTTTTTGCTGTATCATATTTTTACGTATGTGAGGGTAATAGTAAATCAATACCATACTAAGTCCAACTCATTAAAAGTGCTACGGAAACACTTTTAATTAAGATGTTACTACTGTGCAGTCACTCATACACAAACACGCTCGTGCAAAAATAAACGAACCCTCATTCATTCCAATTTTTACGCAGATTTTGCACAAAATTTAGTTCTTTCCAGCAACGACACAATTTCAAACACACCCACACTCTTTTCTCACTACAAAAGTAAAATGAACATATTTCTGGCAGACGTAGTTGGCGCCACTATCATGTGACACAAGCCACCAATGAAAAAAATCAGAAGATTGTCTTTTTAACGCTTTTCCAAAAACCTAAATATCAGCAGTAGCAATCTTGTGTTTGGGGCCGGCCCAAAATGTATAAAAACGCATCAAATATTATTCTAGGGTTAATTAAATTCAGTGAATTCAATTCATTTTATTCATTTCGTTCATTCAGTCGTTTCGACGACACACAAAAAATGCCTCTCGTCTTCTGCCGACGCCGTCAACACCATGATTACGCACGCCACGCAGACATTCAAAAATCACTTATGCACACACGCATCCACTCCGCACATTTTCTAATAAATAACAACGAATTACTTTTCTCATGAATTACCTTCCTCATGGGACTTTTAAGCTAGGCGAACTTCGCCAGATAAAATACAAACTGTCAAAAAAAATCTCCTTATTTTCACACAGGAATTTCACCTCCTATACTCCTTGATTCCACAAAGGACTTCCATCTAACATTTTAATCATCATGTTTTCGAAGAACTGTCGCGATCGGACCTTTGTTTATTCACCTTGTTGTTTTTGTTTAAAAAAATGTGTTGCATTTTACATCAGAAAGGGGTGTCGTTTTGCTTCATTCTTTTATTTATTATTTTGTTTGGGACTAAGGGATTTAATTTACCTTAAACTTCTCCACACCTACATTATGCATTTTAAGAAAGAGTTTAAACTCCAAAGATAAAAAAAAACAATGTAAGAAATACGATCATCTTATTAATACGAAATTAATGCATTATCAATACAGAAAAAAAATTAGCAAAGCATTATTAAACACTTACTTGTCCTTGAGGGAAAATGTTATTATAAATTGGTTTGAAAAATCTACTGAAAGTAAAAGCTATCAATTCGTTCAAATGCCCTTTACGAACTACAAGAGAAGATACGTATTTTCAGATTTAAATAATAATTTCAGCTAAAATGACAACACAGCATCCCGGACAACAAAGACAGAAACGACTAGGAATTAGTATTTAGATATTTGTTTTAGCATTTATGCAAAATACTTTTTTGTGTATGCTTGTAAAAGATATTGCAAATATGTATGCTTGGAGTTACGTGTTTATATATATATTTGCAGTTGGCTGCTTCGGCATTGAATGTTAAAAGTACATTACCGCAATGCAATATTCAAAAGTCAGACAAGTAATGACAATATATAATTGCCGAACTCATAACAGTGGTCATAAATCAAAATTTAGATTTGTCTGAAAAAATAAAATAAAATGGTGACTGTTAGTAAATAACCCCCCAAAAAACCGTCAAGATAATGTAACAAATAGATTTTTTAAAGTTATTCAATCTTTTTTTTATTTCATTTTCAGAATTGCAAACTTGGACGATTATTATTTAATGGCGGAGAACGAAGGAAAATATATTCGATTATAATTGTAAATGTCGAGTCTATTCATGGTGAAACAACATTTACGTTGAAGTGATTTAAAAACGAAATTATTTCTACAATAATTCGACACATTTATCTTTACTTGAAAAACAGTCACTGTTTAAAATAACATTCATAATTACGGACCTCAAAATAGTAAATAAAGTCGTCTAATGTGGATGGTGTGGATAAATGCTCGTATTGCCAATATTATTTTAACGAGGTTTCCTTAGACATTACCAACAACACTGCTCAGCTGTGAATCGTCAAACTCGGGAATCTTTCTGTGTAATACGAAAATCTTTCTGATGCGTTTTAGACTAACACAGACAGAATTAGCAGTTCAGCAAAAATAGCATGCTGAAAGTAAGAATTTTGAAAAATAACAATCAGGTAATAAACAGTAATCCGAGTAATAATCCATGATTATCTGTTCTTTATTAAAAATTACAATTATACAACTGTTACAAGTATACAAATCTTTTCGCTCAATATATTTTTTTAATACAAAACGAGAAGTGAAAATTGAGATATACAATCGGAGAGTATCCGAAATGATGTTCTGCCAACACCTTGATAGAAACTATCACACACCTTCTCTGTTGGAGCGACGTCTCAAATGGTTTATACACGCACATCACAACCTTGATCAAAAGCTACTTTTCGATTTTATGTTTTCCTGAATGAGTAGAAAAAAAGTATGTCTGTAGACGATTTTGAACTTGGACGACAATGAAAAAAGTTCGCTTTAAATACAAGATAAGGGAAATCAGATTCGCACTACTATTTTATTTCAATACAATCTAGGATCAAAAGCTGCTGATACAACACAGGGTACCAACTCTTTGGCCCAATGATAGTACTGAAAGCATAGTATAATTGTGGTTTAAGAAATTTAAGGACAGCGAGAAGAATAATGAAAATTTTGAGCCTAATATTCAACCATCGGACGTTGACAACAATAAATTGAGAGCCTTAGTCTACGTCAAGTGATGCACAACTGTTCGTGAACTTTCTTCTAGATAAGACCTTACGTATACGACAATTTGAAACCATCTCAAGAGATTGAAAAGACACAAAAACTAGAAAAATAGGCGCTGAACGAATTCAAAGACAACCAACATAAATATCGTTTTGAATTGGTATCTTAACTTACTTTACACAGCAAGAACGACCTGTTATTTATGATTACCGGCTTCACTGGTTAGATGTCGACAAAGTTCAATGACACTTAGCCGGCGTTGGACGAGAAGAAGGTCATACTGATTGTGGGTCTGCTACCAATCTGATCAGAAACAGTTTTTTGGTGGATGCTAAATTATTACGGATGGAAAATAACTTGAAAAAATGGACGAAATGAATGACAAACTTACAAAATAAATCCCAGCAAGAGTCAACAGAAAAAAATGCAATTTCCTCCAGGACAATGATCAACTACGCGTTGCTAAACGAACCTGTAGACGTTGAACAAATTATCCTACGAAACTCTACCTCATTTAACATACTCTTCAGAATGCTCACCTCCCGATTATTACCTTTTCAGGCATATCAACAACTCTCTGCGTGAGAAATCTCGCAAAAAAACTAAGTCGTAGCAAAAATGCCTTTAGACAGTTCATCGCTACCATAACGCATGGTTTTTACGTACCTTGCAAAAATACACTTGTTTCCCGTTGGCAAAGGTGTATCGATTATGATGATGCTTATTTCTATTAATAATTATTTTCATCACTGATATGTTACTCTACAAAAACATTCAAAAATATTTTTCAACCTGATATATATATGTGTTGTTATGTGTGTCTGAGTTTTTTTTTAGAAACGTGCACGCCCCCCCAAACACACAGACACACACACACACACACACACACACACATATATATATATATATATATATATATATATATATATGCATATATGTGTGTGTGTTTTTTATTTGAGTTCTTATGTAAATATTTATCATCAACAGACAGTTCGCCTAAGGTAAGCTTATCAGCGTTCATGACTATGGCACGATCCGAAATAGCTCACTATATATCAAGAATATACCTCTGGTAATGAAAATGCAATACGTTTTTTCTCTCTTTCTCTCTCTATGTCTGTCTCTCTCTTTCTCTCTCTCTCTCTCTCTATATATATATATATATATACAGAGAGAAAGAGAGAGAGATAGAGGGGGAGAGATAGAGCTTCTTTATCTATCTGTTGAATTAAATACATGTCATATTCTGTAATAAAACAATATTAGCTGAACTGGGTAATCCAATATACAACATTTTTACTATATAAATTATCATATGTATAAATATCTCCTATATATATATATATATATATATATATATATATATATATATATATATATATATATATGCGTGTGTGTGTGTGTGTACATTTACGAGATATGTATACATATGATAATTTATATAGTAAAAATGTTGTATATTGGATTACCCAATTCAGCTAATATTGTTTGATTATAGAATATGACATGTATTTCAACAGATAGATAAAGAAGCAGATCGAGACTGAAATAGAATATGTGTGTATGGTATTAACAGCAGGGTGGGTGAAATAAGTAGTGTAGTATAATAACCCTCGTGAAAGTAACTGACGTGAAAAGACACCAACACCATGTTCCGCCTACCCACCCGTAGCAAGACGTGGATGCACCCACGCTCCAAGCACTGGCATTTGATCGACCACGTCATCATCAGGGCAAGGGACAGGAGAGATGTAAGTCTGACCAAGGTTTGACAGACCACCGCCTGATCATATCCAAAATGTGCCTCTACATCCAACCTAAGAGGCGGCCCCAGGGCCAGAAAGTAACAAAGCGCCTTGACGTGGAGAAACTGAAAAGTTCAGATGTCATCCATGAGCTACAGGAAGCAATCAACGACAAGCTATCTGTCCCCCTTACCATCTCGGACACTATTGAGGATCAGTGGGCACACCTCAGAGACTCCACCTACTCCATCGCTCTCGAAATCATTGGACCCAAGAAAAAGAATCACCAGGACTGGTTTGATGAAAGTGACTCTGAGATTCAACCCCTCCTGGAGGAGAAACGCCAACTTATCCGTGCACATCAGGGTGACTTAAAGAGAATATGTGTGTATTGTATTAACAGCAGGGTGGGTAAAATAAGTAGTGTAGTATAATAATCGTTGTGAAAGTAACTGACGTGAAAAGACACACTCTATGAGATGTGTTATTCAATCAGCATCTCAAATTTAAGTCGACTTTCTTATGATACTAGAATAAGTTGCCTATTACAGCCAATTTACCGTGTGGTATTTTAGTGTATATAAAAAAGGACTGTAGTCCAAACGCCTAGAACGTAGACGATATTACGAATGGTATCATTTGAACTGAATGAATGGGGCTAGGGCGTGCTATTTTAGTGTGTTTAATTAATACAGATCCCTAGAAACATTAGGAAATGTTTTTCGTGCACTTTTATTTACCTACTCGTAGATAGAAAATTTTATAAATTGTATACTCGGTTCATAAAAGATTATATAAATTTAAACTGTAAGAATTTTGAATGGTGTAAAGCTGTTGGTATTGCAACGCGATGACAAATGTTAATTAAATCGACTTTTTGCCCCTTGAATAAAAGTCGAATATCATGAGGTTGATGAAAGTGGCGAATAAAGTTAAAATATGTTTAATGACCTATAAAACTGTTAATAACCATCACATATTTGCATTTTATTTAATGTAAACTATGTTGTAGTATTGAAATAATAATTTTGTGGCACAATTATAAGCATAATCCTTGCTGATGCCCCTATGTTGAAGATCTACCTTCAGCCGACTTTTCTTCGTGAGAAAACAATTAGATGAAACCATCGCTGAAACAATATTCTTTAAGGATCTTTTTATTTTCTAAACAAAGAGCTGGTTTCTAATATATTAGTCTGTTGAGTTATTCGATGCTATGTACATATTAGGTTAAGCAAGATTCGAAAGGTCAAACGTTAAGGATATTCGTAACTGAAACTGTAATATTTATGTAATACATCGATTGTTTTTTTCTTGTTCTAGTCTTTTACGCCTTCGACTTTTCTCCTTTTTTTGTTCTTATTTGTGAAAAACGCGAAACAAAGTAGAACCATTTTGATATAGCAGTGGCATACAAGTTTTGCTCAACAATTCGAGTTTCATATTTTTCTACATAGCGTAATAAAAATGAATACAATTCTTTCTCAAATTAAATGAATTGTAATTTTCTGAAAATTTAATATATAGAATCATAGTACTTATAAAAAGATAGTTAATTCTCTGAAGAAAATAAATAACGTTCTTTACTTTATTAAGTTTTCTAAATACAGCAAGTAACTTTTTAATATCTAAACAACGTTGCTTTATTAGATATACTCTTTATCCGCTGTTTCAACTGTCAGTATGTTTTTGTGACGCCAAGGGCTGTGAGAGCTGGATCTAAATTGCTAAATTTTCCCCAAGTTATAACCTTGTAAGATATTAACCATGGACTATGATAGAACCATATGTGCTTCATTGCGTAGATTGAGTGTTGCTATGTAAAAGTTACAGGTAATATCAGGTATCACGCATTTAAAAGTTTGTGCGTAAATATATTAGTAGGCCAACATGTATATACTTGAAAATTATGTTACGTTATGTATCGCCTGAACGAATTCGGGGAAAGCAAAACGCAGTTATTTTTTTGGTAAATTGCTCTCTTTCCAAAGAGTCGGTTTCGCGACACACATACACGAAAACACAAATCAATAAAATCAAGTAATAAACATAAAAGACAAATAAACTCAAAATTTAAGAATAGAATTCAATCTTCGAAGATAGATCACTCGAATAATTAAAAAAAATGAAAGTAATGGAAAACAAACAGCGAATAAAATAGAAAGATCATAAAAAACGACGCCAAAATTAAACAATTATTGATTTATGCGTTACAAAAAGGATACAAGAAAAATAAGAAAAAAAGATCTAGTCAAAATGCCTTGATTTCTGCAAAATAAAATTAACAATATTTATCACTATGCTAAATTTATCCATTTGCTTTTGTTAGTCACGCAGGTGGATCATACTTTTTTTAGTGCTTGTATTTTGCAATTGAATACACACACACCATATAAATATATATGTATAGTACCATCACACAGACTATTATATAGAACATTGAGAACAGATACATATATATATGTGTGTGTGTGTGTGTGTGTGTGTGGTGTGTTTACGTGTGTGCGCACGCGTGTGTGTGCGTTTGTATTTCTCTCGTTAATTACATTTTCATTTTTTCCTGCTTCTAATTTAATCATCTGCGCAAACTGAACATTGATGTTTAAAATTCGAAAACTTTTCAAACTTTGGAATTAGATATATTTGTTTCTATCTTAAATATTTAAAATTTTCTCAAACTTATCCCATTTTTCTACGCTGTTGTTTATGCGCAATTGAACTAGCAGGTGTAACCCGAAGCATTAAGCTTAGAATAACCTTGAGCAACACTTTACTTTTCTAGAAGAAGCATGTTCATGAGAAGTCAAGTAATTTGTGGAAAGCACTGATCCTCATGTCGAATGAGTTTAGGGAGATATTAAAATAAAACAATCTACTTCTCTCTGATCTTAGTGCAAGGATATATATATATATATATATACATATATATATATATATATATATAAGTGTACGTGTGTGTGTGTCTGTTTGTCTGTGTGTGTCTGTATACATTTTCCTACGCAATAACTCTGCCAATTTTCATTCTACAGACACGAAATTTGATATACAGGCTAGTAAGATATGGCTAGTGAGAGATTGACCTCTGAGATTTCTACCAAACTCCTCCGCCAAGTTTGGGTGTAAACAGTTTAAATTTTAGATATAGGTTTCTTGGACAGGGATCTAACTGAATCACTTGCTGTGAGTTCAAAAGAATAAATGCGAGGGTCATAATAGGATGCAAAGTTTAAAATAATTTGACCTCTGCGGTCTCTACCAGATTACTAAGGCAATTTCTGGTCTAAACATTTGAAATTTTACATAAAGAGTATTTCGAGATGGGACAAGCTTTTTAATCGGTTTGGATCGAAAATTTGAGCTACAAATATATAAATATATGTATGTTTGCATGTTTGCCTAAAACTTTCGAGAGAAGCGACGGATTGTCACAAGATCGGCATTGTTTTGAAGGTAGACCCTTTAGATGACAGATACAGAGGAATTGGTTTAAACCATTAATTTCTTCACCTTCAACTAGGCACTTTTCTACAGGAAGGGGTCGCTTTTTTCGTCGATATTTGGGAAAGTCATCCCCTCTTTTCGATGGTCTAGCCTTGAGTTTAACCTACATCACTTCCAGTTTTGGCGGTGGTCGTAACAGCAAAGACAAAATTGTTTCCCGTTCTTTACCTCCTTCGCGGCACGGGTTCGAGCCTTCCTTCCTACTACCACTTTTTTTTTTTTTGCTCAACACACACCTACGCCGGCACCTATGCTAGTATATATATACACTTGTGCCCGATATTATTCATACCCCTCGGATCTTTGAGATATCTATAAGAATATTGCTCAAACCAGAAGGTAGACAATCTTAAAGGGATTTCAAACAATAAATCAAGCATAAGCATTTAATTTAAACTCAACAAATAAATAAATTATGCAAGTTTGAAACATTATACAAAGAAAAACAATAATGGCACTAGTTCAAAATTATTCATACCTCTCTTACTAATAGTCAATAGCATGCCCTTTATTCTTAATAACTGCCTGTAACCGTTTTGGATATTTATCAACAAGGTTTTTACAAGCATCAACACTGATTTCTGACCATTCTTCAATGCAGTAGTACTCCAAATCCCTCAAATTTCTAGGTTTCCGCTTTTTAACCTCAGTTTTCAATATGTGCCAGAGGTTTTCGATAGGGTTCAGGTCGGGCCTCTGGCTAGGCCATTCCAAAACATTAATTTGATTATTCTCAAACCATTTCTTGACTATTTTGGCAGTATGTTTTGGATCATAATCCTGTTGAAGGACCCAGTTTGGTCCTAAATGGAGCTTCGCCGCATCCTGTCTAATGTTTTTCTGGAGTATCTCCAAATATTGCTCCTTCTACATGGTTCCATCTATCTTGATCAAACTACCTGGACCACTAGCCGAAAAGGAGCCCCTAAACCTTAGGCTACCACCACCATGTTTCACCGTGGGTATGGTGTTCTTTGGGTTGTAAGCTTCTCCTTTCTTCCTCCAAACGTAAGAAGCATCCATATGGCCAAACAATTCAATTTTTGTTTCGTCAGTCCACAAAATACTTGAGAAAACGGACTCTGGAGAATTCACATGGGCCCTAGCAAACTTTAGACGTGCTGCAAGGTGTTTTCCGGTGTGCAGTGGAGTCCTTCTTGGTCTTCTTCCTTTCAGACCATTTTCATGCAGAGTCCTTTGCAATGTTTGCCTTGATATTTTTATGCCAGAAGACTCCAGATTTTCTAAAATGTCCTTAGTAGTGGTGGTTGGATTTGCATTAACACTTCTTACAATGTTCCTGGTGGCTCTAGCAGACAGTTTCCTTTTCCTTCCTCTACAAATCAAGTTGTTTGTTGTGTGGTGGCTCTGGAATTTTTTGATGATGCTCTGTACTGTTGCTGTAGGGACCTCAAATTTCTTGGAAATTGACCTGTAACCTAAACCATCCTTATGTGAATTCACAATTTTAGTCCTAAGATCATTACTAAGCTCTTTTTTCTTCCCCATTCTATTAATTTTTATTCTTTTATTGGTTTTCAGTTGATATCATTTTAATTTCTGAAAAATGCAAAAAACGAAATCAAATTAATCAAAGGTTGTATAAAAGCATTCAAAATAAGAATCAAACAAGAAACAAACAGTCAGAAACTCGATTAATACTGAAAAAATAAGGGGGTATTATTATTTTTGAACATTGCAGATTATATAAATAGCTGTATATTTCTTTTATTACAAGTATCCCGAGATTCTAAAATGACGAAAATGATCAGAAGAGGTTTATTAAGAATATGTATCAATATGGACGTAAACAATAAATTCTTACAAAGTTACACCTAATAAACTCAATTTTCAAGGGGGGTATGAATAATATCGGGCACAAGTGTATATATATATATATATATATATATATATATATATATATATATATATATATATATATATACTAGCAGACCGGCTAGCGTTGCCTGATCGTAAAATATGCTTAAGTATGATATTAGAATTAAAACAACTTCCGTATGACTATATTATAGTGGAAATTCTCTATTAGTATTATTATGTAATCAATGTAAATAGATATATTTTCGGAAGGTAAAATCCATGGCTTTAATGTCATCAGCTGGAAACGAAAGCAAAATCTTAAGCGCTTCACATCTTCCGTGTTCATTAATCTTAGTCGTTTTTTATCTTAAATGGTTTCGTCGTTACTGCTCAGCTGTGGAATAAATTACTAAAAATTAAGAGGCTTCAAACTAAAATTCATATGTATGCAAGCTTAAAAGGTAATTGATTTAATCTTGCGAAGGTTAACGCTTTTTTAGTTACATATTGGCGCTTACCAAGTACTATATGTCTAAACCCTCATCGAAATTTTTTAAACGTCAAAACATGCTATACATGAAGTTAGACGTCTGTTGAACGATTATTCAGAGAGGTTTCGCAGTGAGGTTTTGTGTACACACCAAGGTCACTTTCCTGTATACAACCACATCACACACACACACACACAAACACACACACACATATATATATATATATATATATATATATATATATATATATATATATATATATATACCTACATACACAATTATGTGTCGTAAAATGTTTTATCCTAGTATACACAATTATACTTGATGCAGAAGGTATGCATGAAATGGGATAATTAAACGAAAGTGGGCGTTAATAAAATCTATAAAAACGGTTCATAAATTAATGCTTGTTTTTTTTAAAGGATATGGAAATTTGGTTCCCCTAATGAACTCTCTCGTATATCTACGACTGAGTATATTATTAAGTTCATTTACATACTTTTAAATAAAAAAAGTATTTCCATATCAGTGAAAGTCAAAACTCCACACTATAGTTATACAGACATATGCATATAAATATATCTTTATTTCCATGGCAAGTGCTCGCCTGAGCTCAAATCTCTCGTTCCCCTCGCCAATCTTTCATGAGAAACATCCGTCTGGCTGAAACTACTGTCAATAATTTTCTCCACTCTTTATCTTTGCCTAAATCCAAACGTAGATTACATGAGCAGAGCTTCTTTCTCAGAAGTGCACGATTGTTGAAGTCTCTTTCGCTCACCTGTCTCCTACCTGACTACAACTTAGATGTCTTCAAATCCAACATAAACAAATTCCGCCCCCTTAAGTAAGATACTCTATCAAATCTTCAATACTAATGATTGCTACAATACTACCTCATTGATTACTGTACACGCAATAACTCTTATCCCTGAGTGGTCCCGGGCCTTGATAAATGGTGCCCCCCATGTTAAAATAAACATACAAAAGCTGATGAATTTATATAATATGAATATAGATTTTCATTTGCAAGGTCATGGTTTTTCTTTAGTTCGTCTATAATTTTATATATAAATGCTATATGTCTGTCTCTATGTCTACATAATTTTAAACGCTGTGTACCGAAATTAAAAGTTGCAGAGCTTAGGTAGGAGCATCAAATGATTAAATTTTTATGGCTATTCCCTTATCGGTCTATAGTCATTTAAATTGTTTTTAATGCGTCAAAAATAGGTCAAGATTGAAAACCCTTGTTATACATTTTATACATTCATCTTAGTTTATTTTTATTTTTAATATTTACTCAGTTCATCTGCATGTTCCGTTGGTTCAATGGTTACATAACCGGCTATCAATGTTACAGTTTGGTTTTTGGTTTCGATCCTAGCTGATTGCAACCGAATACATTTTTGATTTACTTTTGAAATCAAAACTGTATAACATATATACTTATAAATCTCAAATGACCGTGTAACGATGTATGCACCCCACTTTCCAGTATATGACATCTAGTTGCGGATGCGCGCATAACATTAACCCATAAAAACGTAAACAAATAAACACAAATCGCTTCTTTTACAGATTTTGACATGTGCACTGAAATATTAACGCTATTATTTCGAAATTATTATTTAACAAGGGTGTAGTGGGGGTTAAAATAACTTAAACGTAATACAGAAATGAGCGATGCAAAAAAAGCAGACAGTATTAATAATTGTTTATTTGGATAATTTAAACGCGAAAAAAAACAAACATAAAATAACAAATGGGACGCTGAAATATTAACGTTATTATTTCGAAATTATTATTTAACATAGGAAGAGTGGGGGTTTAAAATAACTTGAACCTAATACAGACATGAACGATGTAAAAAAAAAACAGATTTATCAAAATTTGAATTAAACTATAATAAGTATTATGGGATCTGTTCGGTGCACATTTACCTATAAGTATGGCCAACCACTTATAATTCAGTAACTGTATATGTTTTTTTCAAAAATAATCAATTATAATAAACAGAACGACTCATAGAAATCTATCCATATTCTTTTTTCATTTTAATATACTTTCATAGAAATGCTTCTGTTATGTAAAAAAAAACGACTATTTTTTTACGTCACAAGTGTCACGCTCTTACATGAATCCATAGCTTATATAACATACTGACCCAATGGGTCACGGGTAGTCTAGTAATATATATTAATCTTAACAAATTAAAATATCATATTTAAGTAGAGTTTATGACAGGGTAAAAGCGAGTGCCCCCGCGCTAGTCTAATTAATATAAACTATATGTATGGATGTATGTCTCCATATTTTCAAATTCGATCTCTCCGAAACAGAGTGGCGCTCGGGGTCTCGCATAATTTTCTCTTTATGGACCGTTATTTTTGTGGTCATTGGTCGATTAAATAATCTTAAGGGGTAAAAATTGATCAAACTTGAAAGAAATTATATATTTTGCACATTTTAACAGTTCAAAATATTTGAGCACTTTTCTTAAGTTGTCCTTTTGTTTGGGTTTATAAAAATATTTTAAATCTATGTAACTACTAGCAGGCAACCTGGTTTGGCCCGATCGTAATATACGCTTTAATATGATGTATTTCTATATGGAGATTTCGTGTTTATTATTACAGAATCAATTCTCTATTGACAATTATACTGTACCTACTATAGACTAGAGATTCTAAATGTTTCAAAATACTTGGGCACCATCAGTAAGAAAAACTCATCTACCTTTTATACATTATTTGTAGAATTTTAGCAAAGTCAACATAAGTATTAAAATATGACGAATGAAATGACTTAAACTTATAAAGGTTTATTTGCGCATGCGTAAATGATGCACACGTTTTTAACTAACAGTTGAGTTTTTGTTTTAAAATTTTAACCTCTCAGCTATTTCTTGCTAAATACCAAAAAGATTTCTCCATGGGTCCGAAAAGCCCATTTAACACGTTTCAACTCTGTAGATTTATAATTAACAAAATAGTAGACATCGTTCTATACACACATTCAATTTCAGTTATATATATATATATATATATATATATATATATATATATATATATATATACATATATATATATGTGTGAAGTTACAAAATATACATGGGAATTTTCTAACTTACTACCTAGCTCTACCTACGTATTGATCACTGTTGAATAATGCTTAAGTTTTACACATAAATTTATACATTCCTTTATTAATTTTTGTGATTAAATGAAGTAGTCATATATATATATATATATATATATATATATATATATATATATATATATATATATATATTCCTTCAGGCGTTTTATCATAGCTCTTTATGAGCCGGGATCGAAAGACTTTGGTTGTTTTAAATAGTTGATTACGCTGGAACGAAATCTGAATTGCTATACACTGAACTATACATGTTTATATACACAATATCGATATTGCCCCTTTAAATGTATGTTCTAATAGACCAATAAAACATATTTTTAAAGAACGAACTTCTCATATTTAATTAAAATCAGCACTTATAAAATATGTAACTTACACTTTAGGCAACTTTCTGTGTGAAACATTCTCAAAGGTCAAAATTGTCAACTCTTTAAATAACTAATGAGAATCTTTGTAATGGACAAAGTACAAAAAACAGGTGCAGACAAAATAACTATAGTCTATAGCTATGCAGGTGATTTTAAGTGCAAGTTCGCTCGTACTAGTTTCTGTAGACACTAGCATGTTTGTATAGAGTAGACTGTGAATACAATTAAAAGACCAGTACATATATATATATATATAACAGATATTCGTTTATTGTAACGGTATTGGATTAAATATTAGAATTTGGCGCGATTGTATAGAAAAATATAGAGACAACTGAAGGTTTTGTTTTTAATTAAGGGCTGTCATCGAATCTGGCGCTAATTGTGATTTAACATTAAATGTTGGCGCAATGCAACCGAACATAAAAGCCGTGGATGCGAAGTACAGACACACATAACACGGCTCCTCATAATAGCCGTAGCTCAACATTAACGCAAATAAGAAAAGCCAAAACAAACACGCACTAATGAGTAATTGGTAGAATGCAGGAATATTATCAACAAGTTATCCAACTTATTATCAGCATATTTATTTTGCTATATACACCAATATTTAATTGATAATATAACTAATATTGAAGGTTGATTAAACAATAATAATAGCAAAATACATAAATGAAAAAAAACAATAAAAAAGGAATATATATTGATTACCCTTCCGATTTACCGTCATATATTTTACCTGCTTTTAATTATTATCTACTATTTTGTGCTATATTTTTATTCTCGCTTTATTTCTAAATGTCATAAACCAGTTTCATTTATTTTAACATTTTGTATGGTACTAGCCCTTCTCCTGTCTGATAAGAATCATATAGCTTCGAAATGCCATGGCCTAAACGTTTTTTTGTTAATTACTCTTTACTTTCTGTTGTGGAAAAGATGATATAATTAAATTGTATATAATTTTCTTTATTACCTTCCATTTAATATATATATATATATATATATATATATATATATATATACATATATATAGATAGATAGATATAGTGAAAGAAACACATTTAAAATATCTTACTATTTGTAGTGAGAATGCTTGAGTTAAACAATAAATAATATATATATATATATATATATATATATATATATATATATACATTTCTCAAGTTATTTGTTGGTTAATCCAAGTTTTCTCACTGAAAATACGAAGATATTTTAGATTTGTTTCTTTCATTCGTCACATAATTCAACGTTTTTCTTCAACCCACCATGACGAAACTCGATTCCTTCCAATACAATTCCCTGTAATACCATGGAACGGCGGTCTTTTGTTGCGATTCTATCCATAATCTCATGTTTCTGCTCGCTTTTCATTTCATCGCAGGCCTCTGTCTGTCCATTGCGCTTGCTCGCACACATGGCCACACATAATTCAATAGACTTCTGTTTACACAGCCCTGTTTTTCAGCCGCTAAGCGTAGAGACAGCGAGAATGATAACACTTCTATGCCCTCCTAACTGGATTGCGTTAGACGTTTCCAAAAAAGAAAACTGTATATTCTTTTCAACTGCGTGCAGCAATGAAATACCAGCTGTCAACGGATTGTCACGCATTCGTGTTTACACAAGCCGATAGGAAAATCGAACAGGCATACGATTCACCCTTTGTTTGGCGAATATATTATGTTCATCTTTCCAGTCAAGAAAAAGTCACAAACACAACTTATAAATATAGTTGTAACGCTGAAAAAGAAATATACTATTTAAGATTTGGGAACTGTATGTCCACGTTTCTTCATATAAATTCCAAGTATAAAAATTGTCTAATATGTTATGTGTATCCCTAACAAAAAGAAGACACGTTATTTCTTCAAAATTGCACACATTTATTAATCCCTATGCATTAAAATTTTTAAAAAATGAAGAAATATATATTTTTGAAGCTTTATCCAATATCGATAAATACGCCTTAAATTATATATACACACGTACACACACACACACACACACACACACGCATATATATCTATATAATTATAAAACTCAAATGATCTTGTAACGATGTATGTGGCCAACTTTCCGGTTTATGACTTCGAGTTCCGCATGCGCGCATGACCTATGCACTGAAATATTAACGTTATTATTTCGAAATTATTATTTAATATGTGAAGAGTGGGGTTTAAAATAAACAAAAAACAAAAGAACAATTGGAACGCTGAAATATTAACGTTGTTATTTCGAAATTATTATTTAATATAGGAAGGGTGGGGTTCAAAATAACTTAAACGTAATACAGAAATAAACGATGTAAAAAAGCAGATATGTCAAAATTTTAATTAAACTATAAGAAGTATTATGGTATCTGTTCAGTGCACATTTACCTATAATATGGCCAACCACTTACAATTATGTAACTGTAATTTTTTTTCCAAAATAATCAATTATAATAAACAGAACGACTCATAGAAATATATCTATATTCTTTTTCATTTTAATATATATTCATAGAAATATTTCTGTTATGTAAAAAAAACAGCATTTTCTTTTAAATTCCTCTGCCTCAAAATGAAATTGTTTGTTCCTTGATGCTAGTGGTGAGTACTCCTGGTTACTGACGCATAGCTTTGTTTTAAGGCGTTTTATGGTCTCAGGCTTCTTTTGCACAGTTGTTCATTCATTGGCGCGGAATAAAATCGCTTCTCTTTAATTGTTAGACACTGCAATCCATTGTTGAAACCTGTAACCTATTGACGGGCACTATAGTGAATACCGCCGGCTGTCAATGAGGGATATTCGAATTTTTAGATTGTTACAATCATCTGACGTCACTGGTCGACACTGCCGGGCACTAGCACTTATTGCTATATTGAAACCGTTACAGTAGGAACCTGCTGCCTTAACGGCCCTTTATCACTTTCGTTCAGTGTCGACGTATCTTTTCTGTGTTGATTAAGACATTGTATATCAGCATGTGTTTTGTATAAATGCATAATACAGACTGTGCTATAATTTACATATGTTTAATTAACATCAACGTGAATATGTAGGTACGTTTTTAATTCTTAGATGACGATATATGTAGTGATATGTAAATTAAGTATAATTTACATATGAGCAGATAGCTAATATTTATAAACTAAAACCTACAGAAGGTTGTTGAACGCTTGCTTAGCGTTATACATGGCATATCAATGCCGTCGACGATAGGACATTCTCTTGTCTTTGAAGGCGCCGAATACATAGATACGTGCATTCGTTGTATCACTGCTAATGCGACATGCAAAAGGTTGAAAACAACAAAAAATGAGGAGGGGAGAATAGATCCACGACTTGTTCATGGCTAACGCTGGTTGTGAAGCAATTATGAAGGTTGCTACAATATTTTCCCCTCGAGAACTAGAAGAAATGACTTTCGAAAAAAGAAGTCAGATAATCAAGGGAAACATGAGGCCAAAGCAAGACTGGTGATTGCAGAAAGGACTAAGTTTATCGCAATGAAGCAGAATTGGATGGCCCGATAGTAACATATTTACGCTGGTTAAGAAGTGCGAGAAAATATTGTGGATTTGAAAAACTAGGAATAATAGAAAAACAGACAACAGATTAGTTAATCAACTAAGATTGATTGAAGGTATGCATAATTCGGCACAAAGGTATAAGCTAATGGAACAGTTACAACTTACAAACACGCCCTTGAATATGTGTATAGAATGTATACAACAGCAGGAATTACTACATACCTACACCCCAAAATAAAAAGACTCCTACGTAGAAATAATGGTTGGCACGTATATGGTAGAATCGAAACAAAAAAATTGTACATACTGTGGAAAAATTCCTGAAAGAAAAAAAGATGTCCAGCTTACAATTAACTACACATAGATGAAAGTTTTCACGAAGTGAACATACTTATAGTCCTGTTAAGGAAAACACACCTATAGGCATGTTAAAGTGCAAAGGATGCCGTATGACATAAAAACGGCAAGATCATTTTTCCAAAAGCTATGGAAAAAGTAATAGAAAATGTTTAAAATGGCATCTTTTATCAAGATGATATATGTGTTGAAGATTTAAATGAAGATGATTCAAAGAAAAAAAAACTGAAAATACACTGAACCGGCTAAGAGACGTTGGAATGACAGTAAATACAAAAAAGTATATAACCAACAGTAATGAAATATAATTTTTGGGTTACTCAGTATTAAAGGAAGGGCTGACTCTAAATTAAGCGTTAATAAAGAAAATTTTAAAAATGGCTACACTATAAAATAAAAAAGAGTTGGAACCTTTCTAGGTGTGTGTTAATTTTTATAGAACGTTTGTATCAAAATATAATGAGTTAACAGAACCATTTGCGAAGTAAAATAAAAATGCAGAATTTATTTAGTTAGGACACGAAAAGAAAGCCTTTGAACACATAAAACAGATTCAAGCAAAAAAGACAAGACTACATTTTTTTTTTACCAAAAGAAGGACATAACTCTAACTACTGCCGTTAGTGAGCATTCCGTATTTTTTTTATTTTGTTACAAGATGGTCATCCCGTACTGTATTTATCTAGTATATTAACGAGGACAGATCACAATTATTCTAATATAGAAAGGGAGACACTAACCATAATGTAGAAAACGGATCGAGCAAGACAGTTCTTGATTGGAAAAAATAATTTTAAAAAAGTGATCATAGGCCACTGTAATGTATTTTCAACCCAAAAAAGAACTACTGAAAGTTACAACATCCAGAATATTACGTTGGGCGATCAGACTGATGCCCTTCGAATTTGACATTGAGTATGTTAAAGGGAATACGGTAGCGCACGTTGATGTCTTATATAGATTGATGTTTTATAGAGAGAATAAGGACAAAAACGGCGAGTAATTTAGCGACACATTCCTGCACCTTGTTGAAACCGATGTACTATCTGTAGATAAAACGTATAATGGCCCAGTGTTAAAGAGAATAGAGTTAAGGATAAAGAGAATCGCTGGGGAAATTGTTCAATATCTGAAAGACCATCCAAAGAAATAAGACATAAACTGACTATAGAAAACATGGTAATATGTAATGGAAAATTGGTAGTTTCCACAGAAACGCGGAGGCGACAGGTTATAAAAAAGTGTACATGATGACGTACATTGTGTAGTGGAAGCAACGCAAAAAAACATTTAAATTGGAAGCATGGTTGCCGGGGTACTCAAGAGATATAGAGGACTACGGAAATAGATGCAAAAATGCACAGAACTCAGGCATTTCAAGAAAATAATCTACATGTGTCGCCCTGAGAAGCAGAACCGTGAAGTAGAGTACACATGGACCATGCCCATGTAAATGAGATAAGAATAGTATTAATATTGAAAGACGTATATTCAGGTTGGTCTGAAGTGGTGAGAGTACCTGATAAACAAGTACCACCATAAAACAAATATTAAGAGGAATATTTTCGAAAAATAGGATACTGAGAACATTGGTGACGGCTATCGCGCCAGCATTTGCGAGTGCAGACATTCCAATTCACCTCCATACCACCATCAAAGTAACGGGGTGGCGAAAAGGATCGTACAGACGTTAAAGAAGGGCATAAAATCATACGTGCAACAGAAGGAGAAATCGATGCTTTTCTACCAAGATTATTAATAAGTTATAGACCAATTTCTAATGCAGGCAGGCCAGAAAGCCCTTGTGTCTTTATAGGCAGACCATCATGATCCCCTTTGACTATGTCATATGCCATGAATCAAAAAGTGTGGTACAATAGCAATAAGAACACTGATGAAGCGACAACAGAACTTATTATGCAGGAAGGACATAATACTGCAATATTAAATAAAGAAAATGGGAACAGTGTTGTAGGTTATGCTGGCCAAATACGATCCCAAGAAGAAAAATTGAACGAGGAAATGCCTTCAGAGCACCCCATTATTGACGTAACAGAAGACTTACTGCAGAATGAGACTGCGGAGGAAGAAGTGGAGAGGAACGAGTTAGAGGAGGAAGAAATAGAATGGGACAAGGCAGAAGAGGAAGATAAGAATACGCAAGAGAAACACTACGATTATAGGGAAAGACGTGATGGACCCAGATCTCCAAGGAAAAGGAGAGAGATAAAGGAAGATGTTCAGGAGGGCACGAGAAGAAGTACAATAATTACTCACGACATAAAACCCCTCCATTATAGGGAAATATACTGATATGCAAATTAAGTATAATTTACCTATAAGCAAATAGTTCATATTAATAAACTGACACCAACTAGAACAGAGGGTTGTTGAACGCTTGCTTTGCTTTATACACGAAATACCCATATAACTAATTCTTCTTTGTTTATTCCTATTTATTTTCTGGGATATTAAAAAAAAAACTGTTGTTAGAATTATTAAATTGGGAAATTTGTTATTAGCGCGGGTTGGTTATTAGATAATAACGTCATTATATCCGCGCGGTCTGTAATCTGCATAAGTATCTATATGTTAAATGCTAAATCTCTGAAGACGATTAGTTATTTTTACTGGTTGTACTTCAGATATGTATATTTAAGCAAGATTCTAAAAACGTGTTATCAAACCAACTTATCACATTTTTTTATACGTAGATGTTTCTTAAACGCCCAACTATGCTGAAAACCTGTGCAAGCTGATGGTGTCTTTAATTTGTAAGCCGTACGTATAATGTGTATCCATGTACGTAATCTGTTTTGACCAGTTATAACGTTCTGTGTAATGTTCAGAAAAATTGTATGAGCATTTATGCCTTTAACTGTCGAATTGAACATTATTTTCTGAAAATCGTTTTATCAATCAATAGCGTGGCCTTTAAGCTTCCCCTAAGAAATTGTTTAGAACATTTACTTAGAGAAAAAATGAAGGCGTAAAACATACAAAGAATAAGGAAGTCTTAGTAACGCTGGAAAAGAAAAGTAAGAAAATGACTCTGAAAAAAGAAGGAAAAGAAACAGAGGAAGCGCCGCTGGAAAAGAAGTATCAAATGTCAGTTAAATACGAAATAAACCCACTGGCTTACGGCTAGTTATGTACAACGTGTTTGTTTACGTACGTGCGGTAACGAAATAACAAATATGCGTCATATGGAATGTGGTGTATTCGGGTTCAAAAACATAATGCACGCTAATTTATTAAAGTCACCAGAAAGAATACCAAATTACACCAAGAATTTCAACTTCAAAAGTAGACGCTTACTGTCATATCTCCTTTTCCAACATCAGGGGTCTAGGTTCCAACCTTTTTAGATATTGAAAACCAATTACGGGAAATAAAAACCACACCATTTTTTCCCAATCGAAACTAACTTTGGACAAACTATTTACCTTGGGGAGTTCATAATTAAAGGATATTCAAATTTAAAATCCAAATCTGATCCCCAAGATCACCATTGACATGAAATATGTGTCTACATTGAAGATGGCTTTTCATGTGGTAAGGTCATCTGCGGAGAAGACCCCTAATAGCCCTATATGTGCCCCGGGTGGCACTTGCTCACACAACTGCGTTTATATTTGGTCTGTATCTGTTATATTATAGGGCTCTAAAAAGGGGCATGTTGTGTAATGTGCATGTGAATATATTCCATAATGACTTTCATGTTATATTATGTGTATGAATATGGATATACCGACGTACATGTTGAATAGCTGGGTTTATATTTTATTTGTATATCCCTGTACTTGTAAATGCGTATATATATATATATATATATATATATATATATTTATATATATATATATATATTTATATATATATATATATATATATATATATATTTGATCATCTAATTTAACATTAATGCAACAGTTCTAACAGGAGAAAATTACATGGTCGTATTGAAATAGTTGTAGAGAAACAGTTCTTTTTAACAGATGTAAATAGCACAACCCATGCCTGAAATATATACGAACATTTATTTTCATGGCCCGGCCGGCATTTTCAGAGATTACACGTTTTTTTATATCTCTGCTGCCTGAAATGACGCCGCTTCCCGCGTTATGGAGACCGACTAAAGTCGCCACCAGGACTGCTAACAACCACGGTAATATAGAACATGAGAGAGGTATTCTCAGTCCGTCAAGTCCAAACCAGCAACTTAAATTATATATATATATATATATATATATATATATATATATATATATATATATATATATATATATATTATTTACCAGGTTTGGTAAATAACAAACAGATTCCTGAATAAAGGCGCGTGCTCTAACCATAATCAATAAACTTGATGTAATCTCGTCATCATCTGACAAAGATAAATTTTTTGCCAAAGATTTACTGTTTTTTCTATCCCATGGAGGAAGACGTAAATTTAACTGAAACTTCCCATGTAGGAAGACATGATTTAACTCAAACTGACTACTCCTAATATTTCCGTTTGTGTTTTATACACTCTATACGACAGACTAGTATGTGTGCGTTATAATGCTATTTGAAGCCAAAACTTCGATTCCAATAAAGCAACTGTGCCTGACAGCAATCTGAAAATAGTACTGAGAATTCTTCAACCATAACTAGCTCCAATACTTACAAAGTTGTTTAAACGTTTTCTTAAGGAGAATTCGCTCCTAACACACAAGAAAACATTAAGATGTCCTGTATTTAAAAAATCCGGGTGATGTCTCATCTACCTCTTAATACAAACAAATATACTTTCCATAGCTTAAATCCAATTAGAGTAGGGAAAAAACAGAACTATTCTTCCTAAACAAAACTGGCATTGTGCCAACTATTTCGCTAGATTATTTCGTAATTAAAGGATATTATTTTTGTAGGCTGGCGTTATCAACCTGCTAGTCAGGGACCCGAATATTAGGCTTACCACAAAGGGGGCTGTCATATCAGCAGGTACAGAGTACTGGATTAAGTGTCTTACCATTTGGTGAATAGGTTCTGGACAATGCAGTAGCTTCTGCTGAGGCTTCTCGATCTCATATTAGTCGTTAATTGTTATTAGGCTCTGGAAAATATTTATTCGCTTCTTTTTCTTTCTTACTTTCCATCTTCGCCCTCCTCTAACCAAATATTCCGAACTATTCTACAATTTTTTAAACTCCATAATGAAAAATCTTCAGAAAATATACATGATTTAACTCAAACTCACAACTTCCACCGTAGACCCACGCTAGCATGCCTTCTACTCTTACATCAGAGGTTCACGTTCCAACTTTTTATAGGTCTAAATCCAATTACACGAGACCAAACAAGACCTATTCTTTCTAAAAAAAACTGGCATTGGACCAACGATTTCCCTAGATAATTTCTTAATTAAAGAATAAGCTTATTTAATATCCGAATCAGACCTCCAAGATCGACATGTGCATGGTATATGCGCCTACATTATAGATGGTTATGCTGCGGCAGAGACATCGCCAGAGAAGATCGTAAATTACCCGTAATATACTTGTGGATTGCACTCGGTGACACCACTGTGTTTATAATTGTCTGGATCGCGTCCATAATAGCAGAGTTAGTATTAAAAGGAACATTACTGAGGCAATTGAATATATCCTGTCTGTTCATATTTCGGATAACATTACCGTTTGTGGAAACTTCAATGTCGACAATGTGTGATAGTTTACCCACTCAAACAAGAAAAGTATTGGGGGAGGTACTCCCACAATTTCCCTATTGCTTAGTATTAAACTATTATTATTCACTAACCCAGACTTGTGTCTGACACTAATGGTAACTATGTAAGTCTTCTAGCCCCTTTTCTCACAACTTGCCATGATCTATGTTCATCTTTCGTTCTGCCCCAACTGGGATCTTCCGAGAACACTATTGTCACATTAAGATAAGAACAAAATGTAATCTCCTTTTACATACATCTCCATTGTACACTGTATCGTTATTCTATGGCTGACTGGGATAGCTTCCGTACATTTATATCATATCTACGTTTGTGTTCCATGATTAAAATGAATATGTCCGCCATATTATCAGACCTGACGGAATAATTAATCGTAGGTATAGGCGCTTCATACTTCCAAAATATCCCAGCAAAAACCTACCAGCTATTATAGTTTTCTACAGAATGTGCAGCTGCGATTGCGCACAAAATAACTATTTTCATTCCTTTCAACGTAATAGATGTATTGAGACAAAATCTGATATTCAGGACTGCCAACAACTACTGTAAACGATTAATAAAGAACGCGAGAGATCTGTATACATTGTCCGTCAAGTGCAAACTAGCTGAGCAGCGGCTTGGTTCCCACAAATTTAGGCAAATGACAAACAGGGTCCTTAACATTAGTGTACTCTATTACAACCATCATCAATGGACCTAAAGTAATCTCGTCAGCATCGGAGAAAGCCAAACACTTTGCCAAAAACTTTGCAGCTAATTCTAACTTATGCGATCAGCGCTGCGAACACTCCGTATTTCCTCTTATGTCTGAACAAAAAAAAAAACGATGCAACTTACAAATAGCTGTGCATGTTAGTGACAAGTTAATCAAAAACCTCGATTCCAGTAAAACTAATGTTCCTGTCCGCATTTCTATTATACTGCTCAAAAAGCTGCAAGCAGAATAGCTACTTTATTTACAGAGTATTTAAGCATTGTCTAAGAGAAAAATGCTTCCAAACACACTGGAATACTGCATCACTATTCCTGTATTACAAAATTAAGGTGATCGCTTATCTCCCTCTCATTACGGACCAATCACAATGCTGTGTTTCATGAGTAATTTGCTGAAATCTGTGTTTAATGGAGAAGTAGTCAACAACCCCAACAAGAATAATCTCCTCAGTGACATGCAATATTTTTTTCCTTTCTGCTAGATCTGATAGTTATATTTCATAAGATTAGCGTATCTCTCGACGGCCGCTTCCTTTCTAGGACAATGGACCTTTACATATAAAAGGCTTTCCTAGAGGATAGCATAAACGCCTACTCTACAAAATCGCCAGCTAGTTTATAGATTGAAAGGTATTTTAAGTTATTAAATCATTTCTCTCTGATAGGTTCATAAGAGTAGCGGTTGATAGGCAAAAAAGAGAAGCTCACTTAAGTTGATTAGGGGTCTATTCTTAACCAAATCTTCCTGCTGGTCTACATTAATGATCTCCCAAATTACATCCAAAGATGTAGACATTTCTTTAAGATATATACATTTATGCTGATCACACTTCCATCTATAGCAACACTTCAAAGATCGTAAACGACCAAATTCTCTCCGATTTTCTCTCCTGTGATCTTAAGGTGGTTGTGCAATGGGGAAAGATGTGGCTGGTTAATTTTTATGCATCTAAGACCAGATTTCCATATTCCCATCAGCAAGGCTCCGATCCCCGTATGGCATGAAAAGGAATGAATGGCATACGTCTTGGGAAGGCTTTATGCTTTGGCAAACTTCTAGCTTTGATCTTTACTCCTGATCTAAGATATAACACGTACATCAAAGCTATTGCCAGGGCAGCTGTAAAAATGGTGAACTCGTTCTACCGCTCCAGTCGATTTCTCACTGTTGATGCAATTATCTACGTGTATAAGAGTCAAGTCAAAGAATGGAGTACTGTTGCCACATGTGTGCAAGAGTAGCTAGAAGCAGCTTATCCTGCATTGACAGATTTCACAATAGAATTCGTAGCCTGGTGGGGATACCTCTTTCTCTTTCCTGTGACGTCATATCCACATAAGACACGTTCCTTACCTGCCCCTGTTTTACCGTTATTTTCTATGGCAAGTGCTCATATGAACTTCAGTCTGTGCTTTCATTTTTGTAAAAATTTCCCAAAAAACACTTGTCTAGCTGAAAAACTATTAACAATTTCCCTACTCGCTATATATGCCTTAACTTAAACATAGATTCGATGAACAAAGCTTATTTTTAGCACTAAGCGTTTGTTGCACTCTATTCCATTTTCCTGCTTTCTATCTGACTAGAATATGGTTGTCCTCAAGTTCAACGTCAACAAATTCTTGATTAGCCATCCCAATTAATTAATCAAATTTACCAAATTATCACACCTAACGTATACCACGACATGTTCCGCTTGAACACTTTAAACTCATTAATTTTTATCCTCGAGTGACCTTTGGGCTTTTATCAGTAGTGAGTCCTTTCTCTCTCTCTCTCTCTCCCTCTCTCTCTCTCTCTCTCTATATATATATATATATATATATATGTATATAAAATGGGTTAAGAATTTCCAACGAAAGAAAGATGTATATTTAAAAAAAGGGAGTAGTCACCAACAATGTGTATTTTTTAACATTATTTTATTATTCCGTGTCTTGGTTTTTCATTGGGAATTATGTTTGGATCATTGTAATAATGTTTTTTTACGTCATTGAAATCGTTTTTACGCGCGTTTCACACGTTCTGTGATGCGTCCTCGTCAGAAATTATTTTCAAATATGTTGGAGATGTAAGAATGGCGATTTTCGTAGTTAATTTGAAGTTTTTCCAAGGGTGGAAGCTTGTAAGTGTTTATTATTCATTGGCATGCTCAATTCTTTTTACTCTTTTATTGCTCTTTTATTGGGCTTGTCGAGGGAGGCCGCTGACCTGGCTATCTCTTTCTGCTAATGTTTTTTTTTCTTTTCCTTTAGGGTGGGGTAATGTGTGTGTGTGTTGGTGTCTGTGTGAGTGCGCGTGTATGTGCGTGTGTGTGTTTGCTTTTGTTGGTTTGGGAATGTGCATATTGTTTTATAGTATTTTGGGGTTATTTGCTTCCTTAGGCAGACGACTGTGGTACGAGGGTAGGTCGTTATTAATGTGTATGTGTGGGGAGGGGGGACTAGCTCTTCTGAAATAAGGGTAGACGTGCTTTCATTCTATTTTGATATTTATTTTTTGGATTCTTGGATTTTAGTATTGTGATTTTTCGTTTTAGTTTTTTCGGGTATTCCTTATCTTATGTTTGTTTAGAAAGAGGGGTGTATTTAAAATATGTATAAGGCCTTACATAAGAGCAACATCAAAATTGCAGATAACAGACACCTCTATGTTTCAAAACACGTACACACATGCAGTGGAAACAGCTTCACAATAATACTAATCTTCCAAACAGACAATTATTTTTATTTACTTACACAGGAAAAAAAAACTTTATCACCAGATTCACACCTGAACTGAACAGAGCCTAATATCAACACAGAAAAGCATGAAATGCAATGTACACTCGCATGTACATCCATACACATACACATATACACACCCACACATAAATCAGAACCAACACATTAAAACACACACACGTGCGCGCATACAACCACACACAGACATAACATCCCTATCTCTAATACAACACACTGAACAATACCAACCCTACTTAACCACGAAACCAACAACACTAAGAACCACCTAGAACCCCATAGAATAATATATGTTCCAACACCTAGCTCCCTCCTCAGTCAGTGGAGGAGAACCCCATCATGACTGAAACAATTATCATCCCTTCTATCATCCCCCTCCCATACCTATACTCCCTCCAATGCCCCCCCCTCTGGGAAACAAAATCTTCCATACACTAGGAACCGATCCTGGGTCTGGCCATACCCACATGGGGAGACAAATAAACAGAAACATTAAAAAATCCCCTATACATATTTTAAATACACCCCTCTTTCTAAACAAACATAAGATAAGGAATACCCGAAAAGACTAAAACGAAAAATCACAATACTAAAACCCAAGAATCCAAAAATAAATATCAAAATAGAATGAAAGCCCCCCTACCCTTATTTCAGAAGAGCTAGTCCCCCACCCCACACATACACATTAGTACCAACCCCACCTCGAACCACAGTCTCCTTCCTTAGGGAGCAAATAACCACAAAATACTATAAAACAATATACACATTCCCAAACCAACAAAAGCAAACACACACACTCACCCACGCGCACACACACAAACACACACATACATACACACACACTACCCCACCCTAAAGGAAAAGAAAAAAACATTAGCAGAAAGAGATAGCAGGGTCAGCGGTCTCCCTCGACAAGCCCAATAAAAGAGCAATAAAAGAGTAAAAAGAATTTAGCATGCCAATAAATAATAAACACTTACAAGCCTCCACCCCTTGAAAAACCTAGAAATTAACTACGAAAATTGCCATTTTTTCATCTCCAACAGATTTGAAAAAAAATTTCTGACAAAGACGCATGACAGAACCTGTGAAACGCGCGTAAAAACGATTTCAATGACTTAAAAACATTATTACAATGATCCAAACATAATTCCCAATGAAAAATCAAGACACGGAATAATGAAATAGTGTTAAAAAATACACATTGTTGGTGACTACTCCCTTATTTAAATATATATATATATATATATATATATATATATATATATATTCATATATATAAATGCTTTGATTACTGATTACAACCAACAAATAATCTAATACGATCAGACAATTTTTTTTGTTTCTGTACATGGAGAGGTGGAAGATATTTAGTCTATGATTAACTACATAAATATCTCACCATTTACATTATAGTACGTATTAACAATAGAAAAAGTAAGAAATACTGTAAACAATATAAAGAAACGTGATGCTTTACAAGGATAATACTCCGAGCCCAAAATCGATGGCAATGTTGGCTAAAAATAAACAAATTTCACACAGAATTGCTCCTGTCGTCAGTCTAATAATCATGTAATGACTTTAGCAATTGCCGTCTATTGGCCAACACCAAAATGAATGTTCCAGAGAAAGAGAGTAGGCATTGAAAATTGAGTAGCAGGAATAATCTTGGGTCGAATGAAAACTCCTTTTTACAGAAAAGATCGAATGTTCACCAAAATTGCTTCTGAATTAGACGTAACGTATAAGAGGATTTCAAACTGCCTAACAGATATTTAAATACAAAAGGAAAAACTATGGAAAATGAGTTCCTTAATTAATTGACATGAATTGACCGACCTCCACCCAAAAAATGAACGTCGTCATGAAGTGTCATCTTCCCTTCTTTTACGCAACCAAAACTACCGGTTTCACGACAGGATTTGGCTTGCAATGAAAACTAGATTTTTACGACAACCGGTGGCACTCAGCTCAGAGGTTTGACGTTAACGACACTCCAGGACATTACTTGAATCAGGGTTGCACCAAAAGAACGGAATTATGACTGTTTGGTGGTCTGCATCCGGTCTTATCTATTACTGTTTTTTTTAATGTAGACGAATCTATTGCAGCAAAAACATATTGATGACATAAACCAAAAACTTCGCCAACAGCAGTCAGCATAATTCACAAAAGGCACATTCTCTTCCACGACAATGTCCGATCGCTCAACTAACTCTGCTCTTAATTGGGGCATGGAACTCTGCCTCATTTATCACATTTCCCAACAATCTAACCTACCGACTACTGCTTTATTAAGCATCTGGGCAACTTCCTGCGTGAGAAATGCTTTCATAAGATAAGCGATATATTAAGTGCTTAGGCCAAAAGAACACAACATTTTTACATTACTGGCACTAATACAGTTGTTTTGCGTTGGCTAAATATTTTGATTCTGATGGTGCTTGCGTCAATCAATTAATTTTTTTGTTGGATGTGATATGGTTTGATGTGATTTTCAAATTAAAAAACAGCAAGAACTTTTTCATAAACTTTATATATATATATATATATATATATATATATATATATATATATATATATATATATATATATATATATATATATATATATAAATACCAGAATGCGTGCCAGTCTTTGCCCAGTTATTTGCAGGTGTATGTTGAGCAAAAAAAAAGGTATTTTTTTTATTTGACTCCTATTATAGCCCCTTTAAATTTATTGTTTTTGGCTCAAATAAAATTATTAAGTTAGATCTTTGCCAAAGTAACAAATATCTATATAAAAAAAAACAAACAAAAAACATCGAGATTAATAACTGCTTTGTTTTACGTTTTGCATTTGTGGATTCGTTTTCATGTTTATTATCGTGTGTATTCACTGAATTGTAACATCATCACTATCGTCATGACCATTGAGGAATAATACCGTTTTTATAAAGGTTTCTCTACATTTAAAAACACAACAACAACAAAAACATCGAGATTCAGGATTGCTTTGTTTAACGTTTCGCATTTGTGGATTTGTTTTCATGTTTATTATCGTGTGTATTCATTGAATTTTAACATCATCACCATCGTCATGACCATTGAGGAATTGTACCGTTTTTTTTAAACGCTTCTCTACATTAAAAAAACAACAACAACAAAAACATCGAGATTCATGACTGCTTTGGGTTATGTTTTGCATCTGTTGATTTGTTTTCATGTTTATTATCGTGTGTATTCATTGAATTGTAACATCATCACTATCGTCATGTCCATTGAGGAATTATGCCTTTTTTTAAACGTTTCTCTCAATTTAAAAAAAATAACAACAACAAAAACATCGAGATTCAGAAGTGCTTTGTTTTACGTTTTGCATCTGCTGATTTGTTTTCATGTTTATTATCGTGCGTATCCATTGAATTGTAACACAATCACAATCGTCATGACCATTGACGAATTATACCTTTTTTTAAACGCTTCTCTACATTAAAAAAAATCAACAACAACAAAAACATCGGGATTTATGACTGCTTTGTTTTACGTTTTGCATCTGTGGATTTGTTTTCATGTTCATTATCGTGCGTATTCATTGAATTTTAACATCATCACTATCGTCAAGACCATTGAGGAATTATACCGTTTTTTTAAACGCCTCTCTCCATTAAAAAAAAACAACAACAACAAAAACATCGAGATTAATGACTGCTTTGTTTTACGTTTTGCATCTGTGGATTTGTTTTCATGGATATTATCGTGTGTATTCATTGAATTGTAACATCATCACTATCGTCATGACCATTGAGGAATTATACCGTGTTTTTAAACGCTTCTCTCAATTTAAAAAAAAAACAACAACAACAAAAACATGGAAATTCATGACAGCTTTGTTTTACGTTTTGCATCTGTTGATTTGTTTTCATGTTTATTATCGTGTGTATTCATTGAATTGTAACATCACCACAATCGTCATGACCATTGAGGAATTATACCGTTTTTAATAAGCTTCTCTACATTTAAAAACAAAAAAAACAACAACAACAAAAACATCGGGATTCATGACTGCTTTATTTTACGTTTTGCATCTGTGGATTTGTTTTCATGTTCATTATCGTGTGTATTCATTGAATTGTAACATCATCACAATCGTCATGACCACTGAGGAATTATACCGTTTTTTTAAACGCCTCTCTCCATTAAAAAAAAAACAACAACTACAAAGGCATCGAGATCCATGACTGCTTAGTTTTACGTTTTCATCTGTGGATTTGTTTTCATGTTTATTATCGTGTGTATTCATTGAATTGTAACATCATCACAATCGTCATGGCCATTGAGGAATCATACGGTTTTTTAAACGATTCTCTACATTTAAAAACAAAACACAACAACAACAAAAACATCGAGATTCATGACTTCTTTGGTTTACGTTTTGCACCTGTGGATTTGTTTTCATGTTTATTATCGTGTGTATTCATTGAATTGTAACATCATCATCATCGTCATGACCATTGAGGAATTATACCGTTTTTTAACGCTTCTCTCAATTAAAAACAACAACAACAACAACACACCCATCGAGATTAAGGACTGCTTTGTTTTACGTTTTGCATATGTGAATTTGTTTTCATGTTTATTATCGTGTGTATTCATTGAATTGTAACATCATCACTATCGTCATGACCATTGAGGAATTACATATACAAATATATATGCACGTATACATGCATGTATGCATGCATATGTGAATTACATATACAACTATATGTGCACGTATACATGCATGTATGCATGCATATGTGTGCATGTGCGTGCATGTATATGTGTACATGTGCATGCGTGTGTGCATGCATATATATATGCATATATATGTTTACATTTATTGGACTACCAGTTCTTTGACTGCCATGGTTCTTGTGGGCTGCGACGTTGTTTGGCTGTGGAATTTAATATGTATGTGAGTGTATATATGTGTGTGTGTGTTTGGGTGTGTATGTGGGTGTATGCATATGTGTATATGTATGTATATATATATATATATTTTTTTTTTATTTGACAAAAACAACAACAACAACAAAGTGGGAGACCAGTACCCGCATTAAGCTGGTTTGCAGTTTTACTTGTTGCTGGCTATATTGCTCTTGCTTGTTGCTGGATGTCAACATTTTGAACCGAGAGAGAGATTTAGCTGTCGTACAAAGCAAAAACTCTGTAACATAATATTTGTATAGATACTTCCTAAGGCATTTGTCTATTAAAAAATGAACAAAAAAGGCATGTGGCGATAAAAAAGCTGTGACGTGTGTACGCCTCTAATGCTGGATGCATATAACAATTAATCTGCCATCATTATATGTATGTATGTATGCATATGTATGTATATTTATATATGTATGTGTGTGTATATTTATATATGTACATGTGAGTTTATATGTATTTATATCTATGAGTGCATGTATTTATATCTACGTGTATATGTATGTATATGTGTCTATGTGTATATATGTTTGTGTGTATATATACATTTATATGTGTTGTATGCATGTATGTGTGTAGATTGCATGTATGTGTGTATGCACGTGTGTATGCATATGTATGTGTATTTGTGGTGTATGTGTGTATGTGTATGAATGCATATATATATAGATGTGTATGTATATGTAGGTAAGTGTATGTATATATATATATATATATATATGTGTGAATATGTGTACGTGTATGTATGTGTAAGTATATGTGTTTATGTATTTGTATATGTGGATGTATATGTATGTATGTATATGAGTATGTATGCATGTGGGTATGTATTGTCTGTTTGTTTATTATGCATTGTGTATGCATATGGGTGTATATGAGCGTATGCTTATAGACATGTACGTATGCATGTATATATTTATATGTATGCATACCAATGACCGTCTTGTTTATGTTTGCATGTGTGTGTATGTATATGTATGTGTGCGTATTGTGTATTTTGTATGTACGCATGCATATATGTGTGTGATATGTGTACATATGTATGTATGCGTGCGTGAATATATATGTATGTATAACAATGCCCGTCTTTAGTGTCATGTCTGCTTGAGCATGTGAATTCGCTGGCAGGACTATATGTCTTTTTCGGGCTCATGAACTTTCAGTGTCTGAGGGAATGGCACTCGTCTGACAAGACGTTGCAATCATCATATATATATAAATGTAGGTATACACACACACACACACACACACATATATATATATATATATATATATATATATATATATATATATATATATATATATATATATATATATATATACTAGCATTTCAGCCCGGCGGTGCCCTGGAATTTGGAGGTGTATGTTCAGAAAAAAAAAGGGTGATTTTTTTTAAACTTTGACCTTTATTATGACAGTTTTTGACTTATTGTTTTTGGCTCTAATAAAGTTATTAAGTTAGATACATGTCCAAGGAACCTATATCTAAAAGTTCAAGTGTTTAGAATCAAAAATGTCGGAGGCGTTTGGTAGAATTCTCAAAAGTAAAATCGTTGAAACTATATATATATATATATATATATATATATATATATATATATATATATATATATATATATAACCTTGGCAGGATTAAATAGGACCATCAATTTTTGTTCCCATCTCACTACAGTTTGGAGGTCTCCCTATAGTATTTCTGATATTTTCTTATACATTTGTTCATTTGTTTTCACCTGGTGTTTGTTATGGAGTGTGGTATGATTAACAAATGTACCAATCTCAGGGATAATTTTATATGGGAGGAAATATATAAATATATTACATGTATATATACTATATATGCGCGTGTGTGTGTGCACGTCTGTGTAAATTGTAGCTGTTTCGTCGTTTCAAAACTAATCAATTTGGTGCGAACTCAGAACTCAGACTCCGTCTACATTTAAGCACTACTCGCAAGTCTCGTATAGCTTACTATATATACTAAAGAACATAGGAGGAAACAGCGAAAGAAAAGTTGAATAATTACATCGAACAAACTCATTTTCTCAATTATTTCAGAATTAACCGTGGATAAAAAGAGAAGCTACTTTTTCAGGACGAAAATTACATTTCCTCCAAGGAAACCATTAATCACGCTACAGAACTGGTATAGGTACATAGCATATATATATATTTATATATATATATATAAATATATATATAAATATATATATATGTATATATATATATATATATATAAAGCTGAATGTCTTTGTGTGTGTCTTGTCACGAACAGACTCCTATATGGTTGACTATTTTCAAAAAACTGATTACATATAATGATAAATATGTATCGAGACACAGCAATGGGTATGTTTTATCTGGCAGAACGGTGGTTCATTACAGTTGGAAGGTCTTCGTTCGCGCCTGGTCAACAAAGTATGGAAATAAAAAACATAAAATTAAAAAAAAAGTTTACAAGTGTTTTTGATGTAGATGTGCATCATAATACTTAGATAAGTATGTTTTAATTAAAGAGGGATGATATAATCAAATTGTGGGGTCTGCGTTCGCGCATGGCCTCCATAGAATGGAAATAGGGCAAAACTTTAATAAATACTTTTCATATCTATCTGCGTAAGTATACTTTGATCATTATGTTTCAGTTTGATGACATATGGTATAATAAAATTATGGGGTGTTCGTTCGCACCTGACCTCCATAGAATGGAAATATGTCACAAAGGTTAACAAGCTTTTATATATAGATCCACATAATATTATGATAAGTGTTTCAGTGTGAACAGGTATGGTATAATAAATTATGGGGTTTATCCATTTTATTTTTATTTTAATCATATTTTGCTTTGGTTTGATACCCTCAAATTCAACCCAAATTTTCAATCCTTCCTTTTCATAACCTATCATACATTCATAAATCAGAGTCGATTTTCTGTAGGCTGTTTTATAACTTAGCCAACGACGGGTATTTTGCTAGTATATATATATATGCATATATATATATATATCTATATATATATATATATATATGCATATATATGTGTATAAGTGTGTATATATATATATGCATATATATACATATGTATACATACAGCTGGGTTGATATATATATATATATATATATATATATATATGTATATATATATATATATATATATATATATATATATATACATATATGAGCAAACAGTTAATGAAATATGTTAAAAAACACTTTGAAATGGGTTAAAAACATATTTAATCTGAATAGGAAACACTAGATAAATGGATAGTCCTTAATCCGCGGAGTTTCGAAGAAATACTCTCCTTCTCATCAGAGGGTAGGAATTAGCAAAATGCGGGATCGGATTTTGCATGCAGAAGTATTTGATGAAACAACAAATAAGTCAAAGATCTTACTTGAAAACAACATAAGTTAAGCAGAGGGAATATGGTAAAGAAAAAGGTGATTACACATTAATGGATAGTCTGGTGGAAGATTAAAAATCCAGTGACGGTAAAATCCAAATGTAAAACTTCAAGAAAGTTAAAAGAATTTCCATTTGTACAAGTAAGTATTATTAGCTCTATTTCCTATTTGGCATTATCGAGCTTTTATATCTGGCTGAGATAATTTTATAAATATTAATTCTTTAATATTTATAATTTACTTTTATTTTACCATCGCGGATCATTTTGGTAAATTCAATTGTAATTTTCATTATATATATATATATATATATATGTATGTATGTATATATATATATATATATATATATATATACAGGGTGTCCGTAAAGTTACTATACAGTCTTATTTTGTTACAAATAAATATTTTAATACAATATCTTACTGTACTGTTAATATATTACAGGGTGTCTAAGTAAGACTTGTATAGTAACTTTATGGACACCCTGTATATTATTCTATTTTAAAGCCAAACAACGCACAGTGCAACCTTGATTTAGGGGACGATTATCGAGACCATAAATTGCCACGATCTTATATAGGTAATTTAGAAGCAAGATATCTGTTCACATTACACTTGACTTTTGCATGTCAGTACGATTGGGAGAGCAGGAAGCCTGAAGAAAGTATAAAAGTCTAGCAGTTCAAGTCAAGAAAAGAAACTATTAGAGCAGAAAGACTTTTTACGCATAAGGATCTCTAATGTGTAGGGGTGGATTTTGCTGCTTGTCGCGTTTGTTAGGGGTATTTACGTCGAAGAGGTACAAGAGCTTGTAGTTCGTCGGATATCCGCCGTTAAAATACGCGTATATCAGGCCGAGGGATGTAACTTTTCGTCGCTAGAGCATATGCTGAAGCTTAGATGCCAGTTCAGAATCGAGAAACTAGTAGCAGATACACCAGAAAAATATGACAACAATACTACATACATAAGCAAATGGTGGCCTTGTTGAGATACAGGATACTTTCAGAGGTAAGAAACTTTCAAGTACGGTAGAAAAAGTCTACTTCCTAGCAGCGGTCCTGGCAATGTGCTTGATTTATCTGTTCTAACTCATGTTCCCTTAAAACGTAAAGTCGAGTAATTGGAAATATGTATTTATTGTAATGTATCTTTACCCATAGCTATTAGTTGTTAATAATGTTTATTGTAATTATTGAAGGAAACAAGCGTAGCCTTGGAAGTATTGAATGGGACCACGCGTGTTTGTTCCCATTCCACAACAGAATGAGGGTCTTCCTATAGTGTCTCTGCCATCTTCTAAGACATGTGTTCATTTGTTTTCACATCATGTCTGTTATGTTGAGTGGTATCATTAACAAATGTACCGATCCCAGAGACAATTTTATAAGGGAGGACATATATAAATATATTTTGAATAATAAAGGACAAATGATAGACTCCTAAGGCATATCCACATTTATATAATAGTTTTAGATGCCCCACCGTCGAGTACAACCTGGATTCTTCTCTTTTTAATATATATATATATATACATATATATATATATATATAAAGTGAAAGTGTCTGTGTGTCTGTGTACATTTTCCTTCGCAATAACTCAATTTTCAGTCAACAGATTCGAAATTTGATATACAGGGTACTGAGATTTAGGAAAATCGATGTGATCGGTGTCGGCCAGAAATTTCGCTGTTAAGGTGTCAAAGTTCAACGATTTGACGTTTGAGAATTCTACTAAACTCCTCTGCCAATTTTGGGTCTACACACTTGGAATTTTAGATATAGGTTCCTTGGACATGGATCTAACTTAATAAGTTGATTTAAGCCCAAAACAATCACTTTGAAGTGGGCATAATAGGGGTCAATTTTTTTTTAAATTTGAATCCTACGGTCTCTACCTAATTACTCAGACAATTTCTGGTGTAAACATTGGAAATTTCACATTAAGGGTATTCAGAGATATACCAAGCTTTTTAATCGGTTTGGGTCGAAAACGTTTAGTTACAAAAATATAACTGTATGCATGCATGTATGTATGGTTGCATGTCTGCCTAAAACTTTTAACAGAGGCAAGGGAATTTACCATGATCAGTATCGTTTTTAAGTTCGACCTTTCAGACGACAAATATCGGAAAATTGACTAAAAACATTAATATCTTCACCTTAAACTAGGAACTTTTCTACAGGGGTGGGTCGCTTTTTCGCCGATATTTTGGAAAGTCATCCTCTCCTTTCGATTGTCTAACCTTAATTTAAAAAAATGTTACTTGCGGTTTGGCGGTGGTCGTAACTGCATAGACGTCAGTTTTCCCCCGTTCTTTTCCTCCTTCGCGATACGGGTGAAAGCTTGTCTTCCTACTACCACTTTTTTTTGTAGTTTTTTAGCTCAACAGACACATCCAAACACCCAGACAACGCACACTTTAAATGCTAGTATATCTATAAAAGTGAGACTGTCGGTCAGTCCGTGTTTCTGTCTGTGTATGTACATTTCCCTACGCAGTAACTCTGTCAACTGTAAGTCTACACACTAAAAATGTATATACAGGGTAGTGAGATTTGGTAAAATTCTTGTGATCGTTTTCGGCCAGAAATTGAGGTGTCAAGGGCTCTAAGTTCAACGATTTTACTTTTGAGAACTCTACTAAACTCCTCCGCCATTTTGGGGTCCAAACACTTGAAATCTTAGATATAGGTTCCTTGGACATGGATCTAACTTAATAACTCAGATTGATTCCAAAACAATAGATGTTAAGGGGTTATAACAGGGGTCAAAGTTAAAAAAAAATGACCGCTTTTTTTTGCTCAACATACACTTCCAAACACCCGGGCATCGCCGTGTGTAAATGCTAGTATATATATATATATATATATATATATATATATATATATATATATATATATATATATATATATATATATATATATATATATCTTTAGAAAGGTATTTTCTCATAATATATAGCAATCCTGATTTAAGAAGTTCAGTGTGATTACAGGGCAATATAGTGAATAAATGACAAACACACTATATTCCCAAACTCATGATGTTAACCATCTTATAAGTTATTCCTTCATTTCAGTTAACATTTACAATTCTTCACAGTATCTATTTCGTTGCGCAAAATAATAACTTAATTATTATATCAATCAGTAAATCAATGTGCCCTTAACTTATTAAAAGAAATAGTAACAATCAATATGTAAAAGAACATAAAGTGTGATTTGAAATGATTAAAATCAGAAAATTTGCAGAAGAAGTTGCAACTACCTGTTATATGTTTACATTACACTATTTATATATTTGTATATGTATATGCATATATATATATATAAATATATATACATACATATATATATATATATATAGTAATAAATCTTATCACATATTGTATAATAATGAGATAATTTCAACAGTTTCCATGTTTATTATGTAAAGAATAGATGGGTTAATCTTTGGAATGTATAAATTGTCATATACGCACAGACACAAAAGCATAGTGACAGAGATGGATATATAGATAGTTTATCTTCGAAAAATATTTATAATCTGCATTGTGTGTGCATATATATATATATATGTGTGTGTGTGTTTATATACACACATATATATATATATATATACAACATGAGAGAGAAATGGAAAAAGCAATACGTCTATATAAATGACGAAATAACCAACTAATTGAACGTTTTCAATTTTCTAGTCCAGCCCATCCCTCTATATTCGCTGTCATATATTTAATTATCGAAAGTGAAACATCTTCAGCAGTTTTTCGCTTTTCGCCAGACCCTTAGGAACTTGTCATTAGAAAATGTCCGTTCTTATTTGACCTTTCGATTTCATTCTCTGCTTCCGTCTTCACCTCCATTAGTGATGGCCGGTAAACATTTCGCAAAATATTTCATTTTCTTCCCCATTTCCCCAGAGTAATTTCCCTTTTCGATTGTTCAGCAGACTATTTTAATTGTTCTCCGTTTTATTTCAGCTCGTAACAATCAAGAAAATGTTATAGCTTTCAACGCTTGTAGTATTTGCGTATTAGTTTGTGCTGTGAAGTTTTATTTACAAAATCTGTTGCGTCTGGAGAATGAGGAGAATATTGTGTAAACAGCTATTGCTGAAGACAGATTACCTGGAGGAATTTCGTTAAAAGTCTTCGGCTTGACGTTCACAGCTGGAACAGATACATAGATGACATTGCCACGGCTGCTGCGAGGAAGGTGGAATTTATCTACAGTGCTAGTATATTACTTACGCCTGAAAGTATTATGTACCTCTATAAGGCTAACATCTCCCATGTATGAAATTGGTCACAATTGGGCTGGCGTATCTGCTAATAGTCTCTAACTCCTGGACAGAGTTCAAAAGAGATACTACAGCCTGATAAACCCTGAACTGCCATATAATCTTTAACCGCTTTCCTATCGGCGACATATTTCGACCCTCTGCATGTTCTACAAGTATTTTTATGATGGATGCTACGACGAACGACAAGCCCTTGTAACCTCTCGATGTAAATCCCTCTAACAAACCCGACAAGCAGCAAATCCCACCCCTACACAGGAGATATAAGAAGCTTTCTACAGTAATAGTTTCGTCTCCAGAACTACTAGACTTTAGATTCTTTTCCGGGTTCTTGCTTTTCCAATGTACTGGCATGCAGAAGTTCAAGTGAAATGTTAACAGATATCTCTCAGCTCAACTCCCTTAATAATATCTTTGCAACTTATTATTAGTTATTCCCTACCTAAAGGTGGCATAATGTCTTGTTTTTTTTTGTGAAAATGTAATTAAAAATATTTTAAATACAATTGGATTATATCTAAAATTGCTGACAGAAAAAATATGCACTTCAACTTGGTGTCAATAACTGGATACTTTAAAAATATGAACCGTTCATTCATCATTTATTAGTGTTATTTAGATTATTAGTTCTGTTGCTATCAATGACATTATTTTTAAAAGATTTACGTAAATAAAACTTCGGGACGTCTTCAGGACGGTTTAGGCGAACACGATAATCTTAGTCGAATTCTCTGCGAAATTTCGACTGGAATTTATTATTTCACCCACAATTATATGTTTTCGTTATGCTATGCAGCATCGGGTATAGGTTTTACGTAATGCCTACATTGATGATTGAACCTTCACACTCACGAAAACTAATACTTTTTTTTACCACGTCATATGTGCTTGTGATGTGAATAGTCAAAATAAAATGAAATATACGATCCTCATCTCAAATTTACTTATACTTTAAAAGAAAATAACTGCGCCTTTTTATGATATATTCACATCATCATTTTTTATGAAGGACTGAATGAATAAAATCTTTAAATGTGATAAATTTCTATTTACCGTCAGCCTTGATATCGTTTGATTGCGGTTTGTATGAAGAAATTGAATTTATTTCATTCTTGTCTTAGAAAATCTAGTACAGGTTTATCTTAAACGCGATTTTGTTTTCATACAAAATAATATTAAAGTTAAAAAGCTAATTATAAGGTATGAGAAATGAATTCTCAATTAAGATATGTTTTGAACTTTGGGATTTGGGGGTAATTTCTGTTTAATCATAGCTTATTTGTATTTTAGTAAGTAAAAATTCAGTCGGTCTATCTTATAATAGCATTTCATTATAAACAATTCAACGTGTTTATTGTATTTTATTCGCTATTGCTAAATAGTGGTAAGTATTATATTTCTTGTTAACTTTACCATTTAATGTAATATGAAAGGCATATCATGTTTTTTATGTTAATAAATTAATTATCAATGGATTGAAAACGAAATAAGAATATGGAGGCTTGGACAGAAGGCTGATTGAAAATACAAAACCCAGATTAAAATACAAATAAGTATCGTTCAATAAGGGTACCCTATAAGCACTACTGTTTATCATAGCTATGACTTCCTTAAACAACATGTACATAAAGTGCCAAGCCAAATACAAGTTCACTAATACAGATGAAAAAAGTGAATCACGTAATAGGCAACTTGAAACGTTTTGCAAAAACCAAGAAGGAACTAGAGTTGTCAGAAAGAGAAAAGTAGAGAAAACATAAGACATGGCAACAGGCATCGATATTCAGTTCGTAAAAAAAATATCTGTTTTCAAATAGCGGATAACCGTCTCATGTAATCAGCAGCATTGTGGAAGCTCGTTATTTTCTCTCTCTTTAGGATATACCCTTTCTTTTGTGGGCTTATGAAATATACTTTCTTTCTCCTTTATTCCTGAGAAGCCTACAGACAGTTACAGTTATGGGAGGGGTCAGGTGGCTTATAGGCTTACTTAAGATGGAGTTCCTTCTTGTAGATGACTGTACTCGGCGTACCCAACATGACAAATCATTTTTCTCACTCTACAATGTCTCCATGTTCCAGACTCACGTTTTTACCCCACTTGACCCGCGATTTCTGCTCTTGCTTGACTTTTTACTCTCAATGTCTTAATTTGCTCGTGCACATAATTTTATAAATGGGTAACGTGTAAGGTTGTACGCTATTGAGCCCACACTCTAGCTAATAGGAGGTAGTATAATTACACTTATTGTTCCTGTTGGTAAACTGCAAACATTATGTAAGACTTCCCCGTGATTAATTTTCCATCGAGAAGTTCCTCACGCCAAAAGTTTTCTGCGAATGTTGACGTAGAATCCGTCATCATATAAAGCCAAATTCAAACAATATTCTATAACTATTCCCGATATATTATTGATTCATTGGCAAATCATTATTAGTATTAGTTATTATAAACTAACATACGTTCAACTGAAGTTATTTTTTCCGTGTTTGAGTTTAGTCAGCAACAAGCAAAGTTGACTCAGCAAGGTGATCGCGTATTGCGCGCTATTCTTAACATAATAAAACATTAAAATAAGCTCTATCATAACAATTATTACTGTTATATCAGTTCTTTGGGTAACAAAGTCATAGATTATTGACCGAAATATGTAAGAAAAAAAACGAAGTAAGATTCAACTAGGTGAGTGCGGAGACCACTGGTATAGTGGGGATATGTTTTTACCCAAATCCTATGGGATAGCAATTGATTTCCCAGACACAAATCGAGGGTAAACGGCTGTTGTCATAAAGCCCATCTATTTACAATGGGTAGCGAAAGAGAGGAAAACACTGGCCATCTTGACACTAGGACTTCACAGAACAGTTGGTGACGAGAGGCGGCGTAGTGCTTTCCACTGCTTAATAATAATTATTATAATCCTGCTATTGGAAAAATCGATGCCATTCAGGCATCAGGAAAAAACTGTAAGCGCTTAGGAACAATGATTGGACGATATCATAGTGTGTACATTTTATTTATCTAATGTGAATTCATTGAAAAATGTTGGAAATGAAAACCTATCGTGCAGGTCAGGCGGTACAATACATTAACATAAATTGTTGAATATTTAATTCAATGACATTTTTGCTACGGCATTTGGATACATTTTATGTCTTATTTGTGAGTCGCGTTCTTTTCTTGAGAAAAAGAGTCAACCGATCTGCATAAATAAGAAATGTGCGTTGTTGTTGTTGTTGTTGTTGTTGTTGTTGTTGTATTCTTCATGAAACAGTGGTATGATCGCCTTTACAACGTTCAAAGAAAATTGGATGGTAATTGCAGCTCAGGATTTAACATTAGCCGGAAGGAAATACGGCGGTGAAAAGCGGAGAAACCGTCTGCGAAAAGTTTCAGCATAGTGTCAATACAAGATATATATCAATAAACATGTTCAAAGTAAAGAGTATACAACGCAAATTAAAGACAACGTACAAATACCACATGCGCCTATACAACATGAAAAGGGATGCGAAAATATTATTATTATTATTATTATTAATATTATTATTATCATTATTATTATTATTACTATTATCATTACAGTCTAGTAACATCCATAAACACACAATGAATTTAACAAGGTTTATGCAAGAGCGCTAAGTACCATCTATAATAACATATACGTTATCTCCATTCTTATATAAATGTTTAGCTATTGCTACACATCTATAGTTATTTGTAAGTCAGCTTGTTATAACTTACTAGAGACATCATCGGGTGACGTTTCTTAAACAAAATGAACTTCAAAAGTAGGACTCTAATAGATAACCAAAACATCAATGATAAGTTAAACAAGTTATAAAAATAAGAACTCTTACATACTTTCTTAAACTCCCGAACATACTTTCCAGTATGAAAATGTCACTAGTCTTATTAATCCTAGTAGATAAGAAATTGGAAAGATCAACAAAAACATCTTTGAAGGAATTAATTCCCAGATAAAGAAATTGCTATAAACACAATCAGTGGATCAATACTGCTGAAACAATTAGCTGGTTCTGTAGTATAGAAATAAAGGAGAAGTGTTCCTTTATTGAATTCGAAATTATAAACTATTTACCCCCCTATACTCAATGCACTTTTTGATAATGTTATAGACTCGCATCTTTCCTATCTGACATGTAATGAGGAAAGAGATATTCTCTTAAAATGTAGCAAGACTGTACTAATTCGCATAAATGGGCAATGTATAAATAGTAAACAGGTTAGGATTTTAAGGTATTTATTACAATTTGCATTAAGCTGAAATGAGCGATTTATTAGAGTATATATATATTAAAATTTGGAATGGCAGAGTGCAAGAAACCTTTTACACCGGTCGAAAATGATATTAATATGAATATTCAAACAGAAACTGAAATAATAGACGATGAATTTGACCGATAAATCATAGGCAGTCTTGTATATTAATTGACCGTGACCAGAATTGACATATGCTATACAGTAACAAAACTGTCACAAAAATTATCAAGAACGACAATGAAGGATTTAAACAGAGCTAAAGAAGTCCTTCGTCCTTTATAAAGAACTAAAGAGCAGAAATTAGTATTTAGAAAATCAAAAAAATCCCCTAAAATTAGAAGGATTTTCAAATTCAGATTGGGGAAACGACAAAGATCGAAAAAGTATATCTGGATATTGTTTCAGAGCATAGGAAAATGGTCCTATTATTTCATGGTGATCTAAAAAGCAACAGATTGTATCTCTCTCAACGGGTGAAGCAGAATTTATCGCGATCACACACACGAGCCAGGAAGTACTTTACATTAAAAATATCCTAAAGACTATTTTAGAGCCAGAATTAATTAAAATCTCCGTAGTAATTAGTTATGATATTCAAACCAGTATAGTCTTAGCACAGAACACGGTAATCAAACAAAGATCTAAGTATATATACATATATATATATATATATATATATATATATATACATATATATATATATACTACCATTTAATAAATGAGGCGAAAAAGGAATCCACTATTTTGAATTACATATCATCAGAAAAAATATCACTAATGTATTCACGAAACCCACAACAAGAATAAAGTTAAAGCGTTTTTCTTCAAAACTTGTTGGGGGGATTCCATTGAATAATTTTTCACGGTCCTGTATGTATATACATTTTTATATATAAAAAAAATAGTCCTGGCCAAGACGTTAAACTGCATCCATATTGTTTCTATTCACACCTTAACCTACTAATGCCTAACTAATACTTTCACGGAATTAAAAATAAAAAAAATAAAAAAATAATAAAAATTAACTTTTTAAACCTTTTCTTTGTAAATGTGCTTTTAAACAAATAATTTTATGCATAATTTTTGGAAAACATTTCCTGTGCGAATTTTCTTTTCGACAAATACTTTTTGCGTGCTTATTTTAAGGCCCGAATGAATTACAGTTGACTTTCATTTTTTGTGCGAATTAGTTTTCTTTCTTATTTATCAAAAATGTCCTATTTTTTCCGTGCATTGTGTTTAAAAAACAAAAAGAAAACAAACTTTTTAAACGGTTACATATTGCATGTATGTTTATATATATGTATATTTATTTATATGTATATATGTATGCGTTTTTAAACGAAACTGCATAACTACATTTTAGAAATGGGTTCTGTTTTACATACCCATCCCTTTTTATTCCATTTTCATTTTTCTCTCTTCTCTGTACACATAAATGTTTGACATTTGACCACTATTTAAGATGGCGTCTTTTTACATGCTAAAATGTAAAGATCCAAATGATTTCTAATGCTATTATGTATAATTGAATATGAAAATATATATTTATTTTTGGAACAGAATGACCCAAAGGGACTTCTCATTATAAAAATTAGGGGGGATGTTACTATAATGGGGTATGATCTCGAACAGTCGAGAGATTCTACTTATAAACGATGCTGACGGGATCTGACGAATCGAATAAATTCACGTCCGCTACCAAACAATCAGAAACTAGAATTGCTGAATAAATAAGAATATATTCCAATATTTACTGATAAACCATCCGATCTGAAACACTGGCTAAACGCTTAAAACGGAAATATAAATATATTACCCTAACTAACTGAAGGATAATAGTATTAACATCCCACCTTATAATAATATCAGTGGTGAACAGGAAAATCGAGTTACTGCCAAGTAAAGGCGGTTTATTACAAACAAACAAAAAAATTATCCACTTCAACAGTATCGAACCGCAGTTTAAAAAAAAAAAGCCATGTAACAGAGGAAATTACTATATGTGGACATCTTGCTACATCACAAATGGTTGTTTGCTGTATGGGTCTCACCCACACTATCAACGTTCCACTGATTTTGTTTTTGCTAGGAAAAAAGTTAAATTAATAACCTTTCCTTCCAAGTATGTCATTATCTTCCAGACCCAAAATGAATATTTCGAAAATCCAGCTCAGAAGGTTATCTGTCGAACTCCAGCTCTACATACTAGAGTAAGTATTAGCCAACGAAAAAACAAAACAAAAGTGTTTTATCACGGTCAATAAATGTATGCAGAAGTGTGCATCGGACGAAGACTAATTGTCACCAACTACGGCCATAAAAATATATAATCATCTAAAACAAGAAGAACAGACGAGTTTTTTGTTGTTGTTTTTTTAAATAAGTAAAGTCCAACAAAAGAATATAACAATCATTACAATTAAGTGACTATAAAAGGAAATGAAATATAGTTTAAATAAATAATAATGTGGCATTTAAAAAAAAATGAATAATTATGAATTACAAAAATAAAAAAGAGAAAGAAATATTTATTGACTAACTAGAGCAAAACAAGGAGTCACTAATAACAATGTTGATCTCTGTGCCATGAAAACTGATGGCGTAATCTTCACTGGCTGGAGCCACCTAACAGAAAAGGATCAGAAAAATGTCGCACATAAAACAAGAAAAAAAAAATTTTAACGGCTCTCTTTAGCTCCTTATGCGTAAAAGTTTTGCTTTTTTACCAGTGTTTTCTTCTTTTTGTGGGGAGACAACTAAAATCAAGATGGTGGATTTTTTTTTTGTTAGCGTATAAATGGTGAGCCAGATTTATAGAAAGTGAAGACTGTTAGGGAACTTGTTTATTTGATTGGGTGCACAGGTGAAACGGTCAAGCATGCGCCTACAATAGAATTGAAATGATTTTCCAAATAACATTGCATTCTCCTCGTTTATCAAATTTATGTCTCTGTTTCTCTCTATATATCACCTTTTTCCTTTCTATTTTAATAATCGCATGCTTGTAATTGTATTATATGCAGGTTTACATACTATTTCAATGTGAGACGGCCAAGTCTCAAAAGTATCTCAACACACTATGCACCATACAAATATTTGTTAGCTATGTCGCCAAGCTAATCAAGAACCTTAATTCCAGTAAAGCAACTGGACAAGACGGCATTCAAATTATAGTGTTGAAAAAGCTTCAATCAGAACTTGCTCCCCCCCCCATACTTACAAAACTGTTAAAGCGTTGGCTTAAGGAGAAGTTCTTCCCGGCAGCCGGGAAAATCTCATCAGTATGCCCTGTATTTAAGAATTCTGGTGATAAGTCATCTCCCTCTAAGTGCAGACCAATAAGTCTCCTGTGTGTTATGAGTAAGCTGCTGGAATTCATATTAAATAAAGAAGTAGTCAACAACTTCAGCAGAAAAAAAACCCCTTCTTAGTGACATGCAATATGGTTTTCATTATGCTAGATCTACAGCAGATGGTTTAATGGTTATATATCATAGGATTAGCTAATCTCTTGACAAATGCTCCTTTCTAGCGTAATTGCTCTTGCCATATCAAAGACCTTCGATAAGGTATGACATAAGGGTCTACTTCACAAGATTTCCAGCTACGGTATAACTGGAAATGTTTTCTCAATTATTAAATCATTTCTCTATGATAGGATCATAAGAGTAGTGGTTGATGGGCAGAAATCAGAGGCCCACAGTATTAATGCTGGAGTCCCTCGGCGTCCATCCTGGGGCCAACTTTCTTGCTGATCTCTCTCTCTCTCTCTCTCTCTCTGTATATATATATATATATATATATATATATATATATATATATATATATATATATATGTATGTATATCCCGATACACATACTTAAATCATGCGTTTACATCTATGCTGATGACAGGACAATCTATGCCCACACACCAAATGCGGTAAATGACAAGGTTTTCTCTGATTCTCTCTCCTCTAATTTTGAGCGCGTGGTACAGTGCGGGAAGGGTTGGCTGGTAATTTTTAATGCATCTAAAACCAAGATGATATCTTTACATCATCAACGATCTGATCTCTATCTGGCATCACTTGAAATGGATGGCACTCGTCTTGTGGAGGTTCCATGTTTTGTCAAGTTTCTGGGTTTGACTTTTACCCCTGATCTGAAATGGAACACGTACATCAAGTCTGTTCCCCAGGTCGCTGGGAAAATGGTGGGGATCCTTCTACCGCTCCGGAAAACATCTCACTATTGATGCAATTCTCTATCTGTATAAAACCAAAGTACGTCGAAGGATGGAGTACTGCTGCAACATCTGGGCGGGAGCTGCTAACAAGAGTCTACCCTGTCTTGACAGTACAGAATAGACTTCGTGGCTTAGTGGGGAGTGCCCTTTTCTCTTTCCTGCAACCGCTTTCCAACAACCGCGAGCCTGTCTTTGTTTTATCATCATTTCCTTGGCAAGTGCCCGTCCGAGCTTCAATCTCTGGTTTCCTTCGCTAATCTTTCACGATAAACACCCGGCTAGCTGAATCCACTGTCAGTAATTTTCCCCACTCTTTATCTGTGCCTAAATCAAAACGTAGATTCCATAAACAAAGCTTCTTTCTAAGAATCACACGTCTGTGGAAGTCTCTTCCGTTTGCCTATTCGCAACCTTACTACAACTTGGATGTCTTCAAGCCCAACATAAAAAAAATCCTGATGAATCGCCCCCCCCTTAAGTAAGACACTTTATAAACTCTCCAATACTAAGGAATACTACGACACTATCCCATGGATTACTGTACACGCAATACCACTTATCCCCGAATGGCTTCCGGGCCTTTATAAGTGGTGACCCCGGTGAAAAAAAAAGTTTTAAGTCCTCCTTAATTCTTACATAAATAAAATTCTTGTTTTATAAAAATAGTTGTGTTCGCTATTTTAATACAGCAATCTATTTCAACACCGCTATCCCTACCATTAACGCCGATTAATTCTTGCAAGAAATGACGACGATCGAAAGCTTGGAGAAGAAAGCAGCACAGCACTACAGCAGTGGTAGTCGACGTCTAAGTTAATCTTTAGTTTAAACCAGTATTTTCTCATCTTTTAATCGTGCGTAAAACCCGGGACGCCGACAAACTAAGACACTCTTCCCAGCAAACAATCGTTTTACATATTATCAAAGATATCTCGAAATCTCTCATAATTAATCAACACCTAAGGAATTTGCGATACACAAACAAATCTTTTACAATAAAACATTAAAATATAACGATTACAAGAGATTTCCCTTAAGCATCATTAGGTATACATAACGCAATATTGGAAAATTCCAAATAAAAACTATTTTCTTTACACTTAATTTTAACCTTACGGTTTAAAATCACATCAGAAAAATATGTGTACATATTATTAAGCTACGTTTTTTATCTAGAAATATTCTCCATAGAATTTAATTAAAACGATACCATTAAGTTGCGTTATAGTTTTAGTAATAATTTTGTAAATGTAATAGAAAATCACCACAAAAAATATAAAATAAAATACTGAAACGAACCAAAATAAATGTACCGACATTTTTTCTTTCTTTGGTTTATATCAATAAAATTGTATTACATATGTCATCTATTAAATTTACATATAATATTGCAGATTTTAAACCTATACTTACAACTTAGAAAAAAAGGTGTGCAAGTCATTTATTCTATCCCTAATTTACTCATACCTACAACTAAGTTTTTAGGTTCTACATTTTACGTTCGACTTCTTTATCTTGTTTGGTATATTTTATACATTTGTGTTTCTATTTGTTACTTGTAATATTATAAAGTACTTTCATAACACAGTTTATAATAATATTTTGAATGACCTGACCATCACTCTTAAATTATATACTTAATTGTATTAAAGTATCTTACATAATATTTTTACATGCCTCTATTATTCTTTCTTTTTACGTTCAGTAATTTATCTCCAAGTTATTGGAATTACACAACTGTTATTATGTTATAATGATATAAGCACTTGAGTCCCTAATAACATTTAATATAATTTTGAAAATTGCCGATTTTATTATAACTGTCTCTTCATATTTTACTACGTGAGGAAGTTACGTGCATCTGCAATCGATTAAAAGATTAGTAAAATATGCTTATAGTTGTGCGATTATTGTCATTATACGTATTTATTTAAGTGTGTATTAATTCATTTAAATGTTGTATCATTTGTGATTTTGTGTCTGTTATAACACTTTATATATATGCATGTATGTATATATATATGCGTGTGTGAGTGTGTGTGTGCGTGTGAGTGTGCGTGTGTGTGTGTGTGTACCTGTTACATTCTGGATTTACTACAGACTAGCTAAACAATCACCATAAAACGCTGCATCATTGTTTCTCTTTTCATAATAAAACACTTATTAGAATACCTATTAAATTCTAATTTTTCAATTCATTTTTATAAATGTATGGTTTAATTGTTATTCATAGATTCTGAATCCTTACTATACATACATACACCCACACCCACACACACACACCCACACACACATATATATATATGTATATATATATATATATATATATATATATATATATATATATATATATAACCTAAATTGCATGTAATATATTTTATTATAAGCTTAAGTATTAAATATTTCACATATGATTTATTGCATTTCCTATTTTTGGTGTTTATAGGTAACTGTTATTTATATTTTGTATCACTATTTTTAATCAATCGCAAACAAGCCCAACCAGACATACAATAATTAATATATTAATAAAAATAAATAAATGCATTACAGTTAAAATCACTGCTCGTCTCCCTATAATTCTAGTTTCTCAATATCAGGCGTATTCTCTGTTTATGTGATTAGTCTATTGTGACTTTTATACCATCTTATCTTAATTCTATATGCTCCTGTACTTTAAACCTGTCGCATCTCTTTTCTTTCTTAAAGATCTTTGCTTCTTCTCCCAATATTTTCACCTCTTTTTTTCTTCCCCTGTAGCCTGTTTTCTGTTAGATACTACGATTATTTCTGCGTTTTTTATGTTTTGTTTTTGTTTTCATTGTTTTATTGCATTGTGTTATATTTGTCTTCCTCACTCATAAAACTTTATTATTTTCATTTTTCATTTATTTATTTTAATATCATGTTTTGCTCCCAAACTAAAACGTCTGTCAACTTCTCTAATATACATTGAGAATTGAAATTTTATAAAAGCAACCTCTTTAGTTGATGTATATAGTTAGTAATAAAACAATATGACATAAATGCGGGAGTACCTCAGGGGTCTATCCTTGGGCCTCTATTATTCCTGATATTCATAAATGACCTCCTTGATAAAATTGTTTTGGAGATTGGTATATTTGCCGATGACACCACTCTCTATAACAGATATGAGAGGAAAACAAATGAACACATATCCAAGGAAATGGCAGAAACACTAGACGATGACTTCCAATCCGTAGTGGAATGGGAACAAAAATGGATGGTCACATTCAATGCTGCTAAGACTAAGCTTGTTTCCTACAATAACTACAAGAAACCTTCTCTATCACCAATAGCAATGGCCAAGAGCACATTGCCTGAAAGTACTTATTTTAAACTCCTCGGCCTAACGTTTACAGGGAATATGAACTGGAATAGATACATTGAGAGCATTGCCAAGGGTGCTGCAATGCAGGTTGGCTCCTTCTACCGTGCTAGAAAACTACTTACACCTGACAGTATCCTATACCTCTATAAGGCAACCATTCGCCCATGTATGGAGTACTGTTGTCACATCTGGGCTGGTGCATCTGCTTCTTGTCTCTCGCTCCTGGACAGGGTTCAAAAGAGAGTCGCCAACCTGATAGGTCCTGAACTGTCATCTAGGCTTCAGCCTCTGTCCCATCGACAAGATGTTGCATCCCTCTGCCTTTTCTACAACTACTTTAATGGTGAATGCTCTGACGAACTGCAAACACTTGTACCTCCCCGACGTAACTACCCCCGACACACCCGACAAGCTACTAAGTCTCATCCCTTTACAGTGGAGATCCCTAGGTGCAAGAAAGCCTTTTACTCCAATAGTTTCTTCCTCAGAAC
>NC_136483.1:95723117-95735617 GCF_053919585.1 Euprymna scolopes | reverse complement strand
ATATAGACCCCCACATATCATAATAAAAATAATTTAGATATACACATATCATAATAAAACATAATTTTTGAATCCACATATCATAATAAAAATAATATAGACATACACACATCATAATTAAAATAATATAGAAATACACATATCACAATAAAAATAATATAGAAATACATATATAGTAATAAAAATAATATAGAAATACACATATCATAATATAAATAATACAGAAATACACATATCATAATATAAATAATACAGAAATACACATATCATAATATAAATAATATAGACATAAAATAAGATAAAAATGACATTACATACATATATAATAATTATAATAATATCAAAATTCACATATAATAACAATAATATAGACATAGACATATCATAATTAATATAATATAGAAATACACATATGATCATAAAAATAATATAGAAATAGACATATCATAATAGAAATGATATAGAAATATACATATTACATGAAAAATGATATAGAAATGCACATATCATAATAAACATTATATAGAAATACACATATCATAATCAAAATAATTTAGGAATACACATAGCATAATAAAAATAATATAGAAATACACATATAATAATAAAAATAATATAGAAATACACATATCATAAAAATTATATAGAAATAAAACTAATATAATAAATATAATATAAAAAAATATATCATAAAAATGATATAGCGATAAACATATCATAATAAAAATAATATAGGAATACACATATCATATTAAAAATAATATACAAATTCACATATCATAATAAAAATGAGATAGAAATATATATATAATAATTAAAATAATATAGAAATACACATGTCAGAAGAACATGATAAAGAAATACATATATCATAATAAAACAATATAGAAATACACATATAATAATAGAAATTATATAGAAATGCACATATAATAAAATAATATAAAAATACACATATCATAAACAATTTATAGAAATACACATATCATAAAAATAATATAGAAATACACATACAAAAATAAAAAATTATATAGGAATACACATACTATAATAAAAATAATATAGAATTACACATATCATAACAAAAATAATATAGAAATACACATATACTAATACAAAAAATATAGGAATACACATATCATAATAACAATAATATAGATATACACATATCATAATAAAAATAATTTAGACATACACATATCATAATAAAAATAATATGGAAATATACATACCATGATAAAAATAATATAAAAATACATATATTATGTTAAAAAATAAGATAGAAATACACATATCATAATCTAAATGATATAGAAATACACATACTAATAAAAATTATATAAAAATACACATACCATAAAAATGATATAGAAATGCAGTTATGTTAGAATAAAAATTATATAGGAATTCACATATCATAAAAATTATGTAGAAAAACACATATCATAATAAAAATGATATAGAAACACACAGATAATGAAAATGATATATAAATACACATATCATAAAATAATATAGAAATACACATATCATAAAAATGAAATATAAATACACATATCATAAAAATAATATAGAAATACACATATCATAACAAAAATGATATAGAAATACATATATCATAAAAATGATATAGAAATACACATATGAAAAATAATATAGTAATACACATATCATAATAAATATGGTAAAGAAATACACATATCATAATAAAAATAATATAAGAATACAACATATCATAATAACAGTGATGGTTCAATGCAAACGACTGTGACCTATCGACTTTATCAAATATCATGCTGTAGGTGTCGCTCGTTTTTTTTCTGATTGATGTTTGTATTTTGATAAATTTCATGGCGTTAGAAATTTCTCGTATTACATAGATTATTTTTTGTTTTTGGACCCTTTTTATGCAGAATTTTCTCTTTTTATTTCTGATAAGTGTTAATATCTATTTACTTTTTTATCTATGTTTTTCTCCCTAGTGCCCATCTTTCAAATCTTATTTTCGTCAATTTACATCATTTTATCAATATTTCCTGGAAACTTTCTAAATAAGAACTTTGTTTTGCTTTTTCTTTTCTCTTTTCCCTTAAAATCATGTAATACCTTAATTCTTAAACTTATAGATCTTTTTTTCCTTTTTAGTATATTACTTGTCTTGCAGTGAAAATGTATGTTTAAAAATCCCACATTCTTTTTTTCTTTAAATTAGTTACATTAACGTTTGCTTGATATCGTTCAGTTTTAAAATTATATCTGTAAGTAAATTTGTGTCTTTTTATGCATTTACTAAAAGCGAATCTTTCGTGTCTTTTGTATTCTTAAGTCAGTATTGATATATTTTATTCTTTAGTTCTATTCTTACAATAAAAACCTTTTGTCCTTTAACATTATACCATTTATTTTGGCTTTTTCTCAAGTTTATTAGTTTCACAAACATCGGTTGAAATATAATATATATATATATATATATATATATATATATATATATATAATGAAATATGATTACTTTGGATCATCTTCCAATTACGGGATTCCATTGGACTTTACTTGTGTGAACGGAAATTTAACTAGCTTTCTTAGATTCTACATTTTTGGATTTTACCGTCATTTGATACTTTACCCTTAGCCAGACTATCCGTTCACGTGAAATCACTTTTTCTTAACCCTATTCCCTCTGCTTCACTTCTTATTATCAAGTAAGATCTATGACTTAATTGTAGTTTCCTATAATCCTTTTGCAAGCAAAATCCGGTCCAGCATTTTGCTAAATCGTACCCTCTGATGAGAAGGAACGTATGTCTTCGAAACTCCGCGGATTAAAGACTATGTACTTATTTAGTGTTTCCTTTTTAAAATTAAATATATTTTTAAATCTTTTCAAAGTGTTTGTTAACATGTTTTATTAACTATTTGTGCTTATATATATATATATATATATATATATATATATATATATATATATATATATATATATATATATATACTAGCATTTCAGCCCGGCGTTGCCCGGGTGTTTGGAGGTGTATGTTGAGAAAAAAAAGAACAAGAAAAAGCGGTCAATTTTTTTAAACTTTGACCCCTATTATGTCCCCTTAACATTTATTGTTTTGGACTCAAATCCAGTTATTATTCCATGTCCAAGGAACCTATATCTAAAATTTCAAGTGATTAGACCCACAATTGGCGGAGGATTTGGTAGAATTCTCAAAGGTAAAATCGTTGAAATTTGACCCCTTGCTCGGGTGTTTGGAGGTATATGCTGTGCAAAAAAAGCAAAAAAAAAAACAAAACAAACAATGGTTAATTTTTTAAAACTTTGACCCCTATTATGACCTCTTAAAATTTATTGTTTCGGGCTCAAATCACTTTATTAAGTAAGATCCATGTTCAAGGAACCTATATCTAAAATTTTAAGTGTCTAGACCCAAAATTGTCGGAGGAGTTTGGTAGAGTTCTTAAAGGTAAAATCATTGAAATTTGACCCCTTAGAACCCAAATTTCTGGCTGACATCCGTCACATCGATTTTCCCAAATCTCAGTACCCGGTATTTCAAATTTCGAGTCTATAGACTAAAAATTGACAGAGTTATTGCGTAGGGAAATGTACACAGACAGACAGACACACATACACACAGACACACAGACAGACAGACAGACAGACACGTTCACTTTTATAGATATACCAGCAGGGGTGCACGGGGTTTCTCGGGTGTTTGGAGGTGTATGCTGTGCAAAAAAAGCAAAAAAAAAACAAAAAAAATGGTTAATTTTTTAAAACTTTGACCATTATTATGACCCCTTAAAATGTATTGTTTCGGGCTCAAATCATTTTATTAAGTTATATCCAGGTTCAAGGAACCTATATCTAAAATTTCAAGTGTCTAGACCCAAAATTGTCGGAGGAGTTTGGTAGAGTTCTTAAAGGTAAAATCGTTGAAATTTGACCCCTTAACAGCCAAATTTCTGGCTGACACCCGTCACATCGATTTTCCCAAATCTCAGTACCCGGTATTTAAAATTTCGAGTCTATAGACTAAAAATTGACAGAGTTATTGCCTAGGGAAATGTACACAGACAGACAGACACACAGACACACAGACACACATACACACAGACAGACAGACAGACAGACACGTTCACTTTTATAGATATAATAGATAGATAGATATACATATATATATATATATATAGAGAGAGAGAGAGAGAGAGAGAGAGAGAGGCGGGAATATCATTATCTGGGGCTGCATGAGTGATGTATGTATTGGAGAGTTACATTTCCTTGAGGGAAACATTAACTCCAACATTTACTGTCAAAGACAGAACAAGGGCAAGAACCCTCCCTCCAGAAACTGGGTCGTAGAGCAGTTTTGCAGCATGGCAATAACCAAAAACACACACCCACTTACACCACTGCTTATTGGAGAAACTGGGCGTAAAAGGTGGCTGGTCAAGCATGTCCCCAGGCTTGAATCTAATAGATCATCTTTTGGTCGTCCTCAAACAGAAGGTGGAAGTGCGCAAAGTCTCAAATATCCGCCAACTCTGCAACGTTGTAATTGAAGTGTGGAAGAGCATTCCCGTTGCTACTTGGGGAGCTCTGGTAAACGCCATGTCTAGGAGAGTAAAGCCAGTTTTGGACAATGATTGTAGCCACACAAAATTTTTAGAGTTAACATGTTGTATGCTCATATTGACAACTTTTCACGTGTATTCCCTTTTCTTGCCCGGAATTTAGCTTTTAATGGCTATATTTAGAGTTGTTTTGAAAAGAAAATAATATTACTATGTTATATATAATGCTGTTTATTGTGTCAAAAATCATTTTTTCAATGCTGTCCAATGAAGATATATAGTAAATATTTAAAAATAAATGTTAAGAGTGTACTCTCTTTCGTGATACACTGTATATATATATATATATATATATATATATATATATATGTATATATATATATATATATATATATAGGTAATGTACATAATTTAAGTTGTAAATTACAATTTGCTATAATTTATTTCGCGACTGGATCCTCAAAAATAAATGTATAGATATTAGCAAATTATTATAATAGCGGATGTAGAATTCGCTGGAACAGGCATTAATTTAAACTACATTATATGAAAGCTAGTCAGATAAACTACGAATTAATGAAAAAATTAAGAAATGAGAAAATAATTTAACATTTACGAATTCAAATGGAAAGATATATAGTGCTGAGGGAAATAGCTGATATCATCTTGACCCAGACAGATTGTCCATGAAATAATTAAGTTATCTGTCAAGTAGCGCGCAGCTAAACATGTTCAAAATTTCTATTAAGCTTCTTTTTATTTGATTAAGATTTACATATATATATATATATATATATATATATATATATATACATATATATATATATGTATATATATATGCATATATATACATATATGTATATATATACATATATATATGAAGACTGAAACGTCTTGTCAGACGACTTCCACTCCATCAGACACTTAACATCCATGAGCCCAAAAAGGACTTTTTTTTAGGCCTACCGGTGAATTCCAACACTCAAGCTGGTATGACACTGAAGATTGTCATTGAGATCAATTATTACATGCTTCCAGCATTTCAAGCCTCCACGCGTCACAACTTTTCCATCGCCACAGGACCAAGTTTATAGAATAATGCCTGAGGGAGTATCTATACACAGATGATGTTACAGAATCTTAGCTTTGTACGACAGCTAACTTTTCTCTCTCTCTCTCTCTCTCTCTCTCTCTCTCTCTGTTCACATTTTTGGAATGCAAGAACAAGCAAGAGCAAGATATCCAGCAAAAAGTTAAACTGCAGACCAGCTTAATGCGGGTACTGGTCTCCCGCTTTATGTTTTTTTTTAATCAGAGATTTGCTTCACCTAGAAAGGGTTCTTTCACTACGGCTTACAGTAGTCATTACCACCACACACACATGCATACACACGGTGCTAGTTGGCCGTTGACCCCGAAAAAGGGTTCATTCGCCCTAATGATATATATATATATATATATATATATATATATATATATATATATATATATATATATATATATAGTTGACTAATTCAGGAAAACAAAATAGTAATGTATATATATATATATATATATATATATATATATATGTGTGTGTGTGTGTGGGGTGTATATATATATATATATATATACATGTATACAGACACGCATATATATATACATACACACACATATATATGTGTGTATATATATATGTGTGTGCATATATATACATATATATGTGTGTATATATATATACATATGTGTGTATATATATATATATGCCCACACATATATATATATATATATATATATATATATATATATATATATATATATATGAGTGTGTGTATATATATATGTGTGTATGTGGGTGTGTATCTTTATGCACACATAAACACACACACATACACACACATACACACACACATATATATATATATATATATATATATATATATATATATATATATATATATATATATATATATATATATGCATTATTATTTTGTTTTCCTGAATTAGTCAACTGTTTAGTTTGTAAGGCCTTATTTTTCCGGGTCCCTCAAATGTAGGAACATTTTCTTTGTACTGCGCTTTAATTTTTTTTTCTTTTAACATTATGTATTACGTATTATATATACCGCATTTTCGTATTCTTCTTCACTACACTTAATCTTTGTTTTTCTTCAAAAATTGTGTCCCATTACACTTGATGTATTCTTGTTTCTCTTTCTATGTGTTTCTTTCTTTATTTCCTATTTTCATTGTATTATGTTAATTGTACTTCCATTATCTTACGAGCTTTCTTCATCGTTTTTAGTGTATTTTTTTATTCTCATTTATATTCCCCATATTATACATTCTGCTTGTCATTTCCTTTATATGTGTTCCTATTACGTACATCATTTCCGTCTCCCTCATCTTTTAATTGGTCCTCATCGAATTGTCGTTCATTTTTCATATATTTTCATTCTTATTAAACTGTGTATATTTTTATCCGTTTAGTATTTGTATTTCAAATTATAATTCTCGTTTTTATTATTTAAATATTTTTTGTTCATTTTCCACTGATTAAATGATTGGTTTCTGTCATTTTTCTCCTGTTTTACTTCGTCCATAAAGATCATTTCTCCAATATGCTGTATAATTTATAACTTGCGTTTCTTTTCGCATATTAATTTTTATTTCCATTTTCTCACTCCGTTTATGTCGTATCATGTACATTCTAAAGTTTATCTAATTCTTTTTTCCTTTTATTTTGCGCTTCACGTTTTACAACCGTATTTCCTATGTTATTTTCCCGGTCGTATCATTTTTTCCTCGGCAGACGCGGCCATAAACAAACACGGCACATTAATAATTGCCAAAGCCCTAAACACAAAAACCGACAAGCGAATCTTTTTCAAACTGTTACTTGTCAGCTTGAAACCCATATTTGAACCAAACAATCGGCAATTAAGTAAATCCGAGTCGGTAGATGATCGTATAAATCAGAAAGAGAAAGCGTTGCATAAAAATACAATTGAACAAGATGGCGTCGTATACTTCCTGAAATGTGTATTTGCTTTCTACAAGAAATACATTTTAGGAACACGTATATAATATCTCATACAAGGGTGTTGATTATCGGAAACAAATCTCAAGTTCGCTTTAAGTAAAAAAAAACAAAAATACAACAACGTACCATTGATATTTCTTTGTTCTGTTTTTTGTATAGTAAGAAGATGAAACCGCATCTTATTGCGATGTGTAATAGTTATCCTTAATATAGTATACTTAAATAAAATATATATGTTATTGTTGTAATTCTACAATCAAATGCAACGTATATAAGACACATCTTTAAAACCTACTATTATCGTGTTCGGAGACAATATATTTGTTAACCCCGAGGAAATTAAGCACAGCATGCGTCGCGCGATTTAATAAGTATAAATTACATTTTCGGAAGAATTATCTGTGCAAAAAAACGTTTCACACGAGCAGTCATCAACGTGTGTTCAATGACAACATAGTGTGGTCCACCGGAGTCTGAGTTTCAAAAATGTGTATCCAACACCCTTTGTCTCAACCGATGAGCTTTACAAATTAGTTTGCATAATTGCAACAGCAGTTAACAGTGTTCGTCGCAATATACTTAAGATTAAATATTCTCCTTATTAACATCCACACTAAAGCAATATAAAATAAAATATATCATATATATATATATATATATATATATATATATATATATATATATATATATGGATATAGGAATACTACCTGGTAACTAGAAACTACTCTCCTATTCTGATGAGAAACACTACGTCTCGAAATACCTAAGTATAAAGAACATTTATATCCCGTAGTTAAATAAATTATTAGATCTATTTGCCCTAAGATTTTTTATGGCTACTTTCTTAATCGTTCTGACTTTTAAAAGGTATATATATATATATATATATATATATATATATATATATATATATATATATATATGTATATATATATATATATATATATATATATATATATATAGTCTTCGAAGTTTTTAACCTTTAAAACTATACAAAAACATTTTTTTTAAATTATGATTCGTTAGAATCTAATTAGTCAGTAAGTATATTATATATATGTATACATACTAACACACATACACGCACACACACACACACACACATATATATATATATATATACATATATATATATATATATATATATATATATATATATATATATATATAATATATAAACCCCTAGGACAGACTGTCGGCAAAATAATTTTTTTTTTTTATTAGGAAGTGTATGATCTGGTCTGATATTAAACTTATCTTTCTGTTCTTCCCGTGACCATTTATGTAAGTTTCTTGTGGAAAAATTTTGCGTTCGAATTCAGTCGCCCCATTTCCAGGAAATTTATATTTTCCACCTATTAAAAACCAACCTTGTGGCTAACCCTACTCTTCTGACAAAACAGGAAAATATGAGCATACTAACGAACAAAATCTTTCATGATATAATATTTCATATTTTTTAAAACCGACCAGAGTCGTCCTGCTTTTAGATACGTCCAAATATCATATTTTAATGTATATAAATTTGATATTCTTGTATATAAAGACAATTTTATATTGATTATCATATTGTTCTGCATATATTGTAGTGCCCGTAAAACATGAACTTGTCGTCAAATACGGTTAAATATATGTTCATTCATACAGATGCCGTATTTATTCTTAAAGAGCTATTACTACACTGATATTATATTATAATATATTATATTATATTATATTATGCAGGCTGCCCTAAACGTCACTGAATCTGTTTGAACGTAAATAAATTATTTAATGTTTATGATATCTTACGTTAGCTTTAGCACACTTCCTTGTACAGTATATCGATACACTATGGCTGACTGGGATAGTTTCCGTACATTTCTATCGGATCTTCCTCTGCGTTCCATGTTGAAAAAGGATGTGTCGTCTATAGTATCAGACCTGACGGAATGGTTAAGTGTAGGTATAGACAGTTTCATACCCTCGAAAAATGTTCCAGCAAAAACCTAACTGCCAGGCATGTTTTTCTCCAGAATGTGCTGCTGCTATTGCGTACAGAAATCACTTTTTCCACTGCTTCCAACGTAATAGATGTATAGAAACTAAAGCTGCTTTCAGGACTGTCAGCAACCATTGTAAGAAAGCAATAAAGAACGCAATAGAGTTTTATGCTCAGTCCGTAAAGTAAAAAATAGCTGAGCAGCGGCTTGGTTCCCACCAGTTTTGGCAAATAGCAAACAGAATCCTGAACAGCGTGTGCTCTATCCTAACTATCATCAATGGACCTGAGTTAAACTCGTCAGCATCAGACAAAGCTAAACTCTTTGCCAAGAACTTTGCAGCCAATTCTACCCTTGCGACCAAGGCCGCCAACCCTCAATATTCCCTGCTGTATCAGAAAACACGCTATGTGATATATAATATCTGTATGTGATGTTGCCAAGCTAATCAAAAACCTTGATTCCAGTAAAGCAACCGGCCCTGACAGTATTCCAATTATAGTACACAAAAGACTTCAACCAGAACTAGCGTATTTGTGCTCTTTTACGACACATTATTTATTACAAATTGCAGAATCTTCGGATTGCGATTTAATTATTAATTTTGTTACGGATATTTTCCTTTTATTGTTGTAGGGTTTGGGGGTTGTTAAAATAAGACTTTCTTTAAGATATCCGAACTAGAAAAATTCGGGGCTAGTCAGGTCTGGGGAAGATGGTGGCCTTTTTACCTTGTTATAGCGAGAGATAGTGACGCCGCCAAAGCCTTTTCTGATGAACTCAATGGTGTCTTTCGCCGTATATTCGGTTGTTCAATGCTGTACTTATCCATGATTATTGTCCAAAATATTATCTGTAAAATACCTGTAATATAAACAAAAATAATAATTCTGTGTAAAATGACAAAAATGTTCAGCCCTCCTATGCCTCTTTCCATAGACTATATATATATATATATATATATATATATATATATATATATATATATATATATATATATATATAATGGTGATTCAGAGTTTTAGCATAAATATAGATTTTTCTATAAAAGAAAAAGATAAAACAATAACAGATTAATATTATCAATGCTATACATTACTAGCCGCACAATAAGTACGGTGTTTATGTGTAGTTTACGGTTATTAAGTCACAAATTCTTTGTGGTGTAACATTTGCATTACTATAATTATAATATATATATATATATATATATATATATATATATATATATATATATAGTGGTTTTTGTTTTGATTATTTAAACGATAGTAATGTTTATTTCTCCGCCTCAGAGACCCGATGTTTTTTTTAGAAAGTCGCCCTATTTTATTTGGACGTATTATTTATTTATTAATTTTTTTTTAAACAGTAATCTATGGGCACGCGTGTTTCGGATCCCTACTCCTCTTCAGCGTAGCTTGACTGTTGGAAGGATTCGAACCTTGGACCTTATGTATTTCAGTCCAGCGCTCTAATCTACTGCGCTATGTTGCCATAGAAAATTTACTGCTTTGTTTTTTTATCGTTCATCTGTTTAAGTGTTTTTTGTTTTTACTTTTAAACGATAGTAATGTTGGTGTTTATATATATATATATATATATATATATATATATATATATATATATATATATATGCATATATATGTATGCATATATATGTATATATATATGTATGCATATATATGTATGCATATGTATATATATGTATATATATATGTATGCATATATATAAGTATATATATGTATATATATGCATATATATGTATATATATGTATATATATAGTTTATATATATATATATATATATATATATATATATATATACCATGTTTGTGCATGTGATTTATCCACCAAAATGTATCTTAAATTTTTCTGTTTAACTAAATGCCAGTGAAAATTCGATATAATTTATTAATATGAAATATGCAATAACCTAAAATAAATATATATTTTTAAAAGGTAATAATTAAAAACAAAATAAACTACAAAATATAATTCAACATATATCTTTTTGTTTGTAGTTAAAAAAGTCATACATATTTAATCGTTTGCTTATAGATTTTTTATAAAGTAATAGAGAAAACCTTATCTCGTGAGCCTTCTAAATTGGCAATTATTTAAACTCACGAATTCTCGCTTGAAACTTTTTTCGCAAATCCCTATTCAATGAAACATTTGAAATGTTTTGGAATGATAGCAGTGTTTTTACTATTTTAAACTGAAGAATAAAAAACACAACAGATTTACAGTGAGAGTATATTCCAAATTTAAGAGCGAGAACAATCCGTGAAAGCGTCTTTTGTCAACTGCATCAATGCATCAATACGGTACATTCATCCTGTTATATACTTGATATATTAAAGTGATATTTCAAACTTCAGTGTGTATAAAGAGGGCCGTATCAAATCTTAGTACGAAGATTCGTGGACATATTTGCAAACTATATTTTAAAATACGTGGCAGACATATTTCAATTTACTGATGAGCAGACCATCTAATATTATATTTAGTCGTATCTATGAGATAAACTATATTTAATTTGCTCTTTAAGAGAGGATTGAGTACATCCACAGCCTAAAAAATACTGAATCTGGGGAGTATTCTATCTTATCTACAAATCTATTCAAAAGTTGTGTGACAAGATGAATAGCCAAATAACCGATGGAGGGAACTTTAAATAGATAGATGTTAAGGCACACTAAAAATTTGATTTTAAAAATAGACTGAATTGAATATTTGTCTATCAATTTGTCTGTTTATACCAACTGATCTATGTATCGATTTTATGTGCATTTAGACCGATATTCGATTTAATACCGGTTAAAGAATTGGAACGCGTTGCTCTGACAATTTTCACAACGACATCGGAAATTAGGTTAGTTCCGAGAGAATCTAAGTTGAATTGTGGAATTGAAATCGAC
>NC_136483.1:95668117-95720617 GCF_053919585.1 Euprymna scolopes | reverse complement strand
ACCAAGTTGTTGTTGGCGCAGAGAATAAGTAGAATTCCGTTTGTTGCTTTTACTGTAGCCTTTTCAAATATAGGATCAGTGCGTTGGTCACGCGGAATTCACATAAGGGTTTGTGGTCCTTGATTCTATACTCCAACAATAATTTATAATCGCTGACTTTTCTTCACCCAGGTCTTAATATTTTTCTCTTCTCACTTCATGTAGAAGAATTTTATGGCTTCACAAATACATTTAGTTATGCTTTCGTCTTCTATATTTACACCATTTTCTACACTAAATAAACCTCGACCACCTTCTTTCTAGATACATGTAATCGATGTATATCCCTTTTCTTAGAAAGTCCCCATAAATTGTAAGCATTTTACGTGTTATTGTGTACAAACATTTCAATTTATCCACCTTCCAGTCACGTATGAGAGTAGGATATTGAATGATAGCTACTGATCTGGCGTTGATTGCATATATTGTAATCTGTCTGTGGAGATGTGATTAAAGACTCACCCTTAATTTTCTTATGTACTCGGCTGTGACATGATTTTTCATTTCTATGTTTTAAATCTTGTACGCTTCCTATATCCCTAAATATTTGTAACCTCTATCTGTTCCAACGTTCTTTATAAGATCTGTTGTTGAACGTGCTAGGCCACACAATGGACTAGCTTTTCTCTTTTTATCACAAGAATATGTGAGATGCCAAATGCCATCCTTATGTCATTACTAAACAATCTGATCGTGTTCATCAAGGTATCACGTTTATTCTCATTCTTACCAAACACTTAAAGGACATCCATAAATAGTAGATGGTTGATTGTAAGAAGGTATTTTCCGATTTCATATCCTGTTTTACATTCAATAAAAGAAAGGTCAACAGGTTCAAACCTATTAAAAACAACACAGGGGAAAGACAATCACCCTGGAATAACCCTCTCTTTATTTTCACCTTGTCTAATACAGCATTTCCTAAATTAAATTAGTTTCCCAATTTTCATGCTATTTGTTATAGATGCTCGGATGTAAGGGGGTATTCCGAAAACTTCCAAACACTTGAGTATCCACGAAATAGTCTACCCAGTCAATGGAAAGATTGGTATATCTCTAGTTGTTATTTCTTAGAATCATTTTATTAATCAGAAGCTGCCCATTGCTGCCTTGTGATCTTTTTCGACAGCGTTTCTGTTCTTCAGGCAGGGTTGGTCCAAATGATAATAAATACGTTCCGACAGTATTTTTAAAAAAAAGTTTCCACATAACTGAGAGGCAAGTCATTGGTCTAAAGTTTGTCACCTCACCCCCTTTTGTCTACTCCTTACTAATCAGGACTGTAGTTCCTTTTGTTAGCCCACTAGGGAAGTTATCCGTCATCAAACAGTCATTTAGCATTGTTTCAAAAAGCGGGTAGCGAGTTGGGAGGATTTTAAACCAGTATCCCTAGACTCTTTCAGGTCCAGGCGTTTTCCAGTTTGAAAGCTTTTTAGCCATAGCTCTCAACATTTCCACGGTGACTGTTATGGTCCTGTATTGTTCCATTTTGGAGGACACCTCTCTATCAATATCTTTAATCCATTCTGCATCCTCTTTGTGTTTTTCTTCCTTTTCCCAGATGCCTTTCCAGAATACACTCGACTCATCAGCATTGATTTAAGCAATACATGTAAACATTTAAGAATTTATGAGCGAAAAACAAGTCATTACATACGAATTTAGAGTAAGGGATCAGTTTTATATATATAACCTGGCGTAAATTATATCCCTATATCTCGAACATTTTAGCCTTTATGGACAGATTACCATTTTTTTTTTTGGGGGGGGGGGGTAAATTCCGTGCCTTATTATCGCCTCTGCATTTTAACCGTTTACGCATACTTTTTACGACCTTATAGTTACGTCATTTCTTATGTAATATTACATTTATAAAAGCTGTGTACATCCGTTATGATGAACACTTGTTCTGTATTTCTGGATCTGTAGGAAGATTAAACGTTTAATAAAAAATATTTAAAATAAACATGAAACATATATATATATATATATATATATATATATATAGAGAGAGAGAGAGAGAGAGAAGAGAGAGAGAGACAGACAGACAGACAGACAGAAAGAGAGAGAGAAAGTGAGAGAAAGAGAGAGAGATAAAGGAACAAGAGACATACAGAATAACAGAGAAAAAAACACGATTATTGTAATCGCTCTTCTGAATAAAAACCAAAGTAAATGAAATCAAATAATTTAAAATATATTTGTTGTGAAAATTATGACGTAGTTTTATTTCAGAATGAAAAATGGCGTTTTAATATTTTAAATTATCCTCGTTGGAAAAACGATGACTTGTTTCTATTTCAGAACGAAAGAAGTTATTGGCAAGTAAAAAATATAGCGCTGAGAAGAGAGTACGATTTTTAACGATATATAGTCATTAATATTTTTAAAAAAGGTATGTGTACATGATTTTTACTTATTTAGTGCGGAAAATATTTGTTTGGTTATTTCTATTACAATTATATATATATATATATATATATATATATATATATGTGTGTGTGTGTGTGTATACATATATTTATAGATAAGTATATGTATGTATATATATATAATATATATATATATTGTTTTCTATTATTTTTAAATCTCGACGGCTAGTATTTTAATCATTCTCATCACACACCCACACATACACACTCAGTACACATACACACACACACGCACAACCACGCATATATATAAATACATATATATATATACATATATATATATATATATATATATATATATATATATAGAGACAGAGAGAGAGAGAGAGAGAGAGAGAGAGAGAGAGAGAGAGAGAGAGAGAGAGGTGTTATTTGTTTTCGTTGAATGAATTCAATTATTTACGGAAGCGCATTTTTATCTGAATACGATTTGGACGCTAACTTCAGCCATTCTGATTAGTTGTAGACGACGAAACACGTGTCAGTGGATAATTATATTTTAAAAACAACACACACACATATATATATATATATATATATATATATATATATATATATATATATATATTTGTCTTTACATAAGCAGTAGTTTGTTGCTACGCAGTCATGAGCATGTTCCGGTCTACTAGTATTTTCTAACTAGAGACCTCATCAATCAACAACCCTTATTTTCGAAAACGGAATTCTAAAATAAGGGTTGTTGCCTTATGAGGTATCTAGTTAGTAAATAGTAGTAGATCGAGACATGCTCGTGCCTCTGCAGCAACTATCTACTGCTTATGTAAAGACAAATGTAACATGCCCTACCTCTGTATTGAGCACTGTCGTATGAACCTCGTTATATTTCCCTGGTTACCCTACCTTAGGAAAATAGCAACCTCAATTATATATATATATATATATATATATATATATACTCCTATAAATTCCTATCTCTTTTGCGTGTATTGGTATTCATATTAAAACCCCTCTTTTCTATTTATTTGAAAAGAAAATATAATGTTCTTATATATATATATATTTATAGATAAGTATATGTATGTATATATATATAATATATATATATATATTGTTTTCTATTATTTTTAAATCTCGACGGCTAGTATTTTAATCATTCTCATCACACACCCACACATACACACTCAGTACACACACACACGCACAAACACGCATATATATATATATACATATATATATACATATATATATATATATATATATATATATATATATATATATATAGAGAGAGAGAGAGAGAGAGAGAGAGAGAGATGTTATTTGTTTTCGTTGAATGAATTCAATTATTTACGGAAGCGCATTTTTATCTGAATACGATTTGGACGCTAACTTTAGCCATTCTGATTAGTTGTAGACGACGAAACACGTGTCAGTGGATAATTATATTTTAAAAACAACATATATATATATATATATATATATATATATATATATATATATTTGTCTTTACATAAGCAGTAGTTTGTTGCTACGCAGTCATGAGCATGTTCCGGTCTACTAGTATTTTTTATCGGTATTTCCATGGCAGATGCTCGTCTGAACTCCAATCTCTGGTCCCCCCTCGCCAATCTTTCACGAAAAACACCCGTCTAGCTGGATCCACTGTGAAAAATTTCCCCCACTCTATATCTGTGCCTAAATCAAAACGCAGATTCCATGAACAAAGCTTCTTTGTTAGAACTGCACGCCTGTGGAACTCTGTTCCGTCTGCCTGCTTCCCTCCGGACTACAAATTGGATGTCTTCAAGTCCAATGTTAACAAATTCCTAATGAACCGCCCCCTTAAGTAAACATTTCAGCAAATCTCCTCACTAACATAATGTACTTGCAATAACCCTTATCCCTGAGTGGCTTCCGGGCCTTGATAAGTGGTGATCACTGTGTAAAAAAAAAAAAAAAAATATGGGTCGTAGAATTGCATTCACTAGCAAAAGATCTAGCTAATTTGCACATTCTTTTAAACATTCATTTTAATTAATTCCCTATTAGTTTTTCGGCTTTCTTATGGAATAATCATCTTTAGTCAACTATCACGTGTAATTATATTCATGCAGATATTCTACATGATTTATACTTGCATTATATTTGCGTAATAAGTGTGCAGTAAACACAAAATTGTTTCAATATACGTATATGTTTTAGTTTTTCTATCTATCTATCTATCTATCTATATATATATATATATATATATATATATATATATATATATATATAGATAGATAGATATAAGTGAACGTGTCTGTATGTATGCCCGTGTGACTGTCGTTGTACATTTCCCTACGCAATAACTCTGTCAATTTTTAGTCTACAGACTCGAAATTTGATATACAGGCTACTGACATTTGGAAAAATCAATAGGATCGTTTTTTTGGCCAGTAATTTGGCGATAAACGGGTCAAAGTTCAATGATTTGACCTTGAGAACTCTACCAAACTCCTCCGACAATTTTGGGTCTACGCACTTGAAATTTTAGATATAGGTACCTCGGACATGGATCTAATTTAATAACTTGATTTGAGCACACGACAATAAAATTGAAGGGGTCATAACAGGGGTCAAAGATTTTTAAAAATTACCTCTGCGGTCTCTTCCAAATTACTCAAACAATTTCTGGCCTGAATATTTACAATTTTATATAAAGTATATTCAGAGATAGGGCAATCTTTTTGATCAGTTTTGTCGAACACCTTTAGTTACCACAATATAAATGTATGTCTGTTTGCATGTCTGCCTTAAACATTCAATAAAGGCGACGGATGTTACCAAGATTAGTAGCGTTTTAAGTCCGACCTTTCAGACGATAAATATCGAAAAATTTGCTAAAAACATTAATATCTTCCCCTTCAATTAGGCACTTTTCTCCAGGGTGGGGGGCACTTTTTTCGCCGATATTTTTTAAAGTTATCCTCTCCTTTAGATTGACTAGCCTTAATTTTAAAAATGTCGCTTTTGATTTGGCGGTGGTCGTAACAGCATAAATGTTAGTTTTTACCCCGTTCTTTTCCTCCTTTGCGGTACGGGTTCGAGCCTGCCTTCCTACTACCACTTTCTTTTTCTTTGCTTAACATACACATCAAAACACCCGGGCAACGCCGGGCTTAAATGCTAGTATATATATATATATATATATATATATATATATATATATATATATATATATATGTGTGTGTGTGTGTGCGTGTGTGTGTGTGTGCGTGAAATGTTATGATTTTTATAAATAAATGGGTGTATGTTCATTATCAAACTGGTTTGTAATCCGGAGAGCCTGAGAAACGTTACAGATTGATTTTGACTTTCTGCAATTATAACCATAAATTTCGAGAATCAATACTTGTGGAGATAATGCTCTATGTCATCTCAAGAATTGACGCATGGTCGCCCGGTCTAGTGGTTTGTGTGGATAAGCACACATCCGCCAGCGCTGAAGTCTGCAAACCACAAGATAAAACAAACGCACCAGCGTGAATGAGGAGGGCGGGATCAATACTAGAGAAGTTAATACGCCGTGAAAAATCAGTTGGGGTCCAATCGGCCAACCCTCTTAACATTCAACCATTCAGTTAATGGGCTGTGAAATGTTTTGACTTTGAAGTCAGTGCATTTGACGAAGGTGATAAAAATAACATAACTCGTTCAATGATTATGCGAAATGGCGACTTCCATTTCGAGTATCATACGAAGGGCCACTTGATAGTTCTCAAGTCAGACACAAGGATACTTTTGTATAAGCAGATCTGAATACATCCATACTTCACACAACTTGTGCCCATAATACTTAATACCAAATAGTCTTCAGACAGATCATGCATGGAATTTCTAGACATATCTAGCCAAATCGAGTTCCCAAGTACCGTATATTTTTTCATGATTTCTACTTAGCGTTACGCAATATGCTTCAGTAAACAAATGAATTTATGTAGTTAATCGATCTCATAAGAAAAGCCGAATAACAATAGACAGTAATTTAGAATTTAAAAGAAAATATTAGGATCACAGAGATCCAGTCACAAATACAAAAGACTGAAAAAATTAACTTTTAGCGAACGACTATTCAGTGCTAATGATAGAATGGGATATAGTACAGCGGAAAAAACTGTATAAACTATGTTTGAGACAGAAATAAAGTAATCTAAATTGTTTAAGTTTCTTCGAAATTTGTTAAACTGCGTGAGTTTAATAGCAACCAGATGTATACAGAAAATTAAAGTTACCGTGCATTAAAAGCCCCAAATATTAAAAGATAATAAAAGCAAAATGATAATCTTAATTATTTCCAACATTACTGAATAAAAACACACTAGAATTAAGTATAACGTAATATGAAGAAAAAATGTCACGACGCAACAAAAATAAACAAAAAAAATCGACAAAAATGAGCAAAGTATTGGGGTATTTACAAGTGAACAGAAGTTTTTTCTACGAAACGCGTGCCTATTTGTTACGGTGTGCAAATAATGAGGAATCGTATTGTCTGACTAGCAAGTTAATTTCCATAGGATTATATAAAAAAGGAGGCAACGTTAAGTTGTGAAATGGGCTGACAATTTCTCTCGAGTATGAAACGGGAAAAAACATACTCTCCTTGGGAGTTTTTAACACGTAAAACTATATCAAAAATACTTATTCAATTTTTAATTTTTTTATTATTCGTTAAAAATAATGTTTAGTCACTAACTCATTTATTCACTTACAATAAATGTACCAACTTGCTCTCTTGAATTCACTATCGTCATAATTTAATTTAAGAGACCACCAGTTGTTTAACATGAAACACTGTTTCGGGGATTTAAAAACAAAGCAGTATATTAAATCATGGCTTCCAATGACATCTGGACATCTGAGCATTCTACATCTGACAGTTAAAGATACAAATTAAACAAGCATACAACATTAATATCTCATATATATATATATATATATATATATATATATATATATGTGTGTGTGTGTGTGTGCGTGTGTGTGTGCGTGTATATATATATATATATATATATATATATATATATATATATATATATATAATTTTTATTTACGAGAGGCGTGCTATAAGTAATGCCCCTAACACACTTCCCATAGAAGTAGAGCAACGAATCTTGGTACAGTTATTAGTCTTTCTCTGCATAGGAACCACCCGGAGTTACGCATTTCTCCCATCGGTTGATGCAGCTCTGGAGACCGTTTTTGTAGAACACCCAAGGTTGGTCATCCAACCACGACGTGACTTCAGAAATCAAGACCGCGTCATCTGGGAAACTCTTTCAAAAACAACTATATGGCTGGTAAGAGGTGAAACTTAGAGGGTGCCAGGCCAGGAGAGTAGGGAGGATTGAGAACGATTTCATAACCACACGCCCGTGCTTCTGATCTGGCGACATGCGAGTTGTAGACAGGAGCGTTGTCCTGCAAGAGGAGGATACATTTGCTGATCTTGCCCCGCCTCTTGATTTAGATAGCTTACCTTAATTTCCTCAAAACGGAAGCATAATAGGCTCCTGTAATTGTGGTACATTTGCAAGGAACTCTGGCATCACTACTCCGGTCTGCTCCCAGAAGACTCTAAGCATGACTTAACCAGCGGAGAGCGGCACCGCATGCCTCCTTTGCAGGTGGGTAGCCCAAGTGCTTCCACTGCCTTGGCTGGGCTTTGATCTCTGGATCATAATGATTGACCCAGGTTTCATCCTGTGCAATTAGTCTTTTGAAAAACTTTGACTCATCGTCTTGGCACATCTCGAAATTCATCCTTGAGAACTCCACGCGTTCGCGGTTCTGGAATTTTTTGAGCAACCTGGGAATCCAACTGGCAGACACCTTATGCATATGCAAATGGTAATGAATGATAGTTTTCACATACCCTGTACTAATTTTGACGTCTTGGGCTATTTGGGAAATAGTAATGCGTCGATCTTCCAAAATGGCAGATGCCTCATTAATTGCAGAAGGGGGGGGACCAGGTCTGGGACCTGTTTCCACAGACTTTTTGCCACGTTATAATTCACGATGCAAGCGTTTTACAAGGTCATATGATGGGGCATTATCACCATAAATTTCTTTCATTTCATCAAATGTCTCCTGTGGTGTGCGTCAATTCAAATACAAAAACCGGATCACTGCTCGACATTCTACAGGCTCCATTACACACCTGACTCAGTTCAAATATCTGTAAAACAGAACCCACAATTAGTTCAGAGCTGTAATTTGTTACATAACTCGAAGAGATATAAATCATTGCACATGCTAAATTTCAGCTAGATCGATCAACTGAAAGTTGGTCAGGGGCATTACTTATTGCAAACCCCTCGTATTTAGGCAAATATGTTATTGAGTACTCTTAATAATCTAGTTTAATTCATGGGTTTATCACTTGAATATCTTACCTTGGTGTATATATATATATATATATATATATATATATATATATATATATATGTATATATATATATATATATAAATTATTTAGGGGGAAAGTTATAGTATGTATACATAGAATGAATGCTTACTCCGAAGTTGATAATATGATATGTTTAAAGATATACATGTTTTCTTCAAAAACCAATCTAATAATCGTTTAAGGCTAATTAATCAAATGATAAAGAATTCAATTACTATCACAAATGTTGAATTTTTATCAACTACTAGCACGAAGCAAGAATGCTTTTAAGATTTAGTTCTTAAAAAACGACGCGTTATATTTTAATTGGTTAATTCGGAAGCTTGAAGCTTTACTATTTACTAAAAACATTCAGAATTCCTCTTAAAACCGCTGCCTTTCACTGACAGAAGTTACTCAAATTATCCTAGTCTCGGCCGAATTACATAAGGCAACTGTAATGGACTATGCTAAATAAGAACAACCTATGCGTTTCAATGAAACTTACGTTGATAAAACGGTATCATATATGTTTTTTAATAAATACTTCGTAATTTCACTCCCACATTCTTGCGATATATACTGTATGAATTTCGTTCTAACAGAGTTTGAGACATACATGCACTATATATATATATATATATATATATATATATATATATATATATATATATATATATATATATGTATATATATATATATATAACTACTTAATTTACTCACATAAAATTAATATGCGAAAGTATAGATTTATGCGTAAATTTAAGTATTCACTTCAAAAGTGTGCAATGCATAGGTAGAGCTAGTTAATATGCTATAAAATGCACATGGCGATTTAGCTACACTGAGTATTCCGCGTTTAATCCACTCTAGGATTCTTCAGGCTTATGAGCATAAGCCTGAAGAATCCTAGAGTGGATGAAACGCGGAATATTCAGTGTAGCTTAATCGCCATATACATTTTATAACTTTATATATATATATATATATATATATATATATATATATATATATATATATATATACGCAAACACGCCACCTATATATAAAGCGTGTGCGCGGGAGAGAGAAGATAAGGAGAGAATTATACATGATGATTTACGTACACACACATGTATGTGTGTACGTGTGTGTGCGCGCACAAAATTGTCCATCTAATAACACCGATTTTAATGTTGAATTCGTATGTATAGAATATATTTTTAAGAAATTATTTTCGAGAAAATTTTATAAACGAATTTCTTTAAAATTGGTTAAAGTTTGATTGAACCGCATTTGCACGTTAATATTCTAAAACCAAACTTGTATTTTCTGATGATGTCGTGATTTATTGAAAAAGTATGCGAATATTTGCTCCTGGACAGAAATGTATTAAAAAGATTGTGACGGTACACTTTTCAAATGAAATAATTTGTAAAAAAAATGTAAAGTTATCTTTTCCAAAGAAAGCATGTAGATTTTTTATTGTTAAGCAAAAGTCAGTAGTTGTTAAAGTAAAGCACGTTTTCTGCAATTTCTGATATTTTTTCTATAGTTAATTTTTAAATAAATTAAATCGATGTGCGGCTGTATGATGCTGTTGGTACCTTAGTGTAAAATGATTATATATATATATATATATATATATATATATATATATATATATATATATATATATATATATATATATATATTACAAAATCACCAGAAAAAAGAATAATGAGGTTGTTAGGAGGAAGATGACATTATATTTTGAGAGTGTTGGAAACACTGGGTTAATCTGACAGCATTTTCTTATTTAATATATTAAATAAAAAGAGAAATTACTGACTTGATTATCCAAATGTAAGACATGTTTTACACTAACTTAAAGGGTAGAGGAACATCGTACACCGCAAAATCCTGAGTTAATTTAAATTCGGGTATAGCTGACTATAGCTGGAGAAAACAGGAAAATATGTGTCATTATAAGTCGAAACAGACTCTAAAAAGAGAAAATCGACGCACATTAAGACAGTTAAAAAGCAGCACATACGCTTGCTGACGATGAACTCCTCAGCTTATTAGTGTACCTATTTACAATGCCTCCCCACGGGACAGAGGTAGACACCAGGGTCGTTTATTAACGTGGAGAAAACAATTGTAGGTTTCTAAATAGCTAATAAAATGTTTTATTTTTGTTTAATCTTTAAAATGTATACATCGCAAAGAATCGATTATAAACAAAACTGTTTAAGAACGGATTAAATTTATAGTAAAAACCGTTTCCCAAATTTATTTAACGCGAAAATATAAATTTGTCGTATATGGGCTGTGGAATTGCATTAATCTGTAAAATCCTCTAGCTAATTTACACATTCTTTTTATATTCATTTTAATTAATTCCCTATTAGTTTTGCCGGTTTTCTTATAGGATGATCGTATTTAATAACTATGACGTGTAAATGTTTGCATGTAGATATTCTACATTATTTTTTTATTTGCATAAAAATGTCAGAGTACACACAAAACTATTCCTGTATTCATGTGTTTAAAAATTCACTCCAAACCACTCTGTCAGTTTTTAATCTACAGACATGAAACATAATCCAGAGAATATTAGAACCTAACCGAAACTTTATATGTATATTTTGGTTTTAGTCGGGAATATCGGTGCAAAGAAGTGAAAATTAAAAAAAAAAACTGGAATCTGCCATGGACGAGGGAATTATGAATATGTATGCGTAACGTAATAGGTATTGGTTCCTTGTTTAATTTGTAGCTTTGAAGCAGACATGTCTTAATATCTCAACCATAAACTTCAAAGGAAAAAGTAAATCGTAAGCCAAACGTTTTGGTTTCGATTCTCGGTTGTGACGCACAAGTCATTTTTTTTTTACTTATTAAGTAATTACCATATATTGGGTCCGATAAATTAATCTATAATAAAAACCTGGCCAATCTGTTTAAATGATTGTATAAAGGTATGCATGTAGGTATGTATGTTTGTATATCTGCCTAACACCTTCGACAGAGGCGAAGAATTTTCTCGAGATCAGTGTCGTTTTACAGAGTCACCTTCGGACGACAAATGGCGAAAAATTGGCGAAAAACATTAATTACTTTACAGGGAGTGGTCGCTTTTTTAACCGATATTTTAGAAAGTCATCCCCTCCTTTCGATTGTCTTGCCTTAATATAAATCTACGTCATTCCGTTTTCACGATGGCGCAACGGCAAATACGTCACGTTTTTGTCACGTTCATTTCTTCCTTCGCGGTACGGGTTCGAGCCTGCCCACTATCACTTTTTATTTTTAGCTCAACATCACATCTAAACATCCGGGCAACACGGGGCACCCAGGCTAGCTTTTATTATAAATCTCATCTGTTTGTTTAAATGCATGTATATATGTATGTGGCTGGTATATCTGCCTAAATCTTTCGACAGAGGCGCTGAATTCTCACGAATCTGATATCGTCTCGTAAGCTCCACCCCTCGGTCGATAAATATCGAAAAATTGACTAAAAACATTAATTCCTTCATCTTCAACTGGGCACTTTTCTACAGGAAGGGACCACTGTTTTAACCGATATTTCGAAAGTCATCCCTTATTTTCGATTGATTAGCCTTAATTAAAATCTATGTCACTTCCGGTTTGGTGATGGGCGCAAAAGCAAAGCCATCACTTTTTGTCACGTTCTTTTCTCCCTTCGCGGTTTAAAGCCTGCCTGCCTACTACCACTTTTTATATTTTAATTATTTTTTTTTGCTCAACACATACCTCCAGACACCCGGGAAACGCCAGGCATGCAGGCTAATCTATAATATAACATTCACCTGTTTGTTTAAATGTATACGTATGTATGTATGTATGTATGTATGTATGTATGTTTGGAAAACTTTCGACGGATGGGATGAATTCTTATTAGATTCCTATCGTTTTTAAGGTTGACTTTTCGTACGACAAATATCGAAAAATTGAGCAAGGACATTAATTGCTTCACATTCACCTCAGCACTTTTCTACAGCGAGGGGGTCGCTATTAACGCTAATATTTTGAAAAGTCATCCCCTCTTTTCGATTGACTAACATTCATTTAAACCTATGTCACTTCCGGTTTAGCGATGGATGCAACGGCAAAGACGTAGTTCCCTCCCCCACCCGTTTTTCCTCAACCTACTACCTGTATTTTTTTTTTTTTTTGCTAAATACACTCCTCCAAACATCCGGGCAAGGCCTGCCACCCTTGCTAGTTTATTATGCAAATCTCACTTGTTCGTTTAAAGTTATGTATTTTTGAATGCATTATGTATGTGTGTATTTATGTATGCGTTAAACTTTTCTTAGCGTTATTGGACCTGGTCGAAACCTTTACCATTTAGAAGGCCAATGTCTTGGTCGGATAATATGTGGAAATTTTAAAAATAACGGTGATTTTTTTTCCTATAGAAATACACTTCGCAATGAATTATGATAACAAAAAGTGGTTTATTCATGACCATTTTGCTAAACACGTGTGCGCGAAAAACGTTCGTTCTTGATCTACTTTAAATAGAAAAAAAACGGCGTTACTTCTTGATTTTCGATTTTAAAATTTGAATTTTTAACCACGGTTTTTGCAATTTGTTCGTTAATTTATTCTTTATTTTCGATTTTTTTTATTTTTCCGTCATGTTCGCTGTTTTTTTTTGTTGTTTTTTTTGTCTGTATTTGTCCGATTTTGAAGAAGTTTAAACATTTAAACAGGGTTGTTTATGTCATTTTTCCGATCGCTTATTCTTCATAAGTATATATGCAGATTAGTCAAAACATTAAAAATGAAAATATAAAAATGTTATACTATACGTACCTGTTATGGAAAAAAGTACTCTTGAAAAAATCACTTCATTTGATTAAGTAGTTTTTTGCTGTTTTTTACATTGAAAAACAATTATTTATGAAAGCCAGGTAAATATAGAAATGTTTGATATATTTAAGGAGGAGCCACAAAGGGAGATATTTGTCTTAAGCGCCGACCCTCTTTTTTTTTAGCCAAATTAAGCTATTTCGGCATTTACAATTTTAGGACTTTCGACATGAATAGAAACAAACCAAAAAAGGATTTGAAAAAAAAAACGCCTCCCCTTCTTTGTATTTTTATTGTCTTCTTCTTTTCAATTTTTTCCAACAGATTACTATAAAATGGACAACAATCTGCCAGATTTTTTTTTAATGTAAAACAGTTCCAGATTTAAAAGTTTTTAAACCATCGACTTTTTTTGCTAGATTCCCATGTATGCGATAGGTTTCTTTTTGTTTGTTTTAATTTCATATTGTAAGTCTTTAACTTGTAAATGTATAAAATGCTTAATCAGCGAAATTTAATCAAAAAACGGAGGGTCGATGCTTTAGACAGAGTTATTTCCCCGTGTCCTTGTCATCAAAAAATTTAACATGGCTATCTTTACCTGGCGGTCATAAATTTGTTTTCGCTGTAACAAAAATCATTTATTTATTTTATTATTCGACATTTTCATTTTTCAAAATATACAAATAACTTTGTTAAAATAAATTTTACACATTTCGGACGATCTTATTGTGTCCTTTTCAGTTCAGAAAATTTGTAAAAATAAATAGTTTCACGAAGCCCTTCGGATAATAAATTACACTCTAAGTGGGGAAGAAGATTTATTCTGCTTCTTCCGTTCGAAAAACTGTGTATTTCGTCATCCTTTGTGTTGGTTAGAAGTCATTGAGTATTTCCGGTCTTAATTGCTTTTAATTTTTCTCTATTATATTTTACTTTTTTTCCTTGTAAGGAGATGTCGGATGCACTAGTGCTTTGTCACATACGTGTGTATGTGTGCGTGTGTTTGTGTGTAAAAGAGAGTATGTGAGAGTTCATTTTCTTTTATTGGCTTGATAAATATTAGTTCTATCTAATAGTTTTAATAAGCTCCGTTTAGTGTTCGTTTTTTGGTCGGGGAAATTGTTATTTAATTTTGATTCTTTGATTTTATTTGTTTCGACTGTGATTTTCGTTTTAGTCTTTTGGGATATTCATAACAATTTGTATTAGATATTATTGTAATTTGATAATTGTGAGTAAATCCTGATTATATGACTAATTTTATCATTTCAGATATTGTTATGCCCTTCAGAACTTCAAGTTAAAATTTTCTACAGTGATCTTTTATATCTATATTAGTGTATACACAAATAACTATCAAGACCTCTCTTTTGTATTTACTCGTATTATATGATATTGATTTAAAGTCTTTATTAATAAAATGCATTTGTTGATAAACAAACCGGCGATAATTATGATAAAAAATAAATTATTTCTTTTCTTCCTATTCTTTTATCGACCCACGAATATAGAGTTTGATAGCAGGTCGGGTTTTAATGTAGGGAAAATGCAGCCCCTAAAAAGAGGAACTATAGGTAAGCACCATAAATCTCAGTCATGAAGCATTTCTCCTCCACTGATCGAGGTAAAAAAGTGCAAAGTGTATCATCGGAACAGATACTACACTGTGATCTAAGGTATTTCTTAGTGTCGTTTGCCTTATAGTCATGTAAGGCTGAGATTAAACAACGTGATACATTAGATATGAGGGGGATTTTATGTGTGTTTTTATGTGGATGTACGTGTGTTCATTTTAATGTGCCAGTTCTGATTTGTGTGTGTAGGTATATACATACATATGTATGTATGGGTGTATGTGTTTTGTATTTTGTTTGTTTTTGTGCATATTGATATTAATAATATTCAATTCGGGAGTAACTTTTATTATGAGTTTTTTTTTTCTTGTGTGGATAATGGTTTTGAATATTGACATTATTTTTTAAGTTATTCCCAAATCATACATACATGTACGTGTTTTGAAACATAGCGGTGTTTGTTTTCCGCAATTTTTATGTTACACTTATCTAAGGCTATTCTATTGCTACATTTGTTTAATCATATTTTTTATAAATAAATATTTGATATCGACATGAATATATGTTCCATGTTGACTTATCACTGTTTGTGCGGCTCATATATGTGTGAGTTCGGTCGAATGTTTTTAAATCTTGACAAAATAACTCAAATCTAATATTCATTACTATTTGCCACTGTGAATGTCGTATTCAGATATTGGAGAAATATGTGAATGTCGTATTCAGATATTGGAGAAATATTACTGGATCTTCAATTCTCAATTGGTGTTTTTCCCGGAAGCTTTAATTTACCTTGAACATCATTACCGTTCCTTATGAATTAATAATGGATCTTCAATGGACGAATTTTTTATTCATCCAGTTCTGGATTTAACCATATTTATAGAATTTTCTCTATCCTTTTTCTTCCCTTTTTCAGGTTTACTGCTTTTATAATCTCTTTGAATCCCTATAAACTATCACTAACTGATTCATAACATTTTGATGGAAGTATGATTCATGCATATATGTAGTTTTTTTTTCAATGGATTAACCTGCAAAATATACTGTATATTTTGTAAACATCTTTCCCCTAATGAAAAGAATTGCAGTTTTTGAAACTCCGCGGAATAAGGTATTTCTTGTTTATTTGTACTCCTTGATGGATAAATCTAATTTCGAATGCCTTACTTAACGGTTTGTGAAGTTCATTTTGTGGAAAATTTGAATATTTTTGTAATAATCTGATTTTTCTATTATATATAAGTGTGTGTCTATATAATTATTAATCACAACCAAAGATACAAGCAGATATGTAGTATTACAATATACTCGTAGACTCCCCTTTCTTTACGACTGATCTTTTTTCTACAGTCACGCGATGTCTATTCCATTTTCTACAATTATTTATCTACTGTGTATTTTAATCCGCATTTCTCTTTCTAATTTTCGTTCTTTCTCGCTCTCTATTTCTTTCTATCTCTCCCTATCCTCTATCTCTCTCTCTCTCTCTCTCTCTATATATATATATATATATATATATATATATATATATATATCTATATATATATATATATATATATATATATATATATATATATATATATCAAGAAAGAGAAAGACGGGAGAGACATTATTTGTAGTATTATTTATATATGTATCGATTTTCTATATTTACACGGATAGTGCTCCATACATAAGTAAAGCACGAAAGCAAAATTCGAAAATATATATGGCAATTAAGCTATACAGAATTCTAAGCGTTCGATCCCCGTGTGGCTTTGTGAATAGTCGTGGAATTGACGTTCTTTCCAGTTTGCATATACACATACACACACAAGGCAAAACCGAGTCCATAAAAATGCTTTACGACTCCTCGCGAAGGTGAAACGCAGACAATTCTGTGTAGCTTAATTACCCTATCTGCTTTTAAACCTTACTCGCTTTCTTTCTCTCTATCCCATATCACACATTATCTCTATATATATTTATCGCTTTCTTTCTCTCTCTCTCTCTCTCTCTCTCTCTCTCTATATATATATATATATATATATATATATATATATATATATTAAATATATATATATATAATGTGTATATGTTTATTTGTGTATGTGTGCGTGTCTGAATATATATATATATATATATATATATATATATATATATATATAAACATATATATATATGTGTGTGTGTGTGTGTGTGTTTTCGCGTGTGTTTGACTTCCATCATGTACATTCCGTCAATACTGTCGAGTAGTTGTAATTTATGAGATTCAATATGTGGAACGGTATAATCTGCTGTCATGGCGTATAGCACAAAGTACTGACCCCGTCTTATGACCCCACTTAAGAAGGCAACTTCCTTAATCCTGTACGCTGAAATACGATTCTTATTTCGACCACTGACAGATACAATGACCTATATCAGATTAATTTGATTCCATCGACCAGCAAGACTTATCATATCAGATAGGTAAGTTGCTTTGATCACGGGAATGATCAAATGCGTTCATCTCATATTTCATACCTGCGCGCACAGTTTACCTGTAAGGGTCATCTGCGATTGGTGATTACCATTACTGAAGCGGCTAGCATGCATTTTTATACTCTCTAAACTATAGTAGGAAGGAAGAGAAATGTCACATATAGTAGAGAAAGAGAGATAAAGAGATAGATAGATAAATTGAGAGTGAGTGGGGAACGGAGAAGACGAGAGAGAAGATAGGCAGATATATTTATAGGCATGAATGCAATGTTACTGTTATTTGTAAATTGTTATTAGTATTTAATTGTTATTATTAATACATTCACAACACTCATGGCTTAACGAATAAACTAAAGCAGAATGCAATTTTATGTGACAGTCTTTTAGTGTTTAAACATTCAATCCTCAGTGTCGGCTATAGTAATGCCAAGTGTTACTTACTTAAGTCGTAAACCAGGTTTCGATAGTAGCCTACATAAAGTGAATATCGACCGAAACCCCGTTATGATCACATCAAGATAATGACAGTAATCCAGATAATCGAAATATTACAAATTATCAATACTTATCACAAGACATTCGAAAACATACCACGTCATTGCAAACTAAATAAGAGCATGCTACTCTCGTGGTTTAAATAAAATATTCTATTACAAATTCTCTACGTATTTCCGCATTAAACAAGGGAGAACTGAAGCAGGTCGGACGTGACGTCGCCGTATCCGTTGTGGGATCAGAACTTCATAAGTGCACTATTCGTAATATTCTAAAGAAGTTAATTCGTTAAGCTTGAACAAAATTGGAGAGGCATACAATTCCCGCGTTAAATAAGATGGACGATTTTAGGAATACACGTGTAGGGTTATATTAAGTTGAACGTTGGCTTTATTAAAATACATTTTAAATGATTTTTTCTAAGTGGAAAAGAGCGTTTTATGACTGTTTCAGAATCACTCATTTTCCTTATATAACAAAACCATATTTTCAGAACCATACTTATAACTTTCACCAATATTAAAAAAAATTAAAACATTGATTATTCCAATGTATTTATGTTGTCCATATTGGATATTTTATAGATATAACTTGATTTATTGTTTTAAGCCGAACACCCTTGCAGTAGTTTATATAATTACAGTTTAAATATTAACGATTTCATAACATACTTTCAAAATGTATTATTACTTCTATCTTATGAATAGTAATTATAGTATATAACACACAGGGGATATGTAAACAGTTAAATAGGCTATACGCATTGCACTTGATAGTGAAAATATATCATGAAATAAAAATACTTAAAGTAATGACAATTGTCCACATCATAAACACACATCTTGTCGAATCCTGCAAATTATTACACATGACTATTGTCCAGGCATGTCAAGTGTGGCTGGTGATGGACAAGCAGCACTTCAGTATTAACTCTTCAATGCAGACGGAATTGCACAAAGTGACTATCTATTTCCACTTCAGACAGGAAGCAGAATAGCTATACTAGACACCAACTAGTGACCCTGTATGATCACTTCAAACACTGAATAACATTAGAGGTGCTTGAATTTGTTTAAAGCAGATTAGCATGTCAGCGATGGCTAAATCCACTTCAATGACAAATCAGTAATGTGATTGGTTACGCAAAGAATACTCGAATGCAAGAAAATGAAAGAGACTCACGTTTTATATAGGAGTGCACCATTTCTACCTTATGATTTACAAGTACAGATGTCACGCATTTCACGAATTCCTCTGTTGCGTATTGCGTTAGAATATTCTAAGAATTCAGAAAACAATTTGTAATTCACCAATATTTGTATTACTACTACTATTTTTATTCGTATAAATATGGGCAAATATGCTTCATTTTTGTCGGACTAGAAATATCAGAGTTCCGAATTAGATAATTATTTATTTCATTGTTTTTCATATATAATCGTAAAGTATCACTGAAAATGATTAATCAGTCATCCGCTTTTTATCTATCTTTTTTCACTTGCTTTTGTTTCTACTTTTAAATATTTGAAATAAATGCGTTCAGGAAATTCGAGGGACAATAAGCCGGGGAAGACGTGTATAGAAAGGATCATGACAGAGAAGCATGTCGGATGTTTGAAACAAACGATGATTAAAAATTATCTTATTCCTACACTATTTTATCCCTGAGCGACTCGAGAAAAGTACGGAATTTTTCTGATTTATAACTGGCAGGAAGACGCGACGTTGTCTGGGATTGAATGAGGATCAACACACGTTCTGCCCACCCATAATCTTATTGCCATGGAAATAAGTAAAATCGCCCATTTTGAAATTAAATCGATGGGTTGTCGGCTTTAATTCGAATCCCACCTCAGCGTATCGAAACAAGCTTCACATGCCTTTCAGCATTGATTTTGTCCACGATGCATTTTAGTTTATAATGCACTGTGAATAATCTAAGGTTAAGTTTATAAAATTATCAGTAAATAATGGCGTGGATTACAGTTTTAAACGCAACCGTCATATATTTTGCTTCAATTATGCTGCAAACAGACACATACAGTGCGCCCGTGTCATAGCAAAGAGCAAACTATTTATTTTATGAAATCATTTGTATATAATAACCTAAATAAAAGTTATACGTAGAAAAGTCAAGTATCTTGGTTCAATTGTGCTCTGAAAAGAACCACTCCCTTCGAACTGGCCCCGGTCTTATAATTAAATGTATAGTTGATTTTTTCGGCTGGGCATTTCTGAGTTGGCTGTGATACAACTTCTCGAATATATTTGTGATGATAAGTTATTTAAAAGTGTTTATTTTGGTGAGAATCAGATATTCTTTCATTAATCAGATTTTTTCGATTATCGATTTTTGACACTTATCAATCGCATTCCGATACAACTCCTACATAAGAGCATTTCCAGACATGTGAAATACCTTTGTTCGACAATATCCCCTCTTTACACACCAGATGAAAATAGAGTATGAATCACAGTCCGTGTGTTTCATAAAATATTACAAAGCGTATTTTCGTATGTCAAAGCTTAGTCGTCACTACGGTCAAGTTGTAAGACGCAGGTGTTATAATACTGGCATATAAGGTTTGAATTGTACAACTGAAGTGAGAGTACATGAATCGTAGACTACTAAGTGAAAATACGAAAAAAATCACACAACATCAATATGTGTATCGAAATAAACAAATAGAGCATTGAAACAGTGGTAGTCATTGTTTATATAAAGCGAGTGGAATACGATTTACGAGAATGAATTATCTAGCTGTCCCAAGAAAATGCCCACTGTTATCAAAATAGTTTAGAATCTAAGTCCTTAATTGGAATGGATTTTATGTAGTTGAACCGAAGGCCTGTAACACAGCTGATCAGTCTGTCTATGGGCCACTATATATATGTATATATATATATATATATATATATATATATATATATATAATCTTCTATTTATCGTGAAGAGCCCGATATTTAATTGTAGAAGAAGCTACGTAATTAATGTAATAAACAACAAACTTTGCAAATAAACAAAGAAATTCCAATGCTAAGCTCAGTCTTTACATAAATCCATTACAGTTCCGTTGTTTGAGCCTCAATGCTATCGCTTGCAGGTAGAACGGTCAAATTTAAACATATTATTGTGGAAACGATATATGGCCTGGGATATTTTGTAGTCTAGCTGCACAAAAGAGTTCTGGTAGGGCGAAAGAGTTTCACTTCCCTCTCTCTCTCTCTCTCTCTCTCTCTCTCTATTTATATATATATATATATATATATGTATATACATATCTCTATCTCTCTCCTTCACTCTCTTGAAAACATAATTTGATTCAATAATTTCTTAATTTTCTTGAATGTAACAAATGTTTATTTATATATGATAAGATGTTATATGAACCGTCGAAGTATAACTTTGAAATTTGTGATATATAAAAATAAGGGTACATACAAAAACCTATTTAACACACGCGCACGCGCGTATGTGTGGGTGTGTTTTTTTGCATTTTCTTTCTTTGAAAATTCTAAGCCTGACTATGGGGCAGCCAAACCAGCTGGCAGTGCTCACCTGCTTTTTATTGAAACTAACCGAGAGCTCTATTTAGTATCCTCGCTATTCCCTTAATAATTATTTTCTCGATTTCTCTTGCACTTGGTTCACCAGGAATATTAATTAGGTAGTACTTCAGGCTCTCTTTCATAAGCATCGCATCACCTATAATAACTGGCGTCTGCTTTTATGTATGTTCAAATGAACATTAGTAATATAGCTACACGCCCAGGAAAATAGTTTCTTCCTTTTCTTATGAAAAACGTATAATCGTATATATATATATATATATATATATATATATATATATATATATATATATATATATATATATATACATATATATATATAAACATTATTACCTCGTAGAAAAATAGAAATTGTGTGATACTATAACAATAATGTAAAATTAAAAAGGAATTTCTATAATTATTTATCGAATACCGTATTAAGAGTAGTAAGGTGATAGAACTTTAATAATATTATATATAAAAAAGAAATACGTTCGTTAATCATATCAATAATTAACACACACACACACACACACACATATATATATATATATATATATATATATATATATATATATATATATATATACACACACCTCTGGCCTTGATGAATGGGGAAATTAAAACTTGCTGCTAGCTATACTTTAAATTCATATGAAATAGCAGCGAGGGCAGACGTGATTCCAAATATTTCTCATATGTGATATATTACATGATTTAGACATAAGTTACGGCTCTGAAGATCTCCAGTATCAAATAATCTTTGAACACTGTGCAATTTACTTTATGTATAAACCCAACGAGGATTTGCATTTTGATAGTGCTGGGGATTGTCGTGTTGTCATAATTTTGTATGGGTGGAGAATATGAGTTTTACAGCGGCGCACCTCCGATCGCCCTAGTTGAGTATTGTGTCACTTTCAGGCATGATACAAAACTTTCATCGCTCTTTGGGATGGTACAGTATTTTCTGCGAGAGAATTCTAAAATATTTATATAGCTATATGTTTTAGGGTTTTTTGATTAGCTTTGGTTTTTGTTCTGCATTATTATATAGATTTCTATTATGCTTTTTTATTGTTACTTTCTATTATCATTTATATTTTTAAAATAATTAATAATTAGTTTAATAATGTTTTATCACATATTTTATAAAGGATGTTTTCGAAAAGAAATGTAGCTTTATAGGGGTTTAAACATTTTCCAAGCTTGTTCAATCATCAAATTAAATAGGGTATTAAACAAATAAATTCCATTTGTATTTCGTTATTTTTGATACTTTACTAATATAAACAGCTGCTGTGTAGTTAAATTGAGTGGTTTTGTAACCATCGTCGTTGACAAGATTTTTTATAAGAACTTTTGTGTAAATCAGAAAAACTCTTGTTTTAAGAGTTATTGTTATTCTGTTAGTAATAAATTTTGAGATATGTTAGATAATATATGTTGGGTGGTTAGAAGGTATGATTTGGTATATTCATTTTTATAAGGTTCGCACAGCCTTTACATAATTCCACATTATAACAAGAAGAGTTACTATTTACACATTTGCTGCAAAACCCACTCGTCCTTGTATCCTCAAGAATGTGTTTCTTAATTTTTAACATTTCGGACCGTGCTTAAGTTTTCATGAACTAGATGTCCATGATGCAAATAGAGACCTATGGTCTCTAATCCGATGTTCTTATACACACACACGTATATATATATATATATATATATATATATATATATATATATATATATATATATATATTAAGTTGAATGTCTGTGTGTATGTGTATGGGTGTGTGTCGGTCTGTCTGGTCGCGAATAGGCTCCTATATGGTTGACTATTTGAAAAAAATGATTATATATAATGATAGAAGATGTATCGAGGATCAGGAATGGGTATGTTTGATCTGGCAGAACGGTGGTACATTAAAATTGTGGGGTCTGCGTTCGCGTCTGGCCCCAAAAGTATAGAAATAAAAAATGAAACGTTTACAAGGGTTTTGGATATAAATGTACATAATAATACTTTGATAAGTATGTTTCAATTTAAATAGGGAGGGTATGATAACATTGTGAGGTCTGCTTTCGCGCCTGTAATCCATGGAAATATGGCACACACTTTAACAAAGACTTTTCATTTCTATTTGCGTAAGTATATTTTGATAATCATGTTTCAGTTTGAAGAATTATGGTATAATAAAATTATGGGGGTCGTTCGCGCCTGACCTCCAAAGAATGTAAATACCTCTCAAAGTTTTACATGTTTTTTTTCAAAAGGAGTGAAGGCCCATAATAACACCTTAACTTTAATCTTAATTCTCGTAAGCTTTTATTTATTTTTTGGAGTTGAAGCATATTGTGTCGAATAAATTCACCTCATAAATTCACGTTCTTATTAAAGTTAATGCCAAAAAAAAGTCGGAATTTTAGACAATTGTGGACAATAATTGTGCATAACTCTGTTTTTTCCTTCTCCACTTGCACATTGCACTCTTTCCAAAAAAGATGAATAGATAAATAATAAAAATAAAACGTTACTTTTTATCGTGTAAACAGAAGAAAAACATCCGCTCACATGGTTACGTGTCTTTTTAAACACATTTACATAACCTTTTTATTTTTATTTATATATCTGTTTAAGCTTTTTTGTCAGTGTTCTAAAAGGAATGCAGTTGATTACAACCCTTTCTGCGTGTACTTTACATTACAATAGTACAACCTTGAATTCGACGGCGCAATACTACACCGTACAATACTGTAACACTTAAACGAAGCTGTTCTACTTGAAAGACGCACCATTTTTTTCTTATTCATGTTCATATCGATTCTTTTGCTTTTAAAACACTAAAGTAATTTCGTGTTTACATTTTTAATATCCCATTTTTATGTTTCGGATTATTTTGCTAAAGTAAGTACAGCTTCATGATTTTTCAAAACTGTTTTTGTTTCTTTGATTTTCGATATTTCGTCGATAGTATTTAGTAAGAATGTTTAGCAGAAAAGCCAACAAACGACTACCCGAAAAATAAATATACAAGAAATAAATGTTATCATAGTAAATAAAAGTTTAGTTCATGTTTCGTTTTGTTTTTAAATAGTTTTTAATGCACTTTACTTGAAATAAGTTCAGCGAACCGAAATTAAAACGAAATTTTAGGTGATAACTACTAAAATGAATTTTTATATAAACTACACATGCCATAATCGAATATTCCTCAAGTACAAAATAACGGAAAACATTAAAATATGTTTATAAATATTCCTTACGTTGACGGAATTCTTTTAAATTGTTAACACAGAATGCGCAGGTGCCCCTCCTTCAAATTGAAAACGGGGCTTTCCATTTCAAATTCGCTTTTGATTTTTTTTAAAACCGGTTCGTGAATAAAAAAGAAATGCCAAACTACTTAAAAAATACAAAAAAATGAACTTTTCTACCATAACAGTAACTTTTATTGACTATGGTAACATTTGTTTCTTGTATTTTTGTATTATTATATATATAACATTTTCCTTTTGTAAGGAAACATCATTTTCTGGGTCACTCTTGGCTACGAATGGAAACAAAGTTGATATAAAATATATATTTTCGCGAAAATTTTCTTTACTTTCATCATATTTTGCTTAGGGTAAAAATTTTGAGTATCAAATCCTATCTCTTTACAACCCCTCCTTTTCATAACCTATCATACTTTCATCACTCACAGTCCATTTTCTGGAGGCTGTTTTTTTAACACAGTCATCGACGCGTACTTCTGTTAGTATATATATATATATATATATATATATATATATATATATATATATATATATATATATATATGATACTGACTAATAAATATCGAATTTCAGCTTAATCTTAAAAAAAACAATATCGATGCATATTATTATTATTATTATAATTATTATTATTATTATTATATTGATATGTATACTGTTAACTATATATCAGCTTGTCTCGTGTGTTTATTTGTATAATAATGTATCAATACTCTAATTTTAATTTTCTTAAAAAAACACGGAAAATGAGTGTTATATTAATCCATATTTTATTCAATTTACGTTAGATTACACATTTTATATTCCTTCAAAATAATCGAGTTCATGACTTAATTGTAGTAAATTATGAATAAATAAAAATCAACAAACAAAAATAAAAGAAATTTTTTAAAATATATATAGAAATTTGAATATTTATATGATATAGCCCGCAGTACAAACACACTCCCCTCATAACATTTTTCTTAATACTGTTTCATGTGAAAAGATTTTAGACGACTCGCGTGTACATTTTTACCTTCTTCCTTTTCCTTAACAGCGATATTGGTTTCTACACTGCTTTTCAATATATAAGTGGGTCCTTATGAAAACCTATATTGTTTCTCTTCTTCCTTTCTTTACTTTCCTTATTTTCTGTGATTTTCTCTTCTTGATTTTCATAGATAAGTACGTAACATATTTAATTGCATTGATTTAGCAGCTAATTATTTATACTTAAATGACTGAACCATTGCCATAATTGTGTAGCAACAGTGAATATGGATTAGTTTAATATAAAGAAAAGTATAACCTGCTCAGTTTATTAGTGAAAACTATTAAAATGTCCATATTCGTTTTTATCGTGATTACATTTATAACTAATTGACAATAAGTATTCAACGTGTTCTAGATGAGATTTTCCATTTTCATACTAACACTATTTCCATACTTATCCTCTTTTCATACTAATAGCAAAGTGTAAAAGCAGTTGGTAGCAGATAAAGTGTGAGCGAGAGCAACTATTTCGAATCATGATAGCCTGCTTCGAAAGAAAGAAATAGAACAAAGTACTTGTCTGGAGCATAGAATCAGTGATGGCTACAATAGTGATACAAGTGAAAATAAAGCAGTGTCCTAGAGTGTGACATAAGAAAGGAGAGCTTTCCCTATTGCAATGTTCACTATCCGTCCTCCTAGACACATGTATATTGCAGAATACAACATTCTTAATATACGTAATTATTTAATCTCAGTCAAGGTTGAATGCGTGCAAAAGACAAACGAATTTTTTAATATTAAACGCCTCAGTTTGATTATACTCGAATAAAAGAATAGAATTAGGTGATTGACAATAATTATTATTCGTAGGAAAACGATTTCAGGAATCTAGCAATTAATCGATGTTTCCAACTCTCTTTCTAAGGAATTGATCCGATGTTTCGGCATTTATATGCATGTTCTGGTCTCTGATATTAGCTTGACGTAAACCGTTAGAATAATACTGGAAAAAAAGGTGCCGTTTTCATTCAATTGTCATGCAAAGCATTTTATTTCTATTTCTATTAAGTTGCATGCTACGAACAGCGGCCGGTTTAAGAGCTGAAAAATCTCCCCAGAGAGAAAAGAAATTATCCTAAATTTTTTGCATTTTTTTCTCTATGTAATTATTTTTATCTATGGATTAGTTTTGTAGTAAACCGTCCTTTGTGTAATAAATAGAGGATATTCATGTTTACACTACGCTCCTTTATAGACCACTGAAACGAAGTAACGTTGAGTACGCCCGGCAACAGAGTGGTGACCATTTGGGAACACCAGGTGCAGCAGATATTCAGAGGTCGACTTTTCTGACAGTTTCTGATTTCAACATTTTCCCAAGTTGTCAAGAATCTGCCCGTCTGATTGATCACTTCAGTCAGCCTGGTAAAGATGAGAGAGTGGGGGGGAGGTCAGCAAAACATTTTCACTTTAAACAGCGGCAAGTCTCTGATGATCAAATAGTCTACACTCTTCCGATTGACGAACACTAAGTTATTAGCAGACCGCCCAGCATTGCCAAGTCGTAAAATACGCTTAAATATGATATTTGGTTAATGCAGATTTCGTATTTATTATTATATTGGGTTAAATATATAGTAATTATTTAAAAAAGAAAAAAAGATGACTTGTGCGTTACCATCGTAAATCAAAACCAAAACGTTTAGATTACTATTTACTTTTTCCTTTGACGCTAATGCCTGACCTATGAAGACATGTTTGCTGCAAGGTTAAAAATAAAAAGATGCACGCATAGGTATTACGTATTATAATAGCTATTACGTTACGCATGTATATTAGTAATGCTGTCGTTCGACCTTCGCTTGGCAAATTATTATTTTTAATATTTATATACTTTTGCATCTATTTTCCACAGCTAAGACAGAAATATAAAGTTTCGCATGGGTACGATTCTCTATATATTAAATTACTTGTCTGTAGGACTGACAAATGAGGTTGCAACATAAAAAAGGTAAACATAGAAACAGGTTTGTGTTTAATATGACCTTTTCACGCAAATATTACGCAAGTATAAATCAGGTAGAATATAATTAGACTTCATAGTTAACTAAAGATGATCATGCCATGAGAAAACCGGGGGAAAACACTAATAGGAAATAATTTAAAATTAATGTTAAAAGAATATGCACATTAGATATATGTTTGCAGCTAAATGCAATTCCACGCTGATATACAAAAAAGTTTTTCTTTTTTTTAATAAATAGAAAAAGGGATTTTTAATGTGAATATAAATACACATTTATTGAGATTGTCCGACTGACTTCTTCATCTTGGTTGTTATAGTCATAACGTTTCGGCCGTTTAATCAGGTGTTTTGTATCGAACTTTGGAAATGTTTGTTAGGAGTCTCGAAACCAAACATTTATTATTATTACGGGGGATACCGTGCTCGGACTCACGCTAGGCTCTGGGCCATAGTTGCTGATTCTCTGTTTTGAATGTTACTTTACACTGCCTTCGTCCAGGATTGAACTCAGCACCTTTGAGTAACTGTAAACTTTGATACAACGTCTAGGACCACTCGACCATATATCACTAGGACATATGGCCTAGTGACATATTGCCGAGTGGTAATATGTCACCCAGATATATATATATATATATATGTATATGCATATATATGTATATATGTATGTATATGTATATATATGTATATATATGCACATATATATGTATAGATATATATGTATATATAAGTATATATATAAATATATATATATTTATATATATACTTGTATATACATACATATATATATTAAATACATATATATACATATATGCATATACACACATATATATATATATGCATATATATATATTGATATATATATAGTTTTCTTCAACTCATGGTTTTTCAATGTGGTCTAATCTCTTCAGTGGAAAAGTCATTAGCAAATATTAGATCTAATTCGAAATAATATTGTTATTTAACACTTACAAAGAAATTATTTTAAAAAAATTAATTACATCTTTTTAGGGCCACAGGTTTAGAAAGAAGATTACATGTTCTATCAAGTATATTGATCCATTCTCTTTCCGGTTGTTATCCTCTTATATAATATTGCCTCCAAAAATATTATGTAAGACCTGATATCACACGATTAAATAATTAGTGTTCCTATTCCCTTCAGGATTCTGTAATATATATATATATATATATATATATATATATATATATATATATATATATATGTATATATATATATGTATGTATGCATATATATAGTAAGTTATAAAATATATATGGCGATTAAGCTACACTGAATATTCTGCGTTTTATCCATTCTAGGACTCTTCAGGCTTAGAGTGGATGAAACGCGGAATATTTTATGTAGCTTAATCGCCATATATATTTTATAACTTACTAACTAGCTCTACCTTAATATTGAGCACTTTTTAAGTAAATACTTAAAGTTTACGCATAAATTTATACTTTCGTATATTAATTTTATGTGCGTAAATGAAGTAGCTATATATATATATACATATATAAATATATAAACATATATATATGCATACATATTCATTACTACTTACGACACACACATACATATATATGTATATATATATATATGTATATATATATATATATATATATATATATATATATATATATATAATCTTTATGTAAAAGCATTAAATGTAGTTATCAATATAGTATTGCAAGACAGGTAAGTGTTATTAAAGCTTCGAGAGTTTTTAAATACTTTCGTTGAAATGCATAATAAGACTTTTGTAAAAGAAAGACGAAAACAGTTATGTGATCCAACAACTAATAAGAAGAGGATTGGAATTTGACGAGACTTAAGATCGCAGTATGAACGGCATATCCGGCCGAGGAGAAACATTAATATATTGCGAACACTCCTCGGCGAATATGGCAAAAAGGCAAATAAATTTTTCTGTATTGCATGCAACGTCAACAAACGCGCCACTCAGAGAGAGAGAGAGAGAGAGAGAGAGAGAGAGAGAGAGAGAGAGAGAGAGAGAGGGGGGACGTTCAGGAACGTATAATTATTAGATTTGGTATAAAAATAATGTCGTTTTGGTTGTTCAACTTATCTATACAAACGACATTATTTTTGCACCAACCTCATAATTAGTATGGATTATAAATAGGATTAAGCAGGTACTACATTCCTTGAGAAAGATAAGTCGAGTTTAACATAGGGCTAGTTATCTAAGGAAAATCACGCGGATTTTGAAATGAAAAAGCGAGCTCTAATAAAAACTTATTGAATGAACATTTTCTTTGCTTTGAACTATTTAGTAAGCGGCAACCTCGCCCTGCGAGAACTGTTATTGGATATACATCGTTTTGCAGTACTAGTAGCAGAATTACCTCCGAAATGCTAGATTCGAATTACATTTGAGAACGGACAATACGAATACGTCAGAAAATGACAACGGCCCTCAGTAGAGATAGAAGCGTAAACTCTGGAGGAGTTATTTCACAAAGCTAGAGATGCATTAATTAGAGAGAAACCTCTAAAAAATCTATAACTGTTACACTTTAACCTCGCCAAAGCAACTAATGCTTACCAAAGGATGTTTGAATGTGCTCGACCTAATCATCTTACCGAACACTGTTTAAGCCAGAGAGGCACGCCACGCACTAACATTCTTAAACATTGGAAATTCTGCCACTGTTGTCTCGAGTAAAACGAGGAAGAACCTCCCATGATGTCTCTAGGAATAAGTGCACGGACGAAAATGACTTAGCTATCCTGTTCTCTATGTAATTGTGAGATCAGGTGGTTATGGGATTGAAATCCAGCTCTTTGAAAACGCTTGATGATTGTGTAAAGAAGAAAAACGAAAAGAGTGTTGTGCTAGCCAACTGCTTATAGGAAAGAGACTTAAATCTTAACGACCATTAGATTTGAAGAGTTAGAACTAATTTTACGGCATATCAACCGGAATAAGAACATTAACATATTACATGAAGTTACCTAGCCTATGATAAAAAACAGACAAAAGAATGTCGCATATATATTGAAATTCTCCGTATATCTATTCATGTTTTTTTTTTAATCTTTCAAACAAGCATCAGTAAATAAACTGTACATTTAAATTTAACCGGGAAACTATTGTTTTAATAATTCCGGAAGTACTTCTCTTTGTGGATTATTTACAATGCAGAACCTTCCACTTTAAACATGCTGCCAAATTGAAGAGTCAAAAACGCGAACGTGTATTGGAAAATAACACTCAAAAACAATTCTTAAAATAGACATAAAACTAGCTAAACAAACATAAAAACTACATGAGAAATGCAAGAAAAAGAACGAGCCTAACACGATTCGCTTTCATATCTGATCAATGAGTGTAAACGAATGGAAGCAGAAGCCGAGGTAAATATATGAAAATGTTGAGAGAATTGATGGAATAGAGGAAAACCACAATAATCCACATAAGTTTAACATCAGACCCTACAACACTGGGAGCACATCAAAATCATCATTCTATCTAAGCGAAAATTAGGATCAAGTAAGATGAAAAAAACATTGAAAGACGTCCATTAACAGATCTACACTTTAAGCGTGCGGAGTATACCAGAGCATTAGGAAAGTGTATTACACATTTAATACCACAGAAGACTAACGGTTCGCAATACACAAAACTGAATAGATAAACGTCGTTGTGATAATCCAATGTTATTAGTATACATTTTCATAAAGACAACATAAACTACCTAGTAAATCAAATATACAAAAGGATACATATCTGTCTGTCTCCATTAAAACTGTAGCTCTTCCGAAACTAAAAGTTGAACAGTGGCGCTAGAGGCTTCAAATACATTGATTTTTTTTTATGAACCGCTCTATTACATGTTTTAAGTTAGTTGAAATTGTGTTTAAGCGGTCAAAACTGGATCAAATCATGTTATATACGTGTCACGTTCGCACAGTGGTAACGTCACCAGCTTTGAATCCTAGAGTTTTCGTTTCGATTCTGGCTTATGGTACCAACATCTTTTTTTTTTACTTTTGAAATCAGGACTCTATACTAATATTTACGAATATGCACACATTAAAATATCACATTTAAGCTTATTTTACGACCCGGGCAAAGCTGGGCGCCCTTACCTCCATTAGTATTGTGCTACATTCATCTATAAGACTCCATGGCATTTTTTACTGCTAAATCACAGATAATGTTTTGTGCAAAAAGTACTACTACTACTACTACTACTACTACTACTAAAATAATACTAATAATATTAATAATAATAAACCAGTTCTCTAATATTTACGGGATTATTTGCATTACTCTTTCATGCAGTATGACATGTCAAGTTGGATCTCTTAGGCAAACAATTCCTGTTCATTTTTTTTTTTTGCATTCGCGGATGGTTGGCTCAGTTTTGTAGCCCTATCTTGTCGTAATAACTTTTGACTGCTTCGATTCTTTCTCTCAGGATGTTAAATGCTTTTGATTGGAGCCAGTAAGCTTCTGAACCGGGAGAGAAATACTCGGAAATTCCAAGTCAGTAAGATGGTGGCATTCTTTACCCGTTTGGTCTACAGCCGTAATGTTTTCTATATCTTAGGTGTTTTTAGGACTAGAAAAAGTGTTCCCCAAGTTTAAATTGTTTAACTGCTTGTTTTCGTCCATGGTAAAGACGAGGTTCGTCAATACCATTGGCTGTAAATGATACATCTATGTATTGAATACTAGAAGAGGATACACGGGCTTATTCCAAAATATAAAATTATCCATATCTCTCTTTTTTTTCTTTTCTGTACCCCTCTTACTCTCTCTCTCTCTCTCTCTCTCTATATATATATATATATATATATATATATATATATATATATATCTCAGTTCATCGTTATCTTGCTTTTTCTCTTAACTGCCTCATTTCTATGAGCTTCGCCTTTTCTATCCTGAAATAGTCATGCATGTTTATCGTTCTCAATATATTTAGCTTTATATCAACTCTTCAGCTCTCTTTCTCTCTCTCTCTCTCTCTCTCTCTCTCTCTCTCGTTCTCTTTCTCTCTCGCTCTTGGACCTCGTCGGAGTGTATGTTAGTACTTCGCACTTTCTTTTTGACTCGACTCTGTTCCACTCTGGATATCAGCAATAATTTTATTTTAATTGAAAACTGTAGGAGTTTATTCTCTGCCCAGCGCGGATATGTTCTCAAGCAAGTTCCTGCTTAATCGTAAAATCAGTATAGTTTAGATATGTTTCGTACAAAAATCTAGATCATAGCTAAATAACATATAAACAGTTATCGAACAGATATACACACATAAATTATCCTCCACATATACCCACGGTTGGTTGTTTTTGTTTTACGGCATATCAACCCTTTTTCAGGTTATTTAATGCCGAATGCAAAGATTTTGAAGGAAATTTTTAATAGAATATATTTATTGTTTTCAAGTCGGTTTCTGTTTAACCCATAGGTGAGATCCTAACAGGTACTACCACTCCGGGTCAGAGTGGACCTGGGAACAATGGCAATTAAAGGGTGGCTCCACACTTCCCAAAGACCGTAAGATGGGGTCTCACCATCGGATATAGTTTAAGGTCATATCCAGGACCACACATACACCCATATGGGTGTATGTGTCTGTATATGTGTATAAGACATATGTGTGTATAAGAGATTACTTATTATTTGTGCAATAAGGATAACTGTCATTAAGGTTATCACATGTTAAGATAACTTTATTTAACTATTGACATTGTTCAAGATCGCTGTCATAATAAATATTTATACTCATTTTACCCAGTCTCTGGTTGTCACTCTTAAGATTGCTGGTGTTATGCTATATATCTGTATTTTTCTAGTAACAATATACAGTTTACCTGTTATTTCGGTTTAAGTTGAATCGTTAACAGACTGTTTTGTTTATGATTTAATAGATTAATATTAACGAAAATGTTTCACTGTTAAAAACTAGGGTTATCTACAAATAGTTTTTTTTTTATCTAAGAAATTAATGAATATTGAATGTAAGTTTTTTCATGCACGAGAAAATTATTTAAAAATGGAAGATTATATGAAATATTTATCCACAAGAAACAATAATAAACTTACATATTAAAAACAAATAGTTATATTTAAGCATATTTTGTTATAGTGACACTTTGCTTTATTTTCTGAGAGATATGTTAAATCCATTGATACTTCTCTGCGGCATGGTAAAGAGATTGCTGAGGCATTTTTGCAATTCAGAGTAAACAATATTTTTGCATATATTTTTCGCACTCCGTGTGTCAGGTCATCTCACATTCGTTCCTTGATGTATTTCTGTTCAACTTCATGTACATATTTAAGCCAACGCTATTTACACGTTGCTTTTGTGCACAGAATCCAGGTTTATTTAAACACGACTTAGTCGACTCAAAGTCTGCATTAGTATCTATTTTCAAGCAAGTATATCCTTCAATATTTTATACTGAGTATTTCTTAAATGGAAGTCTTAAGATAGCAAGGTTGCGCTTAGCTATTCCATTTTTATATCCCCGATAGTTGATAGCATGTGATTGATTAGGCTGATGAGCGATTTCCTTGCTTTGTTTTTGCAGTCTTCCCAGACTTGTGGTGCTATATACTAGTTGGACGCACCTATGAATATTATATTCCCTGATTCGTTCATACCGCGATGAAATCGAAGCGCATAACACCAAATCTAACAACAATTTTTTTCACCTGTAGCAGCTAAGAAATTATCTTGATCAGGCAAGAGATGGCATCCTTTTAGCTTAAATATAATTATTTGGATGTTTTCTGTAAGTCATGCAGAAAAAAAATACACAGACACACACAGAGACGCACACACACACACACACACATATATATATATATATATATATATATATATATATATATATATACATACATGTATATATCACAACACGTTATCCAATAAGTTCTGTCTGAATTTATGAATGAAGAAAAGAAGTGAACAAATGGTTCATTTTCTTAAGGATATAATTATGAGTATACTTTCCCTGATTGTCTATGATTTCTTCCTATCTACTAACAACCTTACTATCACGGTAAATCCATTTTGGCTTTGATTCGAAGAACCCGAAAATGTCAGCTTTAACATCTTTCTCCATAACAAAATCTGTTTCTTCCAAATGATTTGTGTAAGCTACGAAACAAATCGTTGTTTGAAGGAGCAAGATCAGAAGAATAGAGTGCAGGAAGAATTTTCTTTTAACCAAGTTCTTCGATCTTTTTCTAGGTTATTCTTGCTGTGTGGAGTTGTGCATTGTCCTGATGAAGCATCGCCCCTTTTCTAATCACTAGTGCAGATCTTTTTCCCTTTAAGTTTCGTTCAGAAGCTCTAAGTGCACACAGTAGATTTAAACATTAATTGTTGCATTAGGTTGTAATAATGGAAGGTGGATTATTCCTGGGCAATCCCACCATATTGAAAGAAGAACCTTATTTCCATGAAGTTCTTTTCTCGGCTTTGGCTGAGGTCTATCCATTTTTCAAAGATCTTATGACGCTTAACATTTCGATAAAAGATCCATTTTTCATTACCAGTCAAAAAGCTATCCAAATAAGGTGAAACAATTTGATGAGAATAGAGAGAAGTGTCGACGCGGGATTTGAGATTGTTTTAAGACAATTCATGAGATACTAATTTTCTAAGTTTATGAACTTTTCCTAGTTGTTGAAGATGAGGATGAACAGTTGTATTAATTGTAACTCAGGTTTTTTGGCAATTCCTCAACTGATGAAGCATGTAATTCTTCAAGTGTTCCTTCAAGAAATTATCGTCAAACTACAGAGGACGTCCGGTGCAATCTTCGTCTTCAAGAGTTAAATCTCCATTTTTTGATTTTCTCAAACCATCTTCTGCAAGTTCTTTCATTCACACATTCCTTTCACTAAAAAGAGTGAACATTACTAGCCTCTTGGGCTGCTGAGTTTCCTTTCTTAAACTCATAAAACATTATATGTCTCTAATGATTCTAAGGTACTTCCATGTTAGAAGGGTTAGAATCATGTCTCCTCAATTACTAAAAGTGAATGCCCCGATAGATATAATATAGCCGTAGTGAAAAATCTCATCTACAGAGACAAGCGTGTTTCTTTCACTAATGGAATATTCTATAAGGCTCGTTCTAACATAAAAAAACGCTGAATAATAACAATCCCCAAGTGATATCGTTTACTAGCAGATTAAACTCCCTTTATTCACCATTAATAAAACACTAGTAGTAATGATGATGACAGTGATAAAAATAATAATAATAATAATAATAATAATAATAACGATAACAATATTAACATATTTTTTTAACCAAATGCATACCAATTATAAAATAGACGAAAACAATAATTTTTAAAAACTATAGTACGCAAAGATATTTCAACCAGGAAAAACTCTAAAATAAATGGTATTATTTATTACAAAAATAAAATAGCCAATTGATAATAAACAATAATCCACCCCCGACGGCAGTATTATCAAAAATAGAAATGCTGTGTTCGTTTTTAAATGCACCATAAAAAATGTGCATTGGCATGACTTAAACCAACATCCTTCGTCGTCAAACATGTTTCCTATCTTTCCCGTAGAACTTCATTTATCAGTACCTCACAGCACCTCACACAGTTATTTACTCCTCCCCATTATTGAAGCATTCTTAATCCGTATGAAACAAAAAAACAACCATTAATAAAGATCAATAAGAAGCGAATAGCTATCTTAAATGCTTTTACGTATTTTAAACGATTTTAATGTTACCTTATTTTTTCATAACTCGCCCGAGGAAGATATATGGAGATCGACACCGTCCGCGAATAGGGCACATTTCTTTTTACACATACAAACACAATATATATATATATATATATATATTTATATATATATGTGTGTATATATATATATATATATATGTATATATATATATATATGTAAAATAAAATATAAATTACAATTAAATTTACCAAAATGATCCAAGATGGTAAAATTAAAGTACAATATATATATTAAAGAATTAATATTTATAAGGTTATCTCAGCCAGATGTAAAACTCGATAAAACCAAATAGAAGATAGAGATTATAATACGAGCAAACAGTTCATAAAACATGTTAAAAAACACTCTGAAAAGGAGTTAAAAACATATTTAAACTGAAAAGGAAACACTTGATAAGTGGATAGTCCTTAATCCGCGGAGTTTCGAAGAAATACTTTCCTTCTCATCAAGGCTAGGAATTAGCAAAATGCAGGATCGGATTTTGCATGCAAAAGTATTTGATGAAACAACAAGTAAGTCAAAGATCTTACTTGATAACAAAAATGTGAAGCAGAAGAAATATGGTGAAGAAAAAGATGATTCACGTATACTCAATTTTTCTTCACCACAATGTTTATACGAGCGGCTACATAAAAATGGATTTTATATTAAGCGTGAAATTATTTTAAACTGTGGAGTAAATTTTAGTGATATTTTTTATTAGTATCCTTAAGAATTTTTCACGGTTTCTCATTAACAAGCAGACTGACAGTGCTCAAATACTGGCTCAGTCCACAGTGTTATTACAATCTTTTCGGCCCATATATAGACACATATAATATACGGCTTACGCGTGAATCTCAACTAAACTAAACGTTTTTGTAACCAGCAAAAATAGGTTTGTTTAGTATGATATTGACCTTCTTGATTGCACCTTCATTTTACTTCTACTGAATTGCACCTAATCGTAAAATATTTAAGGATATATTCATCTCAATTTATTGTTATTTCTTGGCTTCTCATCACAGCACACATCAGGCATTTTATAGCACAAGAAACACACTTATTAATAGTTACTAAAATAACAGGCAAAATGAGTGCAAGAATATATCACACTTGCACAGAAACCATCTAAACATTGAAAAGCTATCCATTATGAATATATTTTTAGCCATGCGTACTGATGTTTGGGAGAGCAAAGTGATCCGTAGTTCTTTCCAAGTTATTAATATACTTACTGGTATTCCGGCGTATTAAGTTAGATAAATAAAAATTACAATTGTAATTATATGATGTCTTTTTAATATAAGTAGGAGCACTAACAGAGCGTAATTCGTTTCCTATATTTCTAGCGAAAAGTTTTAATTAATACATAAATTATGGAGCCGTACTCGAACAAGGCCGATAGCTATTAGTCGCGTGCTCTCGTGTAATGAATGAATGCGTGAATGTAGGATTGACATGAAATTCTAAAAGATAAACTAAAATGACCGAAAAAAGGGCTGAAATGACTTAAATAAATAAAAAAAAGTAAATGACTTAGAATGACTTTAATGAATTTGAGGATGGATTGAATGACGTTAAGAATGACTTGAATGCTTAAAACATAACTGGAATCCTTCAAAAACAAATTGAATGATCTGGAGAATGACTTGAATTGTTTTGAAACTGACTGGTTGTAAAGTGGGTGATAATTTTACATTAAATTAATGCAGAAAAGTGACCCCCCACTTAATATCACAAGTTACAAACATAAGTACAGCATGTAGTAAGAACAGATACGCCACTTTGATATTGGCTAAAAGGCCAAGAAAAGGGTATTTATTTGCTCTCCCACCGAGGAAATTAGGCACAAGGCCGATTTTTAATGTGAGGAGTGAAGGTGAAATGGGGACCAACTCCCCAGGGAGTAAGGTAGCTGGATAGTGATAATTGGTATGAAGGGTTTCCCCTACATTCACCAAGGTCTGATATGTGGGGTTACCCCCCACACACACATATGGTCTTTGCCTGCAGTATCTGCCGGAATAGATACTACACTTTGATCTTGGCCAAAAGGTCAAGAAAAGCTTAAAAAGCTAACAACAGTATCTATTAACAACAGACATTTGATCTTAACCAAAAAGGTAAGCACAAAAGTGTTATTGAAAACTGACCGACCGACCGATCGACCGACCGACCGACCGACGAGGTGATTTATAGAGTTGCTTGCACATGACTAATAAAAATAGACGAATATATAGATGACTAGTTACATAAAGCTGGCATCACCAGGCTGAATCATAGGCGAACAGAGAGTTCAGTCCCATACTAATAAGATACATTGAATATCTAAACTTCATACACTTTTCCTGAAAGTGGATAACATGTCGAATCTATGGAAGCATAAATTACATATATTTTCGTCAATGAAAAATAAACGGGAAATGGCTTAACATAGGGAAATAACTCTCAAGCAAAATATACTTTAATAAAGCTTAATTAAATGAACGTGCTTACACTTTAAAACACGACTAATGCAGGTTAATGGTAATTGAAAACAAATGAAAAAAATATAAATTAAATAAAAAATTAACTTATAATGATAATGTATAATAAAACTATAAACCAATCTTATTACAGCAAATAATTAATAACACGCGGCTAATTATTAAAGTATATTTTACTTAAAGTAATATGTAAATTACGATATCCCTTGAATGTAGTTCCCTTTGCATACATAGTGTATATAAAAATCATGCTGAAAGATAAGTGTAAATGCCCGTTTTCAGGATGAACAAACTTTGTCATAGAATGTATCTTTAGCACATATAATTAAAATCGTGAACAAACAAACGGGCAGGAATAATATTTTCTTATAATAAAAGAAAAATGCAAGCAGGTATGGACGCCAGGACGGTCCACATTATTTTATAATATTAAGAAAAAAGACATAAAAATAACGGATACATTTATCCCAACCAATTTTATCATTGATATTATTGTTGAAGCAACTAATTTCAAAGAATTCAAGTGTGTTACAATCTATCGTTTTACGTCTTATAAACAGTCTTTTTTTTCAAGAATACATCAGTGGGTATTCCTTTATTAGCTCTAATGGACTCTAGTACTTGTAAAATCCTTCAATCTATTCGCTCCAAGTTTTGTTTTCAGCGATTTTAACTAAAATTTAAGAAAGACATGTCTAAAAGATAACCACGCCCGAATATAATGTTATATACTTATAGAACGGCGTAGTTTATTTAACCGATAAATATGCGCCGAACAAACATTATAATTATATAGGTGCAGAAGGTTCTCTTGACAATTAAATTCACAGAAGTTAATGCACCAAATCTAATTACGATTAACCTGTAGCGCCTGCCGTCGCAAAATGACTTAATAACCTCATCAAGGACCAACCATTGAGCCCTTCGAGCTAATAGCAAAATCACTAATAGCAAATTGAACATATCTAATGCCTAACGTATGACCTCTGAATTGTATTATTCACGTGAACCTCTAAATAATGCCAAGATGCGATATCAAAATGTCTTATTTCAAGGCCGTGCACTAGAAAACCTCTAAATGCAGACATTCAAATAAAAAGTGCATTTGATCCAGCCCTAATAATGCATATCTTTCGGCATTGAAAATTGACAGAATACACTTCTTTACGATATGTCCGAATTAGTTAGACCTGCGAGTCAACAGTGCTTAGTTATGAGATCAAATGGCAACTATCTCGTGAATAAATGTGAAGATAAATATGTCGATATCAAAAAAGACATTACCTTCTCATAAACCTAACACTGATAAAAATGAAGCAACCATATATCTATCTATCTATCTATCAATCTCTCTCTCTCTCTCTCTCTCTCTATATATATATATATATATATATATATATATATATATATATATATATATATATATATATACTAGCAGAAGTACCCGTCATTGACTGGATTAAAAAACAGCCTACAGAAAATGGACTGTGATTGATGAAAGTATGATAGGTTATGAAAAGGAGGGGGTTGTAAAGAGATAGGTTTTGATACTCCAAAAGTTTCTCTAAGCAAAATATGATGAAATTTAAGATAATTTTCGCGAAAATATATTTATTTTATATCAATATATATATATGTTTAATAATATAAATATACAAGATATAAATGTGACCATAGTCAATAAAAGTTACTGTTATGGTAGAAGCGTTCATTGGTTTGTATTTTAAAGTAGTTTGTAAAAAAATACTATTTTTTAATTCACGAACCCGTTTAAAAAAATCAAAATGGCAGAGACTTTGAAATGGAGATCCCCATTTTCAATTTGAAGGGGGGCACATGAGCATTCTGTGTTAACAATTTAAGAGAGTTTCGTCAACGTAGGAAATATTTATAAACATATTTTAAAGTTTTCCGGTATTTTGTGCTTCAGAAATATTCGATTATGGCATGTGTAGTTTATATAAAAATACATTTAAGTAGTTATCGCCTCAAATTTCGTTTTAATTACGGTTCGCTGCAATTATTTCAAGTAAAGAGCATTAAAAACTATTTCAAAAATTAAAAAAAAACATGAACTGAACTTTTATTGACTATGCTAACATTTATTTCATGTATAATTATTTTTCGGGTAGTCGTTTGTTGGCTTTTCTGCTAACCCCTCCTACTAAATAATATCGACGAAATATCGAAAAACAAGGGAACAAAAACAGTTTAGAAAAATAATGAAGTTTTACTTACTTTAGTAAAATAATCCGAAACAGCAAAATGAGAGATTAAAAAAGTAAACACGTAATTACTTTAGTTTTTCAAGCAAAGAATCGATATAAATATGAATAAGAAGAAAATTGTGCCCTTTTCCAGCAGAACAACTTCGTTTAAGTTTTACAGTATTGAACGGTGTAGTAGTGCGCCGTCGGATTCAGAGTTGTACTATTCGAATATAAAGAAAACGCAGAAAGGGTTGTAATCAACTGAATTCCTTCTAGTGCACTGACAAAAAAAAGCTTAAAGCCTAAAGTTCCGACTTTTTTTTCTTTCAGTTTAACAAAAACGTGGATTTATGAAGTGAATTTATTCGACACAATTTAACTAAAAAATAAATAAATTTAATTATGTTAAAACATACTTATCAAATGATTATTTGTACATCTATATCAAAAACAAATGTAACTTTTTTTTATTTTCATTTTTTATTTCCATACTTTGTGGACCAGGCGCGAACGCAGACCCCACAACTTTTATGAGCCACTGTTCTGCCAGATGAAACACACCTATTCCGGATCCTCAATACATCTTCTATCATTATATGAAATCATTTTTGTTTAAACAGTCAATCATACAGGAGCCTATTCGTGACCAGACACACACACACAAACACACACACACACACGGAGACGGTCTGCTTTATATTATTACTAGCAAAAGTACCCGTCGTTGACTGAGTTCAAAAACAGCCATGGACTCTGATTTATGAAAGTTTGATAGGTATAGAAATTGAAGGGTTGTAAAGAGATAGCTTCGAATTTGAGGGTATCAAAACCAAAGCAAAATATGATGAAAGTAAAAATAAAATAGATAAACCCCAAAATTTATTATACCATACCTGTTCACACTGAAACACTTATCACAATATTCTGTGGATCTATATTAAAAACCTTGAAAAACTTTGTGACATATTTCCTTTCTATGGAGGTCAGAAGCCTTAACAAAGATATTTGCACTGATGTCAAGCATATCGACGAAGAAATCGAAGTATTTTACTGTTGCCATATAAAGCGAGTTCTTGTTAATGTGTGTATATGAGGAACAAAAGATTGGAGCTCAGTTGAGCCAGCATACTCTTCAGACATAACGATGGAGAAAGGGGAGTCTCACAACATCTCTTCTGTGTGTGAGAGAAAGAGAAAGAACGAAAGATTCCTTTTTCTGATTATAATTTGTAAGCACTTGAGCGGTAATTCTTAAGATATGGAACTTAGTCTTACTATTTTAAGTCTATGATGGACAGACCAACCGACGGAAGTAGAATCATCTACTGTATCTGTATGCTTTTGTCGTGAAAATACTATTTCAAATTAAAGCATGACGAACCGACTTTCACAAAAACAAATGGCTAATAGGTGTATCTAAAATATAGTTTGTCTAAACGGCACACTAGCTGATTATGAATGGAACTTTGTCACGATTAAAACTAATATATTATTGATGCTTTGCACACTGATTATTTCAATATCCGAAAATATCTTTGTCGGAACTAGAAATCGAGCTCATCTATTTTAAGATATCGAATGTCTCGGCATATTAAAAATAACTGATGTTCATTTAAAAATTGCGTAATATCTTTTCTTGATTTGAATTATTATAAAACTCGCTGACCTGCCATGACGTCCTTGCTATATATATATATATATATATATATATATATATATATATATATATATATATATATATAAATATATATACATATATATATATATATATATATATATATATATATATATATATACACACACTAACAAAAGTACCCGTAATTGACTGGGTACAAAAACAGCCTACAGAAAATGGACTCTGATTTATGAAAGTATCAGAGGTTATGAAAAGGAAGGGTTGTAAAATGAGAGCTTCGAATTTGGGGGTATCAAAACCAAAGCTAAATATGATGAAAGTAAAAATAAGATAGATAAAGTCCATAATTTATTATACCATACATGTTCACACTGAAACACTTATCACAATATTCTGTGGATCTATATTTAAAAAAACCTTGTTAAACTTTGTGATATATTTCCATTCTATGGAGGTCAGGCGCGAACGAACACCCCATAATTTTATTATACAATATTTTCTCAAACTGAAACATAATTATCAAAGTATACTTACGCAGATAGATATGAAAAGTTTTTATTAAAGTGGGTGCTTATTTCCATTCTATGGAGGCCAGTCGCGAACGAAGACACAACAATTTTATTATACCATCCCTATTTAAATTAAAACATGCTAATCAAAGTATTATTGTGTACATCTCTATCAAAAACACTTGTAAACGCTTTTTTATTTTTTATTTTTTATTTCCATACTTTGTGGACCAAGCGCGAACACTGACCCCAACATTTTCATGAACCACCCTTCTGCCAGATCAAAACTCCCAATTCCAGTGTCTCGATACATTTTCTATTATTATATTTAATCATTTTTTGTTCAATAATCAACTACACAGAAGCCTATTTGTGATAAGACACACACCCACATTTAGTTTTGTGTTATATATATATATATATATATATATATATATATATATATATATATATATATACACATATACATATATATATATTGCTTCCTACTTACAGACCCTCTACTCTCTCTCTCTCTCTCTCTCTCTCTCTCTATATATATATATATATATATATATATATATATAAATACAGGAAGAAAGGGAGAGAGAGAAGGGGAGATATTAGATTGTAATAATATGTAAGAACACCTGTCAACATTCAATTGCAGGTCCATATGTAATACTGAAATTTAATGTGACTTATTTTTTGTATATATATATATATATATATATATATATATATATATATATATATATATATAAGAACAAGCAGTTAATAAAACATGTTAAAAATCACGTTAAAAAAATTAAAACCATATTTAATCTGAAAAGGAAACAGTTGATAAGTGGATAGTCCTTTATCCACGGAGTTTCGAAGAAATACTTTCCGTCTCATCAGGGGGTAGGAATTAGCAAAATGCGGGATCGGATTTTGCATACAAAAGTAGTTGATGAAACTAAAAGTAAGTCAAAGAGCTTACTTGATAACATAAAGTGAACCAGAGGGAATATGGTGTAGACACGTGAATTAATAGTCTCCTGAAAGGTAAATAATCCAATAACGGTAAAATCCAAAAATATTACTCCAGGAAAGTTAATTGAGTTTCCATTTGCACGAGTAAAATCCAAGGAAATCACGTAATTGGAAGATGGTCCAAAATAATCCAAAAGGCCCAAATCCATGGAATAATTCACAAATATGTACAAAGAAAAGAAAAGTGGAAAATTCCAATAATATTAATAAAAGAAATATAAGATATGCTTTTCACACGACTGCTGAGACATGTATATATATATATATATATATATATATATATATATATATATATATATACACACATATATATATATACATATATATATACATATATATACGTATATATACACATATATTTATATATCGTTTGATAATTTATGTATACACACACACATATATATATGTATATATATATATATATATATATATATATAATTAACTCAACTCGACTTAGGTACGGAAACCCTTCATTCTGTCTACAGCTCCCCGTTTGAAAAATTGGAGCATACGTAAAAAATTTTTAAAAAGCCATAAAAGCTTTTTATAATTTACTTTTTTTACGCGTTCAAATATGCAAATAAGTACAAAGCTGTTGCGTTTTTACACTGCCATTTTTCGAACTTTATTTGAATTTTTCATCGCAAGTCGGAATTGTTTTTAAGCAAATAAAAACATATAGGTCTATGAGATAATATATTTTGTATATTCTGCAATTGACAATTTAAAGCCTTAAATTTAACTCAAAGCAGCTTGCCTAGTCAGTGGAACCGTGTAAATAAACTACAATTACGTAGCTATCCACACATAACATCTAACATATTTTGTAATATATATCTTTTTTAAGTTGGTTTGAGTTATTAATAAAAAAATAATTGGACAAGCTTGAAGATGGATTTGCGAAATGCTTTTGACCACCACATCACATAAAACGGAACCAAATTACCCTAAACATCGTAATTTTTTTTAAATTTCATTTTCACCCTAAACAAGGTACGTTGCCACTTTGATGTAAGGGCTACTATCAGGGACCTAGGCTACAGGGGTACTATGTATGGAGTTAGGCAGGCAGATGTTAACGTTACACTTGAATTTCTGCATGTCAGTACAGCTGGGAAAGCAGGGGGCCAGAAGGCAATTCCATAGTCTAGCTGTTCGGGAGAAGAAAATACTGTAGTGGAAAGTTCTTTTTCATCGAGGGATCTCTACTCGGTAGGGGTGGAAATTAGCTGCTTGTCGGATTTGTCGGGGGTATTTAAGTTGAGTGAGTACAAGTGCTTGCAGTTTGTCGGGGAATGTACTTTACGCTCTCGACGTAAACACCCCCCGACAAACTCAGAAAACAGCTAAATCCCACAATGTTTCGTAAGTGTAAACAATAATATCGCTATTTTAGAAGTTAACAGATATTAACAAGCAGAACTTCGTCCAAAATAAATAATATAAATATAACATTAAAAAATATAATTTTTTTACATTTTAAAACAATATATACAGACATTTATTTTTTTTAATTTTAAACAATATGAATATTATATTTTATTAAATTAAATTATATAAAATTATTCATTTTTAATTTTTAATTATACTAGCGGGGGTGCCCGGCGGTGAGGTGAGCTGTCGAGGATAAATCAAATCAAAGCGGAAGATTTAGTATAAGCGAACGTATTACCGTATTTAAATATTATAACGTGTTTTAATCTGAAAAACAACAAAAAAAACACCGAACGTGATGTAAAATAAAGAATAAGCGATCAAAAAAGAAACGGCATCAATAGCGATTGTTGTAATTTCAAATCTTCTTTAACGCATCGAGAAACACCCAAAAACAGCGAATGTGATGGAAAAAAACGAACATAAAAATGGCATAAATATCCCTGTTTCAATTTTAATACATTACAAATCGATTTAATTAATTTATTAATCAAGTAAAACATGTGTTTTTCTCTTGATTTAATAATCTGAAATAAGTAAATTGATGTTGTTTTAATTCAGTCATTTTTACTGTGCAATACTTTTTAGTTGAAATTTAAACGTTTTTTTTTTTCATAGTATGTTCAAATTAAATTCGGTTTTTAGATATTTGTGTTTATCAAATAGTTAGGTGCCGTAATCTTCTTGATTAACATTTAACATTAATAACCAAGTAAAACATGTCATTTTTTTTAGTTGATTAAATAATTCAAAACGAGAAAAAATAATTTTGTTTCATTTAATCATTTTCGCTGTACAATAATTTATATCGCTTAGAACTAGGTTAAGAATAATATAAATATTGTTAATGACCGATATGGCAGAAAAAGTCAACTGATGCCGGCCCACTGCTACGAATTCGCATTAGGCGCATGTGAGCGAACAGAATAGCGAAAGAAGTTCAGTATTACTTTTCCTACAAGAACTCTTTATTGTTTTATGATAATAGATATACGTCTAAAACAAAACCATTTTTTTCAACAAAACACACTAGGTGATTTAGCAATTTGCACAATACACAACAAAAATAAAGAATGTTTTCATTTTTCACATTTCTATATAGTGAATCTTTTTAAAATAGTGTATGAAAGAGATTGACAGAATAAGTATTGAAAGTGTAGTTTTTATAAAATACGGTGTATCTGTATAGTTTCGCATTTTGTTCCATGCTTGGAAATGTCCGGCCTCAGTTGAAGGATATCCACAAGAAAAAGAGGATAGAGAGGGCAAGAGATCACATGGAGGTGGATTTTCAAACTGTTTTATTCATCGATAAGTGTCGAGCGACCCTTGGACCAGATAGGTGGAGGGGAGGATGGTACCATAATGAGGGTCTACGTCCCCAAAGGACCAGTCGTCAACAGGAAGGTGGTGGTGTGATGTTTTGGGCAGCAATCATTGTCAATCAGAGTCGCAGATTGAATGAAAATTACCGCCAAACTCTACATTGATTTCTTAATGAACACTTGGAACCATGGCACAAGAAGAAGAATTTGGCATTCCGGAAAAAGATGGTATCTATGCATGATAATGCACCGTCTCATTCTGAAAGAATAACCACTGAATATTTGGAGAGAGTTTTTGCTAAACATGGAAAAAAATGCGATGGCTAGTCTGTTCTCCAGATTTAAATCCCATCGAAAATCTATTTTCTCAAACAATTATTTACATTAAGCTAATTATTCAAATATTTTTTGTAATGCAATATGCCAGTTAGGTTACTTGATTTATATGCATTTCCTTAGAATAAATAGTATATATTTAGACCATGCTGGTAAGGGGTTATGTAAGTCCGTTATCAGTATGAAAATGCATTTGTGAAATTAATCCGTGAACAAACAAACAGGCAGGATCACAACTTTATTATAACAGATATTATAATAAATCTGTTATGTATTACTCTATACGCCACAAAGAAATTTTGTGCGAGTTACTAGATGAAGAATATAAATCGTCTTATTCTAAAATCTAAATTTCCTAACCTAATTTTTACTACATGTGTTCTCAAGCTGTTGATGTAAATAAACGGAATAGACATTTATTTTCCTAATGGTCATATATGTTAAGAACTAGTTTATGAATCATATTAAACAATGAAATGATAAATCTTCGTATACAACGAACTACATTCTAAAGAACTCTGAGCATTTCGGAGCATTTTCAGTATTATATATATATATATATATATATATATATATATATATATATATATATATATATATATATATATTGTCAGAGTTGTGTTTAATCTATCATGAGTATTTTATATTTTTTTCCTCGTCAGGATGTTAAATTGAAAAAAAATAGAAAAGAGTCTGCGTGTTCTGCGTCTGCGATATTAGTTTAAATTGCCGGAAGTATATATATATATATATATGTATATATATATATATATATATATATATATATATATATATATATATATATATATATATATTTTACACAGAGATCACCACTTATCAAGTCCCGGAAGCCACTCAGGGATAAGGGTTATTGCAAGTACATAAAGTGTGTGAGGAGATTTGCTGAAGTGTTTACTTAAGGGGGCGGTTCATTAGGAATTTGTTAACATTGGACTTGAAGACATCCAAGTTGTAGTCCGGAGGGAAGCAGGCAGACGGAACAGAGTTCCACAGGCGTGCAGTTCTAAGAAAGAAGCTTTGTTCATGGAATCCGCGTTTTGATTTAGGCACAGATATAGAGTGGGGGAAAATTTTTCACAGTGGATTCAGCTAGACGGGTGTTTTTCGTGAAAGATTGGCGAGGGGGGACCAAAGATTGGAGTTAAGACGAGCATCTGCCATGGAAATAACGATAAAACAAGGACAGGCTCGCAACGTCTCTTCTGTGGGAGAGAGGTTGCAGGGTAGAGAAAAGGGCATCCCCCACTAAGCCACGAAGTCTATTTTGTACTCTGTCAAGGCAGGATAGGCTGTTTTTAGCAGCTCCTGCCCAGATATGGCAACAGTATTCCATCCTTGGACGTACTTGGCTTTTATATAGATAGAGAATTGCATCAGTAGTGAGATATCTCCTGGAGCGGTAGAAGGATCCCACCATCTTTCCAGCGACCTTGGCAACAGACTTGATGTACGTGTTCCATTTCAGATCAGGAGTAAAGGTCAAACCCAGAAGCTTGTCAAAACACGGAGCCTCACCCAGACGAGAGCCATCCATCACAATTGATGCCAGCCTGGGATCCGAGCGTTGATGATGTAAGGATAGGAGTTTGGTTTTGGATGCATTAAAGGTAAGCAGCCACATCTTCCCCCACTGAACCACGCGCTCGAGATCAGAGGAGAGAGAATCAGAGAGAACTTTGTCATTTACAGCCTTAGATGTGTTGCCGTAGATGGTTGTGTCATCAGCATAGATGTCAACGAATAATTTAAGTATGTGTTTATTGAGGTCATTGATGTAGATCAGGAAGAGAGTTGGGCCCAGGATTGACCCCTGGGGGGCTCCAGCATTTATATTGCAGGCCTCCGATTTTTGTCCATCGACCACTACTCTTATGAGCCTATCGGAGAGAAATGATTTAATGATTGAGAAAACATTTCCTGTTATACCGTAGCTGGAAATCTTGTGAAGTAGAGCCTTATGCCATACCTTGTCGAAGGCCTTTGATATGTCAAGAGCAATTGCCCTAGAAAGGAAGCCTTTGTCAAGAGATTCACTTATCCTGTGGGATATAACCGTCAGCACATCTGCGGTAGATCTTGCAGAGCGGAAACCATGTTGTGTGTCACTAAGTAGGTTATTCCTGCTTAGGTGGTTGACTATTTCTCTATGTAATATGGATACCAGCAACTTACTCATAACACACAGGAGACTTATAGGTCTGTATTGAGAGGGAGATGACTTATCACCTGAATTCTTAAATATAGGGCAAACTGAAGAGGTCTTACAGGGAGTCGGAAAGCACTTCTCCTTAAGGCAGCGCTTAAATAGTTTCGTAAGTATGGGAAACAAGTTCTGGTTGAAGCTTTTTTAACACTATAATTGGGATGCCATCAGGGCCAGTTGCTTTACTGGAATCTAGGTTCTTTATTAGTTTGGCGACCTCCTGCACGGATATTTGTATGTTACCTAGTTTGCGTCCATGATATGAAAGTCAGAGTTGTCTTTCGCGTGATATACGCTTTGATTAGATTTTAAAATAAATGTGCATAAAATGTGATCAAGCACAATTACAACGCAGTATTATAACAATAAATACATATTTATTTATTTGAAATTACTATTTCGACTTCAGACGCCATCTTCAGAATTGTATTATTCTTTGTCTTTGCTATGAGTGTAAATTGAAGCACAAGTTGTTAAAGTGTTTTTAGTTTGCAGTTTTATTTTCAAATGGAGAAAGGATACACTTAGGGCACGTGAAATCAAATCCAGGTTTATATTTTCTGTGATAAAATTTTGTTTGGATTTTAAAATAAAATATAGCATGCATTAAAGGTCAAATTACATCGCAATATGTTTATGATATTGTGTTGTTATTTGGCTTATAAATATATGCCATACGTATATATATATATATATATATATATATATATATATATATGTATATATATATATATATCCACAATGCGCATTTCCTTTCCGAACAAGGTTCCATAGACTTTCCTTCAAAGCTACAGTAGGATGTGATTTTAGAGATTTCTACTCTTCGCCTTATCCCAGCCAATGGTTAACCACTGGAAAGTGAGTAAGCAATTGAATGACTGCCATGGCCACACGTCGGTGGGCCGTTGCACTCAACCTCGGGGGCTCCCTCATGCTCAGCTATCCATTTACATTTAGTCTAGAGCCGCAAGGCACAACTATCCGTGTGTGGCCACGAGGTGGCATGTCAAGAAGCTATAAGTTTGTATTGGCAGGGAAAACTTTCGCTCTCTTTTTTCTCCCACTGTTTCTTGTCTGCAGCGAGAACTGAAAACAGAGGCAAAGCAAGTGTTTAATACTTAGTATTGCACAAAACGGATCAACAAATCTAATATATATATATATATATATATATATATATATATATATAGATATATATATATATATATATATATATATATATACAAAAATACATAAGTAATGAAACGCCACCTTAAAGCAATGCATATGAACGCAATAAATTGGAAAGAAATAGAAGTAGACAATGCTTATAATATCTACATACTTGAAACGAGTTGATATTGATATTAAGCAAGCTAACAAATGATGGAGTAGTATTTCTAGAGGAAGAGGCAATGGTGGTCTCTTTCTTATTTACAACATGGGAAGTTATTATACAAAAACAGGAGCGACGTATTATAAAGCCAACACTCATGGAGTTGAACTCCGGCCATAATAAATAAATGGCTCGCCACATCTGCCAGCATTCCACACGAATGTGTGGCAGAGGATCAATGGTCAATATATATTATCTCAAAAGAATCTTGGTGGATGGATCTCTTACGATCGCACAACGATACCTAAACCCGTCTGCGGAAAGATACTTTGTCAAATCCAGCTGAAACCCTGATTGGTGATTGTTGCAGATGCATCACCGGCTTGTATGCTTGTATTTCTAAATTGCCAAGCAGGGACATTTTATTATCAGTAATCTGCCGCTGGATTAAAACAAATAATTTCCCCTGTACTCCGCGGGAGCACCAGTCACGCAGATTTAAGCACTATATTCTTCTGTCAGTTAAAATCAGAAATTGTATTATAACTTTTCTATCAGTATTACCAGCATTAAAACTAAGTTTATTAGTAGCAGTATTAATATTCAGAACAGTAGTATTCTCATTAATTATGGCCACAGTAATCTGTTGAGAATTTCTTTTGATATTTGCAAATCAAACAGCATTTTTGATGACATCAAAAAGTTGATTTGTCTTTTCAGCACAAATTAATTAATGAATAATGAAATGGCAATAACAATCAAAGAAATCAACTTATTATTTCTTTTTTAAATAAATCAACCGAGAACAAATAAATCAAATTTATTGATGTGATTGTGCCACTTCATCCCTGCATCAAATTCTCATACTCTCATTTCACTTCCTTGCTCTCGTCCTCAGGCAGTTCACACTCATTTCCCTCCGACTGCAGCCATGTTATTCCTGTTATGGCCGAAAGAGAATAATCGGTTTGACAAAGCATTTCCTATTTAGATTGAAAACACAATAAATCATCGCACTCATACAGACACGGATAAATGATTATGGAATTTCATTTTTTAATTATAAAATACGTCTATCTCTACAACCAATATCTTTTTCTGTCACTCTGCTTTCGGTTTCAATAAAAATAAAAAAAAAACTATCCAGAGAAGCACCAAACTATATGCAATTTATTTAGCAGAAAGCAAGTTGAATTATATATTTAACTAGCGAGGGATA
>NC_136483.1:95653117-95663117 GCF_053919585.1 Euprymna scolopes | reverse complement strand
TAAACGCTTTGAAAATGAAAGGGGTACCATTACGACAGTCTAAATTTGTAATCCATAATTTGATGGAACGCCGACAAAAGGAGGATCGACCTGTAAATTCTCCCACGTCCGTTCGTCTGTCCGCAATTTTCTCAATAACTACGCCTAGGATTTTTTTTAAAATTTTGCACAAACTTTAAACATGATATGAGTAAAAATATAACCTAACAGATTTTCCGGGAAAATTCCGGTCGCCCCGCCTAGGAGTGCCGTTCCCGTTAAAATGGCTAAAATAAAAACTTCTGTGCTCATTAAAAAAAAAAAAAAATTCTGCTTTCTGAAAATTTGTAACTAACTGATTTCTATATAATTTTGCTTGTCTATACTTCGCGATAAGTCTTGCGTGTGCCCTAGAAGCTTCTTTAGGGCTAATAAAATGACTCCGGTTCGGGGACTATTTTACCATATTTGTCCAAAATATGTGTGCATGCCTATTTAGCTGTTTTGCATGGAGCTGAACTGAAATTTAAATATGTAAAGGCTTGAAGTTGTTTGGTGCAAAATACGGGGAGCATATGATGAACATAGCCATTTTGTTTTTGCATGATGCATAAATAAAATTTGCATATGTTAAGGCATAAAACTGCAATGTTTGTTCATTTCCATCTGCATTTTACGCCCTGCCGAATATTGGGTCTAAATAAACGAGGCGCAAATACTGCTTCGTTCACTGTGCACTGTTCTCAACGCATTTTCCTCAAGGATGCAATGATCCATTTTTGTTTTTGACGCACATCGATGACAGAATAATTTTTAGAGCCTCGCACCGTCAATATCTGCAAGAGAAGAGGAACTTCTTAAGCCGAAATGCATGATATCACTCATTTTACCAATCAAGTTTCTAATCTTTTCTCATCCATTCGTGCAGTATACAATATTTCAGGCATTAATTTTGGAACACCCCTTGTATGTACCCGTGTTTCTATAATAAATTATATTTTTGAAGATATACATTGTTTATATTCTGGACAGGAAAAGCTTTATTACTAGCAGTTCAGCCCAGCTTTGATCGGGCACTATGTACTGTTCCTAACTTTATATATATATATATATATATATATATATATATATATATATATATATATATATATATATTAATATAAATATATATATATATTAATATAAATAAATATATATATATTAATATAATTATATATATATGTAATATAAATATATATATATTAATATAAATATATATATATATATTAATATAAATATATATATATGTAATATAAATATATATATGTAATATATATATATATATATATATATATATATATATATATATATATATATATATATACTAGACTACCTGTGACCCATTGGGGCAGTATGTTCGATTAGCTATGCAATTCATGTATATTTTAAATCTCTACGATATTGTAACGTATAGACGTAATCCACTACGCTAGTTTGCTATAATTTATTTTCTCTCATAAAATGTATATATGTATATACACATCTAATTTACATAGGGAAAAGACGCTGCTCTCCCCACCATTATATATAGCCCCAAATCTTCCGATTCTCTCGACAATGACCATCCCTCTTGAAAAAGCCCGCATAAATCGGGCGAAACGTTGAGTATTCAGGTCCTGTCACCTCCATTTTATTTCACCTATATATATATTTTTATATATATATATATATATATATATATATATATAAATATATATATATATATATATATGTGGGGGGTGTCATCCACATAGAGTACAATTAGTACAATTTCGTTGTATCAGACCCATCAGTGCGGTTAGACGTACACCTTTTCCCAGGCGGGGATCGAACCTACAACCATCGTGTTGACAATCAGAAGCTCTAATCATCGAACCATGAATCTATGCTCGTAAATATTTGTCCTAAAATGTCTATTAAATTAATATTTGCCCGTCGCACAGTGCTCTAACTATCAGTGTGTTTACAAACAAATCGTGTGCTGCGCTTATTCGCTAAGATCAAAATATATTTACTAAGTCCTCAACCCAAAAAGGGAGGCTTAAATGTTATCCATATAAAGTAATGTTTCGTTGTGGCATAGCTCATCAGTGCGGCTAGACATACCACTTTTCTCAGCCGTGGATCGAACCTACAAACTCGCGGCTGGTAATTATAAACCCACTTGGTGGGTAGGCAGCAAGGAGTTACTTTACGTAATTGTGTGCCGCAATCTGCTACAAGATGCCTTCCTTAATTTATATTTCAAGCACAGCTTGCTGCAGCGAATTGCAAGATCGGAAGTGTCTGCGGCACGAAGTTGCGCCTTGTGGATCGCCAACAATTGTAACTGTATCTAGCTTTATCTTAATAAGGAGAATTTATACTCGTATCTGAGTTCAACCAAAAACGACGGCGATAGGATATTATATATGGCTGTCTGTCTGTCTGTCTGTCTGTCTGTCTCTCTCTCTCTCTCTCTCTCTATATATATATATATATATATATACATATATTCTTTCTCTGTCTTGAGTTGTGGCATTCTTATCTGTTTTCATAATATGTGCCCTTTTTTAAATAACGTCTGCCTCTTATTTCCTTAATTACCTAGCGGGTATCACTAAAAGTAAGACAAATTCTTTTGTTACCTTAATCTTAGTAACTTTCTCAATCAGAGATGCATCATCTTACTGATACCTCACAAGGCGTCTCAATTCTGTGGAAGCTGAAATAGCCCTCACTCGTTTCTTCCGGTTTCAAACGTCGTTTTTCTCCAGCGTCAATTGTCGAGATAGGAAATTGGATCGGCCAAAGAATTGAAGGGAAAATTAAGGCCAATATCTAACATTAACGTCTAACCTCATTGGCTGCCAATTCATCTCCAATCAAGAGACAAGTCTTAATCGTAAATTATGGCAAGTCAAATAAGCGCTGTTTGATTCCGAACAAGCGACCGTCGTTAACTTTCATTCACCCGCAAAGCCAAACCAATTGAACGATCGTATGATTTTATTTCTGAGCCGCCATTAATAATTTAGAGCAGGGTCTAGTATACTAACAGATGCTACATTGCATACATTTAAAATTGTTCTAAGGTGTGTTAACAAACGTGGAGAAATATCCACTGGGTTTTGGAGTAAAACAGGCTTTCTTTGGTTGCGTAATCCTTAATTATGTTTTAGGGTTGGTACGGCATATCAACCATAGACAATATTAGAAGAAATTGAACATGTTTTATGTAATTTAGCTGTAAGAATATTTTAACTTTAGGAAATATTTGCGATAAAATACATCTAATCACATCAAATTGCCCCGTCTAGTATTTGAAAATCCCACCGACTTTTTACGTTTCTGACATTACCAGAAATGATGTTGCCACTTATATGAGTATACGATTTTTAGTATTTCAGCGATTCAAATGATGACTCATTTTATGCAGATATATTTGCGTGTAAAATAACGGCGTTTGCTTAATTACATGCGCTGTGACATATAAAATTATACATGAAATTATATATATATATATATATATATACATATATATACATATATATACATATATATATATATATATATATATATATATATATATATATATATATATATATGAACAGCACGTCGTGTTTCTACCTAATCGTCTTTTTTGTAATTACTCCATTTTTCATATGGTCATTCTAATATCTCGATAGAATTTGTGTAAAAAACGTTTCATAGCCGTTTTCATCCACCTGTTTTCTGCAGGATAGGGTAGCAAGTACTTTAAAGAGAGTTTCTTTAGTCTAATTCAAGCACTGGTTTATTACTGGTTCCTTTAAAATTTTGATTGTTTTACATGTTTCAGTTCAAATTTCATTGAATTAGTTATAATACTTAAGAGCTTCCTGTGTAAAAAATATGTTTTAGCATATGAAAATACATACACACACGCACACACAAACACACGCACACACACACATGGAGAGAAGGAAAGAAATACATAGATAGACACATTATGATTATATACAAGAAATACATATAAAACGTAAAATTAACCTAGCGAAAATTTCATATTCGACTAATTTAATAATATTTGGTCAAACATAGGAAAAAACATTTACAAAGAGTTTCTATTATTCTATCTATATATTCAGTTTTCCATAATGTTCATAGTTTTAAATTTTAAAATAGTATTTATATTTATAATCGAGGAAGAGGGCTTTTTAATTCCTTTGTTATAAACGTTAAGGAGTTCGAAATAGTGGCAACGTACAATATTTGTTTTATGTTTTAAAGATGGACATTATATAGACTGAATATTTTAAGCAGTGCTTAAATACTCGCTACTCTTTATTGCTTAGGTCTTAAAATATACCCAAATTAAATTGTATATTTAAAACGTCCATTTAGTTTCAATGTTTTATGATGGAAATTTATTTTCACTCAAAAACGGGAAAAGCAATTTAACTTCAATAAAAGAAGCCGATTCTATCTGAGTTTTTTAACGAAGGCATGACATAGTTATCTTTAGAGTTATGGAATAATAATTGTGGGATAGACGAACGTGTTTTTTATTTTAAAAAATGGCGGTGTATCTCCTTGTCAATATGGTTCGATTAAAGCAATTAAAACTACTTAATGGAAATAAATCACTAAATACAAACAATTTTTTTTATTTGTTGCGGACCGTTGTACTCATCATCTATAGTTGCCGTTTAATTACGTTTCGACTAAATCATCCTCTGGTCTTTTTCATATGATTAACAGCGACGGCATAGGAATGCTAAGTCTTATAAGTGTATCCTAAATAAATATTGTGTTCCATAGTCGTTGGTGTCTCACCATGTTTTGCCTAACAAATCCTTTGACCTGCTTTGGGGAAAAATGAAACTGCTATATGCAAACAATTCCTAACTAGAACTGTAAAGAGATAAAAGTATATAAATAAATGCGCAAATTACTTATTTCAAAGAATTCCAATAAAAATAATTTCCACTTAGTAATATTGGCACGCAAATGTTTCTCACCGGTCTCTCTTTCTGCGTAGGTCAATTTTCGTGAGGGGAAATTAGATCAACTTAGAAGTACCTGGTAATTGTGTGAAAATATTTATTCTACGCGTAACTATATTGTCTGCGAACGCACCTCAAATTAGTAGACATGTCTGAATCTTAAATTAATCCAGCCATGAAAACGCTGTTTCGTTGTGAACAATCATCGATGAATTCTAGCCAAGCCCAACACAAAAGTAAAATAATTTCCCGGGTGACATCATCTAGTCCAATAAATATAAAAGTTGGAAATGTAACCATTTTATACATAGTTAACAGACGTATTTTATCACCTCTTGTTTAAAGGAAGCAATCAATCTATTTGATTAAAAAAAGCGATTTTACAATATCGATGACATTAAAAGTATTGGAAGTAGGGGAATTTCATTGATCCCCATTCCATTCTAGAGTACGTAAGGTCTTCCTTCTTTGCTCTTAAATTCCGTGAATATTTGTAAATACATACTTAAAATTAGTTAAAATAAGATGCATTACTGTATTTTTTAGTAGATATATAACTGAAGAGAAGGCTATGATTAAATACTTAGGCGGTCGGTAATGATTTAAGTATAAATGTCCACTTATAGAAAAAAAAGGCAATTTTTCTTTGTTCGTCTATGTTTGTATGTGTGTGACTAGTTTTCTAATGGACGCCGATCGGGTATCCTGTATTTTTTTTTAATTTAATACAAATGGGTCTTATGGGTCTTTGGATTTGCTTATTTATAGTTCCTCACAAACCTCCAATAAGTATTGAATATCATTAGGTATAAAATGCAATAAACAAAAACAGAAATAATCCGATTTCAACTAACTTTAACAGCATTCTACAGCCTAAAATCACAGGTGCATTTAAGGAGATGTATAACCACATAAGAAGTGCATTGTGTATAAAATCAACAGTAAACTTTTAATAAGAAAGAGGCGTGTTCGAAATAAATGTTTCTGATTTGAAAACAATTGGGCCATGTTATTGGGCATTTTTAATTTAAATCTAGAGTAGACAACCAAATAACTTGGAACTTTCGCCAAGTTAGATGCTCATAAAATATCAAAAGTGTTGTACATTCGTAGCTTCACATTCACACTCGGACAATCCAGCGTTTTCCTAGTATTTAATATACTTCAATATCGTTTAATTAAAAATAAGTGAAATTAATTTCTCTGTGAACCCCGAGCTTTGAATACAGTGTAATATATGTTTGTCTTGATGTTCAGAAAAAAATCGGTATAAACTTCTATTTTCGCTTAATGATACTTGTCTATGGGGGAGTTTGTCTCGTATCCGGTTTGTTGTTTGATAATAGCCATTTCTAAATGAACAAATGTCTAGCTCACATAAATCTAACGGCGTTACACAATTGACGCTATAGAAAAGACGATATGATTTCATTTTCGTTTTTCCTTTTTAGTTGCAACCCATCTACTTGTTGGCAAGTTGTGTATAAATCGCAAGAGCGATATGAGCCTTCTGCATGTCTTAAAGTTACACAATATTCAACGAGGGAAATTGGAGATGGGGTGGTACAGCTTAAAAACATTGTTCTACTACGGTTATGATCTTTAGTGTGATTTGAAGTAAGCGCTATATCATTCCATATCATACCTTCGAAGATCGGCTGGAAATCAACACCAACGGATACCTAGATGTTCTGAAACGTGTGGTGATCCCCGAGTGCATAAGGTGGCCTTTGACAGACACTGGGTGTGGCAGCAGAACTCAGCGCCGACCTACAAGTCCAAAGAGATTCAGGTGTGGCTTCAAAAGGAGTGCTTCGATTGTGTGCCCTTCTCTAATACGAGCTTAACCCGCTGAACTACTTTGTTTGGTCGTACGTCTGGAATATCAGCAACAGGAACTCCAACAACACGAAAGCCAGCCTGGTCGACGCCATCCGCCTAGTATTCGCCGAACTCAAACCGCTCCCAATTTCGACCTCGTATCGCGGCGTTAATTGAGACTGAAGACGGCTACATTGAATCACTGTCAGCTCTACTACATAATCAAAGTACAAGAATTGATTTGCCCACTAAAAGTTTTAAAACAAGCTGTAGAGTTGTTTTCTTTATGGCAACGAATGTATCTTTCAGCCATCGTACATTGTTCGGCTTTTCTTTAAAATGAGTATAATTACTTCTGTATTAATTACTATACTAGCGGGATATGTAGAAATTCCACAACATCATTTTTCATACGTAATATATATTTGCTCACATGCTATGAGCGTTCTGTTCAGCATGAAATAAGGCACAATCATATTATTCTACCATTTTATTAAAACTGTATCGCCCCTTACTAAAATAATAACTTTGATATATTTTATGGGCTTATTATTTCATTACAAACGCACCGGTCAATTAACTCACATTTTATCATTTTTCATGAATATTGAATATATTACTATGTCCGACAATAATTTTTCATAATTTAATCCCACATTATCGAACCAACTATCAATTTACTCACATTTCATCATTATTAATAATTCTTGGATATGGTACTAATTTTGACAATAATTTTTGATCATTTAAACTCACCATTTCGCACACCTTACTAAAATAATAACTCTGATATATTGTCTAGGCTAATTATTTTATTACAAACACACACATCAACTAACTCCTATTTCATCATTTTTCGTAATTCTTGCATATATTACTAATTGCGACAATATTTTTTTCTAATTTAAACCAACGATATCGCCCAACCTTACTAAATAAATAACTTTGATACATTTGTTGGGCTGATTATTTCATTACAAACACTAATCAATTAATCTCCATTTCATGCTTTTTCATAATTCTTGGGTATGTTACTAATTTCGACAATCATTTTTCATAATTTATACCCACATTATCGCCCCCTCCTTTATAAAATAATAACTTTGAAATATTGCCTGGGCTTATTGTTTCATTAAAAACACATTAATGCATGAAATTACATTTAATCACTTTTAATAATTCTTGGATATGTTACTTTCGGCAATCATTTATCATAATTTTAGCCCACACTTTCACCCTTCCCTCTTTACTAAATAATAACGTTGATATATTTTCTAAGCTAGTTTTTCCTTACAAACACACCAATCAATTATCTAGTATCTCATCATTTTTTCGTAATCCTTGGATATGTTACTAATTTCGACAATGATTTTTCTTAATTTAAGCCCTCCGTATCTCCTTCCCCTTTACTTATATGATAAGTTTGTATATATTGTATAGGCTGATTATTTTATTATAAACACACCAATCAATTAAATCGCATTTCGTCATGTTTCGTAATTCTTGGATATGTTACTAATTTCGACAATCATTTTTCATAATTTAAACCAACCTTATCACCCTCGCTTACTTACATAATTACTTTGATTTATTTCCTAGGCTGATTATTTTATTATAAACACACAATCCATTAACTCACATTTAATCGCTGTTCATAATCCTGGATATGTTACTAATTTCACGGGACAGATTAAGACACCGGGGCCGTTTTTTAACGTTGAGCAACACAATTGTCTTAGTCGTAATAACCTATCTCAATCAGAATGGGCATTTTCCATGGCATTTTTTATTAATAAGAAGTGACATTTCCAGGGCATTTTGTAATTAAATCAGAAATAACTTTTTCCAGTTACTTTTTTAATATTAAAACTTTGTTACATCAAACATAGTACCTATTAATAAGTCCTCCTCACGGGACAGATAAGGCACCAGGGTCGTTTTTAACGTTGAGAAAAAATGTCTTAGTCGTAAAGGAATTCTCTTCCACTGAGAGAGAAGAAATTGAAATGTAGCACCTGAAGAACAGATACTACACTTTGATCTTAGCCAAAAGGCCAAGAAAGACAAATCATTTTTATTTGCTTTGCCTCACAGCGACACCAATTTTTTTAATATAATGTTTGTTTCAATTTCCTTTTCAAGGGTGACAAGGTTTATTTGGAATATTCCACTTTTGGCTCTACTTTCCTTTTTAGGGATGCACAACATGATAACGGACGGAGCGATAAGCGTAATAATATAATGATAGGAATATCAGGCTTTTCATATGCCCTACTCGCATATGAAAAACATGATATTCCTACATAGTAAAATAATACAGAAGTAACCATACTCAACATCTCTTACAAACGCTTATCTAATCAATACTGTTTTAAAGGTTAATGTCATAATGTGTATAGAAGTAAATATTAACTATTTCATTTTAGAAATAATATAAAATCGCAAACATTTCGTAAAATGTATTCTAATATTTATATAATTACAGGCCTTGTGTATATAGCTTCACTTTTCGTCAATCAGTTTCTCACATATGCCCATGCGGTAAATTATCACTAAAGTGCATTTGTTTAACCTAGAAGTGAACGTATAGTCCAAGCCTATAACTTTTGTAAACATCAAACCTCATTGTCTGAGAACGTATGGTTAATCAGTAAACACGTCGTAATCGTAAATTATAGCGAGTCAAATAAGCGCTGTTTGATTGTGAACAAGTGAACATCGTTAACTTTCATTCAACCGAAAAGCTAACCAATCAGACGTGCGTAAGATTTCTTTAAGAGAGGCCATTAATATTTTAGAGCCAGGACCATAAGACTAACAGATTTAACATTAGGTTCATGTTAAATACATCTCCACGAAATGTACAGCTATTTGGACACTTTTCAAATAGTTTTGCTTGGGGTCACATTGATTTGTGACTTTAACGTTGTCATTAAAATGAATCATATTGCAATTAATTAGTTATTAGGACAAAGAATTACTCCCTGGAGCAAGAGTTTATATGCATTATATGGTCATTGCAAATTAACATATATATACATATATACATATATATACATATATACATATATATATATACATATATATATGTGTGTGTATGTGGGTGGGTGTGGGTGTGTGTGGGGGTGGGGGTGCGCGCGCGCGTGTGTGTAATTTTATTACACTTTATACAAATTGGAAATGGATGTTAATATTCAGGTATTCTGTCGCATTCC
>NC_136483.1:95620617-95648117 GCF_053919585.1 Euprymna scolopes | reverse complement strand
GATGTAAAGGAAAAGTTATAAAATGAAGATTATTTTTCAGCAAGAAATAAAAAGGAATAGGAAGTCAAGTAAATCATAAGAAGTGGTTATATTTATCATGGATCTCAACAGAGAGATGAAAAAAGAAAAAGCAGTAACGCATGACTAAAACCAATACAAACCATAGAGTGTGAGACAGAAGCGGGATTAAATGTGATTATTTTTTTATATATAGACTAGCACGTGGTGCCCGGTTTTTCTGGTCATAAAAAATGCTATTAATCATATTTCGTAGTTATTATGACCCAGCCAATTATTTTCTGAGTATCATATTCTATGTAATATAGGTACTTATTTCAGAAGTTAACAGAAATGAGTTAGGCTGCATCAGTTAGAATAGAAGCCAAAACAGTCAACTTTTCATCGGTGTACCCTATAGTTTAAGCCTTGGAGAAATAGATAATAAACATTTTGAATTAAACAACATTTATTGCAAATTGTCAGGATTTAAATATCAGTCGTTTTACATCTGATTTCCGATAGCATTTTTAAGAGTGTGTTTCTACTGATTTTTGTATCGAGTCATATTTTGATATTTATAAGACAAGTCATATTTTTATATTTATGAGACAAGTCATATTTTGATAGTTATAAGGCAGGTCATATTGAAATATTGGTAAGACCAGTCATATTCTTATATTTATAATAGGTCACTGTCCTCGTTCAGCCTCTTTTTGATTTGACTCAGATGTTATCGTTTGAAAGCCGATACAGGTTCCTTTCTGTGTCAATGGATGCCTGAGTTGTGATAACACTGCACTTCATAACTAATCAGTCTGTTGTTTCTGCCTCAGGGAGTACATGTTTTTTTTTCGAGGTAAAATTTGTTTGCCCATTTTCCATTATTAGTATTCAATCAGCAATTATTTCAATTCTCTCTAGTTAAAAAATTGATGCTTCAGAACGGACAGAATTAATCATAAACCAAAGTTTATGTGTTTAACTTGATTTAATTTATTCAGGATATATATATATATATATGTATATATATATATATATATATATATATATACTCCTATGAATTCGTTTTTCTTTTGTGTATATTGATATTCATGTTAAAACCCTCTTTTCTATTTATTTAAAAAGAAAATACAATTTTCTTATATATGGGTGGTGGAAGTGCATTCGCTAGCAAAGGATCTAGCTAATTTTCATATTCTTTTACACATTAATTTTAATTAATTTCTTATTAGTTTTTTTCGGTATTCTTATGAGATGATCATGTTTAGGTAAATATTACATGCAATTATATTCATATATATATATATATATATATATATATATATATATATATATATATATTCTACATGATTTATACTTGCCTAATATTTGCGTAAAAAGTATATAGTAAACACAAAATTGTTTCCATATGTATTTATATGTACGTATATATTTTTGTTTAATAAATTTTGCCTACTAAACTCCTCCTAGAGTTTTGTCTACAAACATGAAACTTAATATATAAGGTATTTTAATCCAGGCAAAACTTTATATTTGGGTTTTAGCGCGGAATAATTGGTGCAAAATGTGAAAATTAAAAAAAAACACAAAGAAATTTGCAAGGTGAAGGTCGAACGCCACCATTACGAATGCATAATGTGGTAGCTATTGGTTCATGTTTTAATTTTTAGCCTTGCAGTAAGCATGTTTTCATAGCCCAGTCATTGCAGTAGAGGACAAATAAATCGTTAGCTGAACGCTTTGGTTTCGATTCTCGTTGGTCCATATAAAAAGGATGACACACGCATACCCACGCCTGTATATAGACCCCCACAGAAAGACATCGACACAACCTATATATATATATATATATATATATATATATATATATATATATATATATATATATATACATATATATATATATATATATATATATATATATATATATGTATATATATTACGTTGGTGCAAAAATAATTTAAAAAACATAAATTCTTTCATAGAAAATTTTATTGATCCGATTTAACACCATTAGAAACGACATATTTTGCCAACGTCAAACAAGTTCATTTATCCCATTAACATATAAATCTACAGTGCTGGAAGCGGTGAAGCCATGGAAGGCCGAATAAGCATCATCTCGCCTTCTTAAATGTTTTTCGAGTTCTGGACTGAAAGCTTTCGAGATGACTGAAAAACTTATAAGCGGCGGTGAGAGGCGCGTTTAGTATGGCGGATGGCGCAGAATCTCGTAGCTCGATTCGTTCACATTCTGAAGGGTCAGTTGAGATACATGCCGGCTAGCGTTGTCATAAACGAGAATTAGTCCCTTTATATTGACCAATCTAGGGCACATTCGGTTGTGCCTCTGGTGCATTTCGTCAATTGCTTGGTAGTACTTGCCCCCCGTAAGTGCTACGCTATAATTAAAGGTACTGTGAAGGATGAGACCGCCCGCAGACCACAAAACAGTCACCATAGCCTTTTTTGATAAAATTTCGGCTTTTGGAAGTTTTCTGGAGCTTATCCGGCTTCATCCACTGTGCCGGATGTCGTCGGATGTCGTAGAGGATCCATTTCTCATAAAACGGAAGAATGCGCTTGAGAAATGGGTCGCTTTGTAGCGAGGAAAGAGGCGCCAAAGGCATTAAAACGACGATTTTTGGATTATCATGCTGTATACGCGACACCAATTAATCCAACTATTTGCTTTAAATAGCGTACGACTGTTGTGGTCAACCTCGACTTCACCAGCAAGTTTTTGTGTTGTTTTGCGAGGAGTGGCATCAATTAATTCTTTCATATATGCGTTATTAACCGCAGTCGTCTGGCCGCGACTGTATTCATTTTCGAGGCTCTCGTCACCATTGCAGAATATCTTGAAGCGCTGTTGTTCTGCACGTTCATTCCTGGTTTCTGGGCAAAACGCATTTATATGACGAGTTGTATCAGCAACTATTCGCCCTAGTTGTAACTGGAACAAGAAAATTGTGCGGATTTAAATTTTGTTCAAGCTGTCGAAAAGCCTGAAAGAAAGGAAGGAAATGATTGGGAACGGAAACGAATAACAGGATTCGATAGAGCGAAAAATGTGCAAACATAATGCATACATACATCCATACATGGTGGCAGCAAACTCGCTTTCGAACATTGCCATCACTCGATATAGCACAAAGAAGGTATATAGAAACACGAAAACATAAGTGATGAGCCGCACGAATGTGACTTTTAAGCCCTGCCCAACTCTGGCATTCCTTGGCACACATTGTAAAGGCATGTGCACCACTAGCAACACGTTCTTGATGTTCTCTTTTATGTAGGATCAAATGCTGTTTCAAACCGCCTGCTGTTTTGTACGCCCGCCCGCAGTTGATAGAGGTTAAATCTTTCAACTCAAGACTGCTTTGTGGCCCACTGCGCCGATGTGTAATCAGCCCAGCTCTGCTCAGACATATTCATTCGCACATCTCACAATCCAGACCAATTTGGCCTCTCTCCCATCCACTGCTTCTTTCACCCTCCCTTTCCGTATATCGCGCTTCAGCCGCTCATACTGGGGTCTATCCGCCTCAAACTTGCCCACGCCTCCCTGCAATACCCTTCTCCACCCTTCGTGATCCAAAGCAAGATTCTCCCAGGTTCTTTCATAAACTTCACATTTTTTAAAGGTGGATCTTAAACAATCCTTCAATCTCAATTTAGGCTTTGCAGCAGGACGTCTTCCCTCGGCGAGCTCGTTATAAAAGAGGTGTTTTGGAAGTCGACTGTCTAACATCCTCACCCCATGTCCACTCCATCTCAGTCTAGCACCTCCACATCACTGATATACATCTGCCAACCCACACCTAAGATTCACCGTAAGCACATCGGGTGAAACCGCTCGATACGTCTCAAATGCTCCCTGTATGTTGTCCAAGGTTCACAACAATAGATGAGAGTAGAGAGAATGCATGCAACATAAACCTTAATCTTAGTTAGCAGCAAGATCCCATGACGTCTCCTCAAACGCCCGTCCAACTTTCCGAAGGTATCACTTGACCTGCTGATCCGTAACGATACCTCATCATCCAGGGCATCAGACATAGTGTGCTACCCAAGTATACAAACTTAGTGAGAACTGCTATACTTGACCCACAGATGCAAACTCATGGCTCATAGTATGGCAGGCCTGGAGCAGACTGATACATCAAGACATTTTTTTCAGATTGATGGTCAGGCCCAATGTGCTACAGGCAACCGCAAAGGCGTTCACAAAATGTTGTATATCAGCCACCGTATGAGATCACAGTCATTCGAATAGAGCAAGTCATGAATCGTTTTGGTGAGTGCCTTGTACTTGCATTGAAGTGCCTACTGTTGAACAACCCCCCCAATAGATCGGTAACGAATATAGACACCGTTAGAGCACCCGAAAATGTCATCCGAAAGACCATAGTGAAATACAACGCAAAGAGTGTGGGTGCTGGAATATACCCCTGCTTAACACCATTTTCTACTGAGATAGGATCAGTCAGCTTTCCCCCACCATTGATCTCAGCCTTAATATCATCGTGGAAGAGCTTTAAGATGCTTACAAACTTGTCAGGACAGCCAAGCTTTTTCAGAATCTCCCACAAAGCATCCCTATTGACTGTATCAAAGGCCTTAGTTAAATCGATGAACACCTGATATAGTCCCTTTTCTGTTCTATACATCTCTCATGTAGTTGCGTGGCTGTAAAATCATATCCACTGTCCCTCGACATCTTCTGAACCCACACTGCGACTCAGGCAAAACATCGTCAGCAATGTACTTCAGCATTCTGTCTAGCATGATAATACAGAGCACCTTACCGACTACTGGCAGCAAAGAGATGCCCGATAATTTCCACATTCATCTCTGCTACCCATTCCCTAGTATAGAACTATCATCAATGCATCCCGCCAATCCTGCGGATACACTATTCCTGCAAAGCAGTCTGCAACAAGTCCGTTGCATCATCTTAGGTCCAGAACATTTAAAGATCTCCGCATGCAAACGATTCGGGTCAGGAGACTTTCCATTCTTCAGCTTATGGGCAGTTGTTCCAACCTCCTTGAGAGAAGGACCCTCTGCCAAGATATCCTTGAGCGGATTGCTAGGAATCGATTTTACAAACTCCTGATCAACGTAAGAAGGTATGTTCAGGAGGTCATCGAAATGCTCCTTCCATCTATGAAGAATGTCGGTAGGATCTTGAAGAAGATCCCCACCATCCCTCGAGCGCAGAGGAGGGATAGGTGATCTGGATGGTCCGTAAACCGCACGCAGTAGGCTGGATAAGGCTTTGGTGTTGTTCGAATCCAAGGCGAGCTGTATTTCGTAAGCTTTCTCCCTCCACCATTCATCCTGCATGTTACGCAACGACCTCTGCACCTCGTGCTTGATTGCCTTAAACTTGCTCCTCAATCAATCTTCCTCACCATCCGACAAACCACCCTGGAGATAAGCGTGCAATGCCCTGGCCTTTGAAATAAGCAGAGCCTGAATTTCAGCATCATTCTCACAATAACCTAATACACTCGCACATACCTCATAGCAGATTCCTTAAAAGGAGGCCAAGTGTTTTCACAATCAATCTCTTCCATCTCCTTAACTAGTTTCTCCCTCAAAATATTGTCCCTTAGGCGATCAACATTAATTTTCCATGGATAGCCACACTAGCTGCCCTCATCTTGGACTTCGCAAATACTTAATTTTTGCACGCACCGACCGATCGTCGGTTCAGCACTCTGCATCTCGCCTGACACGAACACTGCCAATATTCCTCATATCCCGTTTTCTGGCTTACACATAGTCTATCAAGTGCCATTATTTGAACCCAGGATTCCTTCAGGTCGTCTTATATTTGTCCTTATGCTGTAACACGGTGTTACCGATTTTAAAACCCATCTCTGAAGAAAACTGCAACAAAATCAGACCATTGTTATTACACTTGCCCACTCCGTGTTTACCCAGCACACTCCAGGTTTCAATATTTCTTCCCACCCTAGAATTAACATCTCCAAGAATGAAGATCTCATCAGCAGAGGGAATGCGTCTTACTACACTGCACAAGGCAAGGTAGAAAGCAATCTTTTAATCTTCTGCTGCATCCATAGTGGGCGCATAGACACCCAAAAAAGTTATATAATGACCATAAGCTCATAGTCATCTGGTCAATCAAACCACAGGGAAGTTCTTCCAGGCTGGAAAGAATTTATGCTTTTATAGCAAAAGGCACGCCTGATTTACTCTTACATTCATCCGCTTTACCACTCCAGAAAATTGTGGTGGCTCCAACCAACTCAGAAAACTGTACCTCATCAGCCAGCCTGATCTCAGACAGAGCAACTATGTCCATATCATAACGTTGAAGTTCCTTAGATACAAGAGCAGATCTACGTTCTGGACGTGTTATTGCTGAGGACAAGTCAAGCATCGTCTGCACATTCCAACAGCCGATGATGATTGTCATATATTTTCTCGCAGTAGCATGATGAAGACCGGGTCCACGCTGTGGAGCCCTGAAATACCTGCCGGGCAAGGCCCTGGAAATTCCAGTTCCCTTATTGCCATTTCCCTTCATGATCATATTTGCCAACTTCATTAAATGTTTTGCAGTTTTAGGCTACCGCCAGCTTTTTTCTTTTCTTTCCTCCCAATACCAAGATACACGAGATGGTTAACAGTGTATCTAATTTATATCGAGCAATGCCTGTGCATGACGATTGTTATATTGGGGAAAGACTTTGCACCGAGACAATCCCAACATCTAAACAACTGCCACATTGATTCAAAAAGAAGAGCAACTCAACATCATTGGATGCAGAAGTAATCGCAGGTTTTATATCATAGTGTCCATTCTCCTAGGGACATTACCTTCACCATGGCTGACAGACCCCTCTCCAGCCACCATGCCCTTTGATCCATGACTGGAACATTTGTTTCTGGCCATCAGGGAATCTTCCACACGCCGGTGGATCATATATGCCGGAGCTTACAGGGCCTAAGCTCCTCTGAAGTTTCTGTCAGGGTTACCTCAACCTTAGTCTTTGGTTAAATAACCTTGGCCCACAAGGCAGTGGAGGCCCAGTTACACGGCGCAGGAAACTCGCCGTTCATCAGAGCCTCGTCTGCGTGGCAGTGGTCACGACGTGCACGTGGTCACGACGTGCACGTGGGGTTGATTTATCTGGGAGAAGCACAAGACGCTAATACATCTGTGTTCTTTCAACACACGTCCACACTAGACCTTGGCCACCTCAAATACACACATGATGATGATTGCAACGTTTTGTTAGACGAGTGCCACTCCCTAAGACACTTAAAATCCATGATCCCAAAAATTACTTCCATCGCCCCATGACCATTTTAATAGACAACTGCCCGAGGGAATCTCTATACGCAGATGATGTTACAGAGTCTTTGCGTTGTACCACAGCTAAGTTTCTCTCTCGGTTCAAAATGCTGAGATCCAGCAACAAGCAAGAGCAAGATAGCCAGCAACAAGTCAAACTGTAGACCAACTCAATGCGGGTACTGCTCTCTCGCTTTATGGTTTTTTTTAATCAGAGATTTGCTTCTCCTAGAAAGGTTGCCTTAACCACAGCTTACGGGAACCCTCTCCACCCCAACACACACAAGCGTACACGCAAACACACACGGTGCTAGTTGGCCGTTGACCGCGAAAACGGGTTCATTCGCCCTTTTTAAGGTCTTGTTTTTAATCCTTCAGGGTGACTGGCCACCTTCCTCACCAAACCAGTCTGGTGGGGGAACCAGTTTAGTCGGCGGTGACCCGACCATGAGGCAGATAGTATTGGGTTACAGACCTGACATACATGCATGCATACATACATACATACATACATACATAACCTGACATACACACATATATATATATTATGTGTATATGCAAATAACAAAAAGAGTTTATAGCTTTAAAAGAAAGCACTAAGGTAGCGAAAAATAAATAAATAGATAACAACTGTTTCAAGTTTTGCTGTCGCTAAAACAACAATAACAATAACAACCACAAATATTATGTATGGATATACAGAATCTCGAAAAAGACACGGAATATTTTAGACTTAAATAGATACTTTATTTTTCATGATATGTTTCTGTAATTTTAACACAATCTGACTAAGGGATTGGGGAATAAGATGATGAATACAAAATTTAAATAATCTCCATTTATAATAATTAATGTCTATTAACTGTTACAAATTTTCAGTACCATATATTTGTGCTCTTTCCAAATCATTATTTATAAGAAACTGCAGAGAATCTGTGCTACGATTTAACTCCTTATCTATTCCTGATGTCTTCCTGAGATTTTTGCAGTGACATTTTGGAAACTATAAACCCTGCAATAATTGAAGGAAAACATCAAGAACAAAATAACGGAATTATAATGTTTTGGAAAGAACACAAACAGGCAAAATTGAAAATGGGCAGATTTAAAAGACACTATTCTTTTAAAATAAATATTGTTTTAATTTTGCATTTGTTCTTAAATTTCCACATGCCTTAATCAGATTGCGTTCAAATGACACATAGATATCATAAAACATTAAAAAAAAATCTATATAAGTTCAACACACTTCATACCATATATATATATATATATATATATATATATATATATAGAGAGAGAGAGAGAGAGAGGGAGAGAGTTTATTTATCACACATTGTAAAGTGTAAAGAAGGCTGATAATATTAGTGCAACACTTTTGATATTAATAGAGTTTATCACGACTGAAAACTGACTAGTTGCGTGGAGGTAAATGTGCCTTTAGTTTAAACTTTCGAATCCTATGGCCAATGTTAACCGTTATATCTACATTGACAAGTTCCCATGGATCAAATTTCAATATTTCGATATGAAGATGCATATCTGAAGTGTCCCCCTTCAATATTAATGCATACTTGCTTTTGTTATTAATTTTCTTTCGTTATATTTATTGCAATTTCTCGCGGTAAAAATGGTAGCTTAAGAATGATTAGCCGACACAACTTCGAAACCAAATCCATATTGTCAGGTGCAATATGTCATTTCATATTCCAATATTTTATTAAGTTAGAGAGGTTGTACAATAAATTGAATATATTTATTTCTCTGAAAATAGTGATCATTGTTTCACTCTTCTGTCTAGAGCGAACTATTATCTCTGTAGGCGTACAAAATTGTCTTACTTTTGAAAACTTTGTGATATGATATTTATGTATATTACGGGCATACGCATGAGATTACAATGTAGGTTCATCTGAAATTATATGTATGTCTTATTAAATTGATTTATATATTTTACTCTCGGTAAAGCATTTTGTAAGTCTCTTATATATGAGGTCTAGCTTTATTTACATGTCATGCGTCTACGGCAGAGTTAGCAATTCTTGCATTTATTTTTAGGTGCATGTTCGTTGCTTTTTTTAATATAGTTGTAGAGCATTTACCACGTATAAATTCTTCTTATTTGAACGCCATATCGCTGCAGAGAAAATAACATATAGAAATATATACTTCTATTTGGAAGGGGTATAATTATATCAGTTGGTGATTGCTAATTCAAACTATTGACAATAGAGTGCATTGTCTAGATTAATGTCCCGGTTAGTAGGTAGAGAATTCGTCTTTTAACTTTTGATGCGCTCTAAAATACTTGCTTCTGCAGTTCTGTGTAAATTAACTTTTTTTCTAATGATCTAATTTGAATAAGGATATTGGAACTATTTGAAAAGTATATCATTTGTTTGTCGATGGTAGTGATTATTTATAGAAGGATTGGACTAGAAGTTCTGCTGGCTCAATTTGCTTCGACCATGGAAAGAAATATTGCGTAAATCAAACACGTCACTCCTCAACACATCATATTTACCCTCGCAGTTATTTGAACAGAATTGTCAATCTAATCCTTCACTAAGGTATAAAACCATATGATCTTAATAATATTACACCAAAACTAAGGATGAACCCAATTGCCATGGATTTACGGCTGTTATCAAATCTCAACCAGTTTCATTGTAAGAATTTTCTTATTGTCTAATTACACTTCATACTTACACATCAATTAGAATAGCTTCTTCTACCTCTTCATATATTTCCAAACACTAAAAAGAATAAAGACACCGAAAAGGAGTTTGATTCTATATTCAAAAGCACCTATATTTGTCATCTTCGTTAGTAGCGTGCACAAGAGAGAAACGGGTTGGCAGCTGAAAGTGGTCTTGTGTGGAATGATTGTATGAATATTATATCGGCTTTTTGGTGGGGAGAATAGTTCAGTTTGCTCGCTATTGAAGTAAGTAATCTTCGGGACGAAGGTGGCGACTTAAAGGAAAAAGAAATGGAACGGTATTCAATAAGTATAGTCTGCGTATGGACGTGAGAAATCCTTTAGCTTGCAAAGAAAGCTCATGCGTGTACCACGTGTTGTGGACCGAAGATTTAAGACTCTTTCGACGTAGATTAGATATCCGACACGCCTATAGAAAGAGAAAAATGATCAATGTGTTCTTGTTGTAGGAGTGAATGTCCGAAAGCAGAGAACGAACAAAGGGTTAGTGTCTCGTGGTAGGAAATAGTACATTTGTGAAGCGTACGTGGAAGCTAGTTTTGACGATAGCAATAGTGGTTTGTGGCATTCACGCTAACCTTGTTTCTTGACGGCTGGAAGAAGAAAACGAAGGATGAGTTGCCGATTTCGCTATTTTTGTATTCAGTCACGTGATTAATAGCTTGCCATTGAATAGACAAGCAAGGGAAAGGGTTGATTTAAATATCGAGCCCCGAGAGTTCGCCCCCTTCCTGTTATTGTAACAAGTTTAGACTGCGACAAATCTTTAGTAAATTCATTCTTTCAAGTCTTTGAACACTTTCATTTTTATACTAAAAAGCAACATTATAAAATTATCTATATCAAATTACTTTGCTTGCAGATTTCCTTTCTAAAGTAAAACATTTATTGAAACTACAAATAATAACAAGAAATAATATTTTAACTAGTATAGATTCATGAATATTAAATGGTGTAGACTATAAATTTCAATTCCCCTCATATACGGATAATTATCTCCAATCTGTTCAGTTTTATGAGGAAATAGATAGTAATTTTAATATTAATTTATTTCTTCAAATATGTTATTTTAAATCTGGTATGCATATATATATATATATATATATATATATATATATATATATATATATAGCTATAAAAGTGCAAGTGTCTGTCTGTGTGTCCGTGGGTGGACATTTCCCTACGCAATAACTCTATCACTGTTCAGTCTACAAACTCGAATTATGATATACAGGGTACTGACATTTGGGAGAACATTTGTAGTATGTATTCGGCCTAAAATTTTGCTGTAAAACGGTCAAAGTTCAACAATTTGATCTTTGAAACTCTAACATTCCTTCGACAATTTTTGGTCTGAACACTTGAACTTTTGATATAGGTTCCTTGGGCATGGATCTAAATTTATAACTTGATTTGAGCCCCAATAGTAAATGTTAAGAGTTCATAATAAGGGTTGAATTTAAAAAAAAATACCGCTTAATCAGTCAATTTCTAGTCTAAACATTTGAAATTTTACATAAAGCGTATTGAGATAGGGCAACCTTTTTAATCGGTTTGGGCAGAAAATTTCAGTCACCAATATATAACTGTATGTATGTATGTATGTTTGCATGTCTGCCTAAACATTTCATAGAGGGGACTGATTTTTACAAGAACAGTTTCGTTTTCAATTTCGACATTTTAGACGAGCAATATCGAAAAAATGGCTAAAAACATTAATGTCTTCACCTTTACCTAAGCTCTTTCCTACTGGGGGGTCGCTTTTTTCGTCGATATTTTTAAAAGTTATCCTTTCCTTTCGATTGTCTAGCACTAATTAAAACCTGCGTCATTCTGGTTTGTCGGTGGTCGTAACAGCTAAGACGTCAGTTTTTTCCCTGTTTCCCCCCCTGCTTTGCAGTACGGTTTCGTGCCTGCCTTCCTTCTGCCACTTTTTTTTTTGCTCAACATACATCTTCAAACCCGCGGGCATCGTCGGGAACTGATGCTAGTATATATATATATATATATATATATATATATATATATATATATATATATATATATATATAAGCGTGTGTATCTGTACATATAAATGTATACACATATAAAGTAATATATGTATATATATATGTGTATTTATATATATATATATACATACATAGAGAGAGAGAGACAGAAAGAGAGGGAGAATGGAAGTGAGAACTAGATATATGGATAGAGATTTGTGTACGTACATGTTGTGTGAGTGATGATTCGGGTATAATCATTATACTGGAAACAGGAAATTACAATTAAATGAAAAGAAAGAGAATTGGCAAAAATAATTCGGAAGTACGCTTTGATTGGGTCATTATTTGAGCGTGGTTTGCACATAACGTATCGTAATTAGGGGTGATTAATATGTCAAAGGACCTCTAAAATTATACCGCTGCTGAATCGTACTTTGCTGCTCAAACACTATGTTATATGAAATGAAAATATGATTCGTCAACTTCAAAATTTTCTTTTGTCTAATGGAGAGTTATTTTTCTTAGTGTAAACTACAGCTTCATATATGGAAACCTACTTTATTTAGAAAAATATGTTTCAGATTCTGATCTTAGAAATAATTAGATGGTATATTTCTCTCTCCCCCCTTTCTCTCTCTCTCTCTCTCTCTCTCTCTCTCTATATATATATATATATATATATATATATATATATACATATATATATAATTCAATAAGTTTCCAGATATTTCAGTACAGTTATTCCAAATTGTCGTAATTGCTTGAAAATACCAGTATATTACTGCCATAACTAGTTTGAGACGACTGAGCAAGATTTTTTATGATTTCTTGTACAAATAAATAGCTACACAAAGAAATTAAATACACCCTACTAAAGACAAATTTTCGCATCTGGTGAATTTCAAAAATTCAATCCGGATTGGAGGAGACTTTCGAAGAACAATATGCAATAAAGTCTGGTTTAAACGTGGGGAAATGCTATAAAAAGTATGGAATGCTTAATACTGCTTTTGGACTATTGTGTATAAATCAAGCATCAGGTTTGTGTTGCATAAGTGATTACAAGAAACAGGGTGTCTATACGGGACGACGAGCGGTGTGGTAAAAGTAGGAAGTCAGAACCCCAGCGTTGATTAGCAAAATAAATAATTTACTAGATAAGGACAGTTGTATGTCTATAGAGACAACAAATGTACACTTTTTGTCAGTTGTGAATTGTAAGCACAAATATTAGTGTGAAACTTTACGGCTGAGAGACGTACACGAAGTTGTTTCCAAGGGCGCAGTCCAAAACTCCAAATTTTTCCTAACTATTTGACTAAAGTATGCATAAAGTTTCTAACTCTCCGTCATTGTTCTGGTGACGTTACCAGTGTATCGATGTGACACACTCATGAACTTGTTAAAAATCCAAAATTGAAAATAAATTAAGATGAATCTACACAATATATAACGATTTCTTTTCAAATTTTACAAATTTTCAGACCCCTAAAAATCTTTTTTTCCGGTTAAAGACCCATACAGGAATGTTCCCTAAAAATACAATAATTTGAGGATCCTTGCGCCACTCTGTTTAATTTCGGCCAAGATAGAATTTTAAAATATGGAGTCAGCAGACTGATATATAGTCTTTTATATATAAAACTCGCAGGGTGGTGTGTTTGGCTTTGCTCGGCCGCAATATATCTATATCGGTCGCAATATATATATATATATATATATATATATATATATATATATATATATATATATATAAATTAATATATGTATAAACAGAGGGAGAGAGATAGATAGATAGAGAGAGAGAGAAAGTGGAAGATAGATAGGACACACGCGTTGATTACCGATTGAACCCAGGCTTTCTGCACGAATAAGGAAATATACGTTTTTACTATACACTCTCAATACGAGCGTCACAAAGTATATACATATTTCACAGAGGGGATCTTTGATACTTGGAGCTAGTAGTTCAGTTGTTCACCTATGCTGTGTACCCTCCTTTTAATCAACGCGGAATATGTCGCTAATATATTCTCTATTTGAGTGACTAAATGCATTCTAATGTTGAATAGTCGGAGAATATACGGAGAAAATATACAACGGGGGCACAGAACAAAGATGAAATGACGACAACTGTGATGATAATCATTTTAAAATATTATAATACGGATATGTTTGAAACAGTTTCTGTCAACTCAGAGGGGAAACCAATTATTAATGATTGAGAGGCTGATTACTTCGAAGGGGGTTATTCAAAGTTCATTTAAGAGATGATGGACAGAACATGTTTGCATTTAAGTGGGAAAAATGACCACACGAAGACAAACAGATATAAAATATAGATGGTGATTTTTTATTGATCAGTCGGCTGAATGATTACTCAGGAATTCAACCTTGGATGGCTACGTGGTCTCCTCTCTCCTACTTTGCATCAACTCCACTAATTCACTGCCCGACTCTCGCCTGTAGTTGACCCTATTACTGTGACTCTAATTGTCTGAGTTTCTCCTACTTCGAACCCTGTGTCAGTATATTGTGAATCTCATTTCTTTATAACATCAGAAGAATCTTAACTTAACGATAAAAAAACATCAAATTTGCCCCAAAATCCCTTTTCCAATTTACGAAGAATCTTAACTTAACGATAAAAAAAAATCAAATATGCCCAAAAATCACTTTTCCAATTTACGAAGAATCATGACTTAACGATAAAAAACATCAAATCTTCCGAAAATCACTTTTCCAATTTACAAAGCATCTTAACTTTACGATAAAAAACATCAAATCTGCCCCAAAATCTCCTTTACAATTAAAAACGTTTCGGGTAATTTAAAGAGCCGTACAATAGGTTTGTCTCTACTCTTAAACTATATCCTGACATTAACAAGATTACGCTACAGAGGGGAGCAAAACAAGGTGACAAACTTTCGCCAAAACTCCTCACAGGGTGCGACAATCAGTCTGATTAAGTGCAAGGATAGGAGACTCATTATCGATGGCAAACACTTGTCACATCTAATATTTGCACACACTCATCAGAAACTAAGTGGCATTATATTCGACAGCCAATCTAAGAGCAAACATGTTGCCCTTTACACGCATCTTGGGAAGACAAAGGTGATGTTGAAGCATCACGTTATTTATTCGTTGTTGATGGAAACACCATTGAAGAAGTTGAAATCTACAGTGACCGGGGAAAGAAATTACAACAAAATATAGGCATCTCATCCCTGAGAAAAAGAAGAATATCAGTGGGATAATCATCTTGTGGAAAAGTGGATAATATCATGAGAAGCAGAAAACAAAGGACAGTAATCATAAGGAAAATCTTCAATAAATATATACTACCAGTAATGATCTATGGTAGTGAAATATGAGCACTGACATCTCGACAAGTAAAATTTTGGCAGTGAACCAAAGAAAGATCGATATGATAATGTTGGGCATCACCTTACAAGACAGAAAGACAAATATCTGGATCTGCCAACAAGCAAGAATTATTGACACTAATACTGCCATCAAGACATCAAAACAGAGGTAGGCAGTGTCCGTAGGCAGACAACGTGACAACAGATGGAAAATCAGGGTAACGGAATAGATACATCCTGGACATAAAACGCCAAATGTGAGACAAGGAACAAGTTGGAGGAACGAGCTGATAAAACACCCTTGTACCAAATCGCAGTAAATACCTCGGTACAGAGATATATGGCTACATTCCAGAGAGGAGTTCCTCAATGCGTGTAAAACCGCTAATAGATTCATTCATTGAGTGATTGCTATTGACCAAGAATGCTATTGACCACATTAGGCATTCATATTTAGCATATCATATTATTCGTATAATTAGATTATCATATTAAAATTAAAAGCCAAACAATACCGTAATAACCCATTATCGTATATGTTGTTATAACTAGATCGCATAAAACGAAGGTTTACGCTGGATTAGTAATCATAAAACAATGAGCCCTGTGGAAATTCCACTCATTCATATGCAATATATTGATGTTAGAATTCCGTAGATGTTCGGTGTAAATTGGGGCGCTCTGATTTAGCTTTTTTTGTATAAACTGCAAAAATACTTATATAAGCTAGCACGAACGCTGTGTACCTATTATCATAGAGTTAATGTTCTATCAATATTTTATATTATAAAGTCGTGATATACAAAATAAAAACAATATATGGCTATGACTTGGATGCATTAGCTTGAATCAACACCGAAATGAAAACTTAAGAAATATATATGTTTAAGGTGACCTCCTTCCCCATAATCGAAAACTAAACCAACACTTATGAAGAATTGTTAGTAAAATTATTTATAAAATATAGATTACTGAAGTTACATCAGTTATAATCGGAAGCGAACGCGAAAATTATGAAGAATTCTTGATAAATTCAAAAATAATAATTGATTTAAGAACCATCAGCTATAATCGAACTGAAACCAAAACTAATAAAAGATGTTGGGTAAACTTATTTATAAAAGAATAATGTACTTGTGTGATATCAGCCATAAGCGAAACAAAAACCAAAACTTTTGAAGAATTCTTGATAAAATTATTTATAAAAAAACAGATGGCTTAAGTGCCATCAGCTATAATCGAAACCGAAACCAAAACTTATGAAAAATTATTGGTAAAATTATGTATGATAAAAAGAAATGGAAGTACATAAGAGTTAAACAACCCGAATGTACCCTTGACACTGATAATACCACACACACACACTATCGTATTAATATATAGATACCAAGTAATAGTAAATGATATAATGTTGGTTTGACGATGGGAATTTTAATTTTAAGTAAATTTTCTCTGTATAATGTATACCCTTTATGTGCTTTACTGTAAATACACCAAGAGAGATTCAACCCGAGAAATTATACAGATAAACAACAACAAAAAAGCACATTGCGAAAATATTCAATCAAATTCAATAGTGAAATTAAGCAAACTTCATGAATCCAAAAAAGATTGGCAACAGGTGGATGATTGGGATTATATTTTCATTGTTATTTATAATAAGAAAACACGGCATTTTATTTCAATAAATACGGTGCTATTGTCGCAAAACATTTGTCTTTTACATATTGGCTTGCAAAGCTACTTATTACCCAAGTTTTAAAAAATGTAGCATTAACTGCAAAATACGGCAAATCGTCGCAACACAGATAGGGCAACAAACAATTAACGGGAAACCAGATGACCTGAGTGAATTCGATATTTACTCTCTTATTCCAAAATATCTAAAGAAAAATGCAATAGGGAAAAACAGTTTTAAATGTCATGCTGAATTAAATATTATAAAATTATTTACAGATCTATTTAGATATCTGTAAGCTTGGAACGATTTCGAAACTAATGTTAAACAATACATATAGTTTTTTTTTTTATATATCGCATTTCAAAGAGGTAAATAAAAAAGCAAGATACACTGAGTTATTTAACCTATGCATTCAGATGCATATCAAAACAAATTGTATCATTGATATTCGAAATTATTTCCAGGATATGTACACTCGTACACATGCATATATAATATGTGTAAAACATTTTAAATATCAATAATGCGATTAATATTGATATGCATCTGGTTGCAAAGGTTAAACAACTCGACGTTTCTTGCTGCTTATTTAATTTCCTTTAACTGAGTATATATTTATTATTTTATATGAATAAAATTACATATATAAACGCACACATACAGACACGCATACATAGATACATACATATGTACGGCCTATATTGTTATGATGCATTGTTTCCACATCATCTAAACCGCTGTTGTAAGGTTGTATTTTGTCATATTTGCAAGGATCCGTCGTCGTGAAAACGTTGTCCAAATAATTTAAAAAGCAATTATCTGTGGCTACAAACATAATCTCCCAAGAGACAAGTGTTCGCTTAGTTTTATACATTTATATCTCATGTAAGATAAATACATAGAATGAGTTGAGAATTAAAGTAGAACGAGAGAAAAGGAAGATTATAAAAATGGGCATAGATAAAAATAAAATGAAAACAGAACAGAAGACAGGCGTAGATTAGGTAAAGAGAAAGGGATATAAAACGAACTCACATAAATACATAAGTCGGGAAAGGGAGTAAATGCGTTAGGGAGGTAGTACGTGAGAGGAGGAGATGGAAAGGGAAAAGCACTTGAAAATGACGCACCGACCGATGTAGCATGGCAGAAAGACAGTGCTAAAGCATTTGGAGGGATTACACCCGGGAAAAATAAAACAGAGAGAAAAGAGGACACATTAAACGGTGAAAAGTGACGGATGCAATATAGTAAAATAGAGCCAAAGAAAATGAAATTTAAAAAATGACTTCTCAATGAAAGTACTAACCGAAGGCGGTATGTACGCGATATTCGACAAAGAAAATGTCTGAATAATTTACAAATCAAAAAGAAAATATGGGGCAAAATATATGAAGTAACTAAGAAATGGCAGAAGAGATAGTGTGTAGGAGATATGCGCCAAATCGAAAGAGAAATCGGCCAGGGAAGAAAGAAAATCAGTGAAACCTAGAAAATAATCCTGCATATCAACAAAAGGGTTGTATTTCATACTAGAATTAGAGACAGTAATAACAAGTATGCCTATTACATTACCAATCGAGGTTTTGGAATGATTTATTTTGATTTTTAACATTATACATCCCAGAAGAAGGTTAGTAATGTAAGATCTTTAATTCTGATGCTTATTAATCAATGTTATGAGCAAAACTACAAATATACCCTTTAGAAATGAATGAACCAACGCTACCCTATGTTTCTAGCACAAGTAATGTTGCAATGAAAAAAATATTTAGAGATAACTATAATTGGAATTCGCACAATTATGTTTAAATTTTGGCGCCGAGAACAAATTAACTATTTGAAGTAGTATTTTCTGAGAAATAGAATCAAATAGAAACGAAGGCTTAGTCGCAGAGAAATCGCCAAGCATTGTGTATTCTTCCGGTGATTTGCTAGCGAGAGAAATTAATACACAGCTGTGACTTTCTCGTGACTGCTAAACAGGATCAACAAATGTACTCATACTAGAAAAATAAAGCAGACAAATATACTCAAACTTTCAAAAACGATGTAATGTTCCCCTATTTTATGCACACAATGAAATGCAATTGAACTTTTAGTACTAAAAAGTACACTTCATATATACAGTTATCATACTTTATGACCACGTTTATGTTTCACCATTTATTTCCTTTTTCATTTGATATGGATTTTTATTGTATTTGTTCACGTGTGTCGCGTAACGAATAAATGGGGTCTATTGAACTTATACCACGGTTCTCGATATAATAAGATGAACTGAAGGTTTTAATATAAATATAGATTACTGCTGACTTGACTCCTGAACTTTTTATCTAAATAAATTGATATTTAACTAAAATTGCATCTTAATACATAGTTGACTTACGTACTGGTTACGCGGCTAAGATCGATGCTTGAGTAAAAGGATCTGACGGAATCTGCGGACGGCAGGTAACCACAAGCTCCAATTTTATTCTGCATTGCTCTTTAAACCCCAGACTATTTACCCGCACTTATTTTTAAACGTGTCTATTATTCGTCAAGTTATTCTGGTTTAGTTTAATTCATTTCCCCATCCTTCTTTCTCATGCTTTCCTCGTTCCGTCAATAATGCCTATGGACGAAACCCAATTCTTCCATTCGAATCTTCTCAATAATTTCCGTTGAAAAGTAAAGGCCGCACGGTAAGATTATATAACCACGAGGTAGTTTATTACAATGTAAATATATACCTTGCTAAATATACGCTGTAAGGAAATCCATTATTTTAACGTCTGAGTAATTAATAAAGTACGATGAGCTTTCCAGAATTTTTTTTTTTTTTTTTACAGTCATAATATTTTTTCTAGGCTCTCGACAATTGCGTGTGCTATTCCTAATAATATATTATTATAATTTCGGTTTCAATGAATAGCTACAGCAATAATTAGAATACACCCTACCAAAACCTGATTCTCTCAATCGGTGAATTAAAAAAAAGTGTTGTCTAGATGTTTGGGAATTTAAATAAAAATCTGCAATAAGATTCTATTGTAAAGATTAGAAATAATGTCACAGAAACTATGCCATGATTAAGACTGCTTTTGGACCATCTTGCATGAATTTAAAATCAGTTTTGGGGTGGTAAAAATATTCAAGGAAGGGGCGTAGTCTGTGATATATGATGAGAGGTGTGGGAGAAGTATAGAAGTATAGAAGCCAGAATATAAAAAGAAGCCAGAATATAAAAATTGGCCAGCCAAATAACTAGTTTCATCGGTAAAGACCATCGCCTTTCTATAGAAATGATAAATGCACAGTTGATCCCTTACTTGAAACTGAACTAACAATTATTTACGAGGAACTGAAGACGTGGAGGATTTGCACGGCGTTTTCCCAAGTGTGCTCAGAGAGGATCCCAGAATATTTTAGCAATATGGGCATCACGATATGTCTACACCTTCCCTTGGTCTAGACCTTGTTCCCTGTGACTTTGCGTTATTCACTAAGCTCAAGGATAACCTTAGAGACTTTCGTTATGAGAATATGATTGAGTAGATGTAAGAGGCCGTGGAAAGTTGTTTGAACGGTATAATAACTGCATTGAAGCAGCAGGCGCTTGCTCTGAATGAGACAGTTACATGTGTGTATTATAAATAAAATTGAAAATGAGAAAAAAATCTGGAGACTTAATAAATGCACCTCGTATATTAACAAATAAAACCTTTTCATAAAAGCAGGCTGTATCTCTCAAGTGATTAAGTGTTGAATTCTAAGTTGTCGATGTAATGCTGCGATTTAACCGTTAAGTTTATTGCCTGGGCCTTATTATTTTCTTTGTACTTATTAATGTTTTATTTAAATAGAAAACGTGAATCTTATTCTGTTTCATTACTTTATAAATTACCAAACTATCCGCGCATTACTTCATAATATATATTGAATATTTCGCTCTGTTAAGTTCTCTCTTTTTTCAATAATAATTGGCTATGCAGATTCAGGTCAGCTGCTAATTGACTTCCAAGAAATTTAGATTGACCCATTATATTTTATATAAATATTTTTATTTTCGATTGTGTTCAACCATCAACGACATGGTAAACGGCAAAACTTTTTGTGCATCCTATTTATATTCTGGCCTTCCTTCAAACGTCATCATAGTGTATGATCCGAGTTCCGCATCTAATAACGATACACAGAATATATTTCTTGCAAAAAGACGAGGTATTACATGATTTCCTCTAAATTACCAATCAGTTAATCACTCATATTGCCATTCATTCTACCACATGTAGAAACATAGTTTACTTTTCATACTAATCGTGCATGGATTGTCTAAGTTTGGTTAATTGCTATACACATCTGTTGGAACATAAGCCATTACAAGAAAAATATGCAAGTTTTACTGTTTTAGAAGGCATTACACTTTCTGTGTCGACTTTCAAAGACTTGAAGAACAATGAGTGGGTTATAAGTGAATTGAGTGAGCAAACACTGTCCAATCCACAACACTCGATATTAGTTATGTCTAACGTAATTCATGAATCTAATTTCGATATCGAGGATCAGCAATATAGTCCTTCCTCTTATTTTAATAGGATTTGAAAATAATTTGCTTTAAAACAGGTGATGTTTATATATACCTACGACATGAACATTACAAAGATTCCACATATGCCCAAACTACCAATCTTCTAAATGCTGAGAAGTGCATTTAGTTTTACATTCGGTGACCTAAAAGAAATCTGCATTTTCAACGGCAAGGCATGTGAAATTAATGATTCTGTTTTCTTATTATAGAGAAATGAGTAGATAATAGGAATAGCTTCTTAAACTATTTCTATAATATAATTCCAAACATGTATGCAGCACGCGATATTATTTATTGGTCATTGTAATGTTCTCTTCTGATATTTATATGTAGGTTTTCTTGACATTTGGGTGTTAACATTCCATATTTTATTAAATATGCATTCCGATGGATGAACTATGTAGAAACCCGCAAACTACTTAGGTAGACTACGAGAGACGTTCCAGAATTAATTCCTCTTATATTTTATTCGGCTGAATGAATCAGAGATTATTATGAACTGCATTGTTACGATGACTGAATTTATACATTCGTGACCTGAAAGTCTAATTTTCCTATTACATACATTGGCGGAATGAGAGTCTTAGAAGGTAACATAGGCTACGTCAGAAGCATAGATAGGTCATTTCTTCGTCAGAGCGGAAACAAAAAAAGGGGTTAACATTGACCGGCAACTGTTCAATACTTAAGAGGCCAATGAGTATCAGCATCGTTAAAAATATATATTCCTCGTTTTAGGACAAGGCACATAGATGTTTGTTAGAAAGCACGATCCGGACTTTTCTGACTATGCCATACAAAATAGACTGAATAACGGACATTGTGAATGGTGGATCTATATTGTTTTACACAGCGGTCACCACTTATCAACTGCCGGAAGCCACTCAGAGATAAGTGTTATTGCAAGTACTTTACGTTTGTGTAGATATTTGATGAAGTGTTTACTTAATGGGCCGGTTCATTAGGAATTTGTTAACGTTGGACTTGAACACATCCAAATACACTATATGGGAAAAATCTATTCTAAGGCTCAAAAGATTGCTGGTTTTTAATGCTACAGCTCCCATGTTGGTAGGCCTTACGCTTTACTTATTGTTTTTAAAAATAAAAGTCTAACTTAAGGAGCAAATTTTGTATTAATCAGTGTATTAATTCAACGCAAAATCTATCGTCATGTATTTTACAGAACTCTATATCGTTTACATTATTTTGCAGTTTTCTACAAGAAAAGTACAATTCCTTGAAGTTTGCGGCGAAACAACTGAAATATCTACTAAAACCTCCGCTGTTGCCATTTTCAGTTTCTTTAGCAAGTAATAATATTATTTTATATCGGCCAGGTTTTCAGGTTAATTTAAGAACACAGTGTGCATTTATTTCATTTAGGCACGGAGAAAAGCTTCGTGAATGAATTCATCCATAGTGTTCTTGATTATCAAATCGGATATGATGAATTCATGATCTTGGTGGTCAAATGCACTTAACTGTAAACTATAGAAATCACTGCAGTTATAAAACTGAGTATTTTTTTGTATTTTTGTGATTTTACTTTTATTTTATTAGTGTATATCGACATTTGATAAACCCAGGAATATTAGTATGACTTCAAACACAGAGAGAAATTTTAACATTTAATAATCGCTGAATAAGAAAAGCAAACGATATGCAGATAAATGTATTTTGTGCTGAATGTGTTTTAATTATGCACACTACTGGTTCTAACTCAGATGATGTTCTTAAAATGATTTGGTCGATGTAACCTCCACTCTTCTTCACACCATATAATATATGTTTTTTTTTTCAGGAATCCTGCGCATTTTCATGAGAAACAGTGATAGATTATTATGGTTCAGTCAGCCATGAGTATGTATAACTTAAAGTAATCTTTACTTTTATTTTTATTATCTTCTATAATAAAGGTTTGAACTTCAACCAGCTTTATAATAATTTTAGATATATAGATGTCACTACATACTAGGAAAAACAGCGACCTTCTGTCGTTAGTTAAAACAAAGTTTCAGTTCGTAATTCTATCCAGCGGTCATCTCCTATCTCTTCATTCGGCATGAATTTAAATGGATGGCTCTCGTCTTGGTGGACTCCATGTTTTGATAAGCTTCTGGGATTGACCTCTACTGCTGATCTGAAATGTAACACGTACAGAAAGTATGTTGGCAAAGTCGCTAGAAAAATGGTGGGATCCTTCTACCACTCCAGTAGATATCTCACTGCTGATGCAATTCTCGATCTATATAAAACCAAGTACGTCCAAGGAGGGGATACTGCTGTCATAAGATAGGAGCTGCTAAAAACAGATTATCCTGACTTGACAAAGTACAAAATAGACTTCGTAGCCTTATGAGGGATGCCCTTTTCTCTTCCCTGCAATCTCTCTCCCACAGAAGGGGCGTTGTGAGCATGCCGTTGTTTTATCGTTATTTCCATGGGAAATGCTCTGCTGAGCCTCAATCTCTGGTCCCCCCTCGCCAATTTTTCAGGAGAAACACCCGTCTAGCTGAAAAAAACTATCAGTAATTTTCCCTACTCGTTATCTATGCCTAAATCAAAACGTAGATTCCATGAACAAAGCTTCTTTCTTAGAAGTGCACGCCTGTGGAACTCTCTGCCGTTTGCCCGTTTCCCAGCTGACTAGAACTTGGATGTCTTCAAGTCCAACATAAACAAACTCCTGATAAACCGCCCCTGTAAGTAAGAAAATTTATCAAATCTCCATCACTAACGATTACTACGATAGTGTCCCATTAATTATTGTACACGCAATAACCCTTATCCCCGATTTGCCTCCGGGACTTGATTGGTGGTGATTTCCATGTAAAAAAAAGCTCCGCACAGAAGGACTATCTAATTCGATAAAAGGCATATATATATATATATATATATATATATATATATATATATATATATATATATATATCACAGGGGGGCATATCGATGAAAACGTCGCAGAAATAACATAAAAATGAGAATAATAGTAAAACTTATGCAACAGCACAATTACTTTTTCTCACCTAAAATATTTCGAATTTGTATTTTTTTATAAATTAGGATGAAGGGAAATAAAAGCGAAAAATTAAAATGATGTATTTAAATTCCTGAAGCGAACGACAACGGCAACTGGTTAACATAATAGTTTCCCACATGTACACTAATGAATGGTTTTCAATGAGAAGTTTTGACCGTAATAATCATTTAACAGACTGCTCAGGGTGAGTGGCTTAATCTTTATAAACGACATCATTTTTCAAAGACGGGCACAACATTTTTTTTTTTTTTACTGAAACGGGAAAATAAGATAACAGTAAAGATGGAGTCATCGTTATCTTTGGGGGAAAATTATGTTTTCACATCCATGTGATATTTCTGATTATCTAAAACGATGTTTTTAAAGCAAAACTATTTTTACATTTATTTTTTACATGTCAAAAATAATGGAGGTTTCATTTGTGATATTGTAACTAAATCAAGTTACATTAAAAATGAAATACTTCTACGTTTTTTTTCTTTTCTATTGCAACAGTGTTCATTTCGGTTGTTTTGTTTTTACGGCATATCAACCTTTCTCGGGTTATTCAATGTCGAATCAAGTTATTTTTAAGTAGTATTCATGTTGCAGCCAGTTATTTTGTAGAAGGTTTATATCCTTCAAGCACTTTGTTTTTTTTAATCGCGGGTGTCTGGTGTTTTGTTTCGTTGTTTTATAGTGGATTTTATCGTTTTTGTTCCCTGCCCTATAGAACATGAATGGGTTTTGCAATAACAAAGGGGAAAGGGTTACTATTTTGATGTTTGGTACATTTTAATTTAGGAAACAACTCAAAAAGTGGGGGAGATAGAAAGGAGAAATAGAAAGAAGGAAATGGGGGGGAAGGCGTGCTGTTTTTATTATTTCGGGAAGTCAGTATCTTCAGACAGCCTTATCTGGTAGCATGAGAACACCGTTTTAAAATCTATTAAGAATAATAAAAATGGTGTTGTTTGTTCAATGTTTATTGAAGGCGTCTTCTAAAATGTTTTGTATTGATTAGCCTGTAGATGATCCTAGCACTTCTAGGAGTTATTATTTCCGTCATTCATTTAGTCTCGCTTAATATATCATAAGATTTTTTATGCTACATGTAATGTTTACTTTGTTTAATCAAAAATTAAAATAGGCAGTCACTTGATATGTCATGTTTTATTTAGAAATAGCACTTAACTTTGTCTTTCTAATTCACAAAAGGGATTCCGTGTCTCAAAATTAACTTTCAATAGAAATGTTCTCTGTCACAGCTATGTACGAATTAGCGTTGTCGTCAATGTTAATATTATCAACAATAATCTGCCCAGCTGTTCTTGTGACATAACATAAATTACTAAGTTCAATTACCAGTAATGCACTTCTAAAAATGTATAGTTAAATTTCAGTACCGCCACCCTTAAAAAGACACTTGCTAATCACTTGAGAATACTATCCGGTCATGGTTAATAAAGTAAAAATTAAAATAAAAGGCCGAACACTCGGATGTATCTAATGGAATAACATTTGCCTCTCATAAACAAAACAATGTTTTATTCAGTTTGTAATATACTGCTGTTTTTTCGCGACAACTGCGTTATAAAAGGCAGTTTCGTCGGTCTTAATTACTTATGATTTTTATATAATTATTCATCGGACTACTGTTCTCATCTGGAGTGTGATTTTCATAACGTTTCGCTCGATATAACCTCCGACCTTCTTCAGGTGTGTCTCGGCGAACTCAGGAATGTTTCTGTCGAACTAGGGAATTTGGACGAAGTTTCGAGCGGAAACCTTTACTTACTTCACGGGAGTAGCGTGATCTTGTTCCGTCAGTCATGACTGGATAGAGGTCCTAAATTATTCGCAAATGTATTTTTCGGTCGCCCACACTGAGGATTGAACATCCAACCTTCAGGAGAATATCTATTTTACAATTGATTTTTTCCAGTACTCTAAACACTGCACCATGGGTCCTTGTGGATAAGATTTTTTTTATTACTTCTATATATTATCTATATATATTAGTCATTGTTTATAATTACTGGTTTCCATATCGTATTGAATTATTTACTAGGTCTACTTAACAGTTGGTTATTTCCAAGTATATGTGCTGCTTCATTCATTCGTCTCACTCTCCACAGTTCCTCTCTGTCTATAATTTTTGCTTCGTCTCATAATTGTAGATGGTTTCCCTTTTCTTTACTCGGTGCTGTAGGCAACGGACGATTCCTTTATTTACATTTGCTTACAACTCCGAGCAAAGGCAAGATGCAGTAACATCAGTGCATATCAAGAGGAGAAAAAAACCCACCGAAACAACTATCCAGAGAGCATGACATCAGCTCCCAGAAATCTGGACCAAACACAAAAAAAGGACTCCACTCAGAAACTCACCACAGTTTGTATACCATATATGAAGAACTTGTCTGAAAAACTTCAACGAATATGTAATCCATATGAAATCAGGACAGTATTCAGGAGTGATTCAACTCTCCGGAAACAGCTTGTGAGAGTCAAGCGCCCTACAGAAAAAAATATGATTAAGAACTGGGTATATGAAATTCCATGTAAATGTGGAAAACTAGACAGAGGTGAAACGAGTCGTCCGTTGAAATACGGTTAGAAGAACACCGAAAAGCCGTAGTAGGAAGTCAGGTATAGCTGACCATATCTGGAAAGAAAAAGGAAACCACCTACCATTAGAGGACGAAGTAAAAATTATAGACAGAGAGAAACGGTGAAGAGTAAGACGACTGAAGGAAGCAACACATATGCTGGGAAATAACTAACTGCTAATAGCCTTAGTA
>NC_136483.1:95603117-95615617 GCF_053919585.1 Euprymna scolopes | reverse complement strand
TCATGTATGTGTAAACCTTTCAAACCCTGGGATAAAAATCTAAGTCGACAGACGCCAATTGTGTCATTAAGTGAACGACTTAGCCAAATATAACGCTAGACTAAGTCAGTTACTCTTTTGGTATCCAGAGTCGGACACTAAATCTGGCACGTTTGTGTTGTGTTATTGTAAGAAAATGACGCCGGCAAAGTTTGGTAAATCAACCAATTCTTCTCCTCAGTTGTTTACGTGGTCAAAAATATTAAATTCTTCCCGGTAAGTTACGCGGTGTCTATATCGTACAAAGAACATTGCCTGAGGAAACGAATGATGAATCACTGTTGTATATAGGATTAATATAACATATATAATCAATAACATTCCAACAGAAGGACATGGAAGCGATAAACAAATAAAACGCTTTGGACAGAAAAAGGACGATATAAACGGCAAAGGCGTTTAAGTTCATGTTGTTACTATATATTGTAAAACAATTGACAAATAATTAGAAAAATACCTACTAACGTCATGTGCAATAATGAAGATACAATTAGAAATATATTCTTCACAAGTCATTTTTCTTCTATCGGCTAGCGACAACTGCACAACAGTAATTGATAATTATGCGACAAATAAAATGAAATGAATTCATTAATCCTTTATCACTGCTTGTTAAAACAATCATCGTAGGTTTTCACAGTTTGATATCTTTTCTATTTTTCTCTCTTTTCGCCGCAGACAAATAACTTTATTTTCTGCTTAAAAAAGGGTCCTGGTCAATCTTTGTTACGGGTATTTGGTATCGTTGGCTTGATACCTTCCTTACAGAAAGAAACTGGTGATTCTGTCAGTTCATCGATCCTTCTCTTACAAAATGATTTTACAAATTATACGGTCTTTCAAGTCATTAGGTTGTCCTGCATCACCGATCCTCCGTTTTCTCATACATAATTGCCACTGATCAGAGTTCTTATTTTTGAGTAATTATCTACTTCGCATTTTAGTAAAGTCGAAGCTATAGTCAGCTTTACATCTCGACTGGTCCTGCTCCTACCCAGAGCTGTTTTCCTTGCTCTGTCATTGCCGATACCTTAACTTAATCTTGAATTCTCTCAAACTCACTGAAACACAACTAGAACTCTGTAGAACACCCAAAATACGTGTGTTCACCTCTTTCCATATTAGTATGTGTGGATAGGTCGGTATAAATATTTCTCTAACGGTAATCGAATAAAAATCTCCCACCCACGTACGACTGGAAAGTAATTAATCAAATTTTAATTTCACGTAAATAAAATTAAAAAATATTTGTCTAAACAATATATCCCTCCACAATATGCGATTCACGTATATATATGTATATATATATATATATATATATATATATATATATATATATATATACACAGAGAGAGAGAGAGAGAGAGAGAGAGAGAGAGAGAGAGGGAGAGAGATAAATAGATATAGACGCAAAAAGAAAATCCGCACTTTTAATGTTTTTAAAACTGCAAATTTTAGATAAATTTCATGTTACTATTAAAAGAAGCTATACCTCATTTTATCTGCCTTTTATTATTCTATAACTTTACTTATGCCTATTTGAATTTTAATTGGAATATTCTAGTGTTCACGTCAATTTAAAAATAACTTCAAATTGAGGAGGCAAAATAAAGTCCGCAGATTGGAAAATTGTTATTTAAATGTAACTTTAGAACATTAATGAAACATAAATACAATAGGAACACAATGAACTAGTAAGTATTTAGTAGCATAGTCCTTCTGGAATTTGACAGCATGCAATTTTCTTGGAAATTCCTTGAATTTGATTGCAGCAATACTCCGGGATAGGGCATCCCACTTTTCTGATTTTTTTTCGTAGCTGTTGCTTGATGTAATGCCATACGTTTTCGATATGATTGTGGTCGGGAGATTGTGCAGACCAATCCAAACACGGATTATCATGGTCTTCCAGGAACCTCTTGGCAGTGTTACCTGTGTGAATGGGAGAATTATCCTGCATGAAGATGGAATTATCATCCAAATTCCGACCAAAGCGGAGTAGAAAATGCTCAAGCAACACATTAATGTACTTACAAGCGAACTATATGCCCAGGATCATTGGTACTAATAATGCCCCACACCAAAACTGAACCTCCCCTACCTTGCAGCGTTGAAACTGAGAACCTAGGATTAAATCCTTCGTCTTTCCTCCGACGGAATTACTGCCTACCATCACTGCCTCGCCTATTAAACTTGCTTAGGTCGCTAAAAAGCACTTTTGACCAATATAAAGAGTCATGATCTTCATTGCATCTGACGAAGTCTAGACGGCGCTTTGTGTTCTTTACAGAAATCATTGGTTTGTGTCTTGCTTCATATCTTCACAAATCAAATACCTTAAATCTGTTCTTGACAGTAGAAAGATAGAACTTTTTAACAATATTGCACTGTTGTTCGATTTGGTTTCTGAGGCTGCGGATTTTGATAGCAGTGTCTTCCCTGCTAAAATTAACTCTCGCACGATCAGATTTAGTGGCATCTCGAACACTGCCAGTGTTTTGTTCTTCTGCACAATATTTCGTGCCGTTTTTTCATCATATTTACACCTGGGCCGATTTCTCGATTAGATAACCCAGGAAGGTGGGGATTAATGAACTCCTGACGATCACTAAGAGAAAGTCGTGGCATATGGACTAAATATTACGTAGTGTAATCTGGAACAATACCAATTACGATTAGAGATGCTTTATTGCCTGTTAATTGATACTTTAAACTGAGTTAGGTTCGAGATTTTTATCTGGTTTAAGCGAATGTGTTGCTACAGAATTTTTTTTGCCTTCTTAATTTGAAGTTACGTTTTTTTTAAATTGACGTGTACACTAGAATATTTCAATTAAAATCAATTATGAACATGTAAAATTATAGAGGAATAAAAGGTCAATAAAAAGAGGTATAATTTAGCTTAAATTTGCAATTTTTGAAAAAATTACAAGCGCGGACATTCCTTTTGCCGATAATATATATATATATATATATATATATATATATATATATATATATATATATATATATATATACTGGCATGGGTGCCGGGGTTGCCCGGGTGTTTGGAGGTGTGTGTTGAGCAAAAATAAAATGCCAGTAGGAAGGCAGACTCGAACCATTACAGCAAAAGAGGAATAGAACAGGAAAGATCGTGACGTCTTTGCTGTTACGACCCCCGCCAAACTGGAAGTGACGTAAGTTTAAATTAAGCCTATACAATCGAAAAGTCGGGGTGACTTTCGAAAATATCGGTGAAAAAAGCGACCTCCCCAGTAGAAAAGTGTCCAATTGAGAGTGAAGAAATTCATGTTTTAGCCCATTTTTCGATATTTGTCTTCTGAAAGGGTCGAGCTAAGAAACGATGCTGACCTTGTGAAAATCCGTCAGCTCTGTCAAGGCAGACATGCAAACATACGTACAAATTGTTATATATAGGGAGCTCAAATGTTCGACTTAAACCGATTAAAAAGCGTGCCCTATCTCTGAATACAGTTTATGTTTAATTTCAAATATTTATACCTGAAATTGTCTTAGTAATTTGGTCGAGACTGCAGAGGTCAGATTTTTATTAACTTTGACCCCTATTATGACCCCTGGTCATTTATTATTTTAGGATAAATCAAGTTGTTAAGTACATGGCCAAGGAACCTATATCTAAACATTTGACTTATTTGTGAAATAAATAAATAAAAAATAACAAATCGAGCAGTTTTGACATTTATAGCTAATTGTGCTTTTTTCATGAATTGTTTTAGCAGATAAAAGCAGTTAATATTTCAATTTTGTAAGAAAATATATTAAATAGGCATGAACCACTTGAAATATATATATAGACATTTTGCCCATTTTAATTTATTTTATACATTACCAGTATTTAATTAGTGGCCCATCGACTCAGTCGGATATTGACCATAGAATTTACCCTCGCCCCTTCGTCCATTCGTCCATTCGTCCGTTCGTCTGTTCGTCTATTCGTCCGGTCCTTCCTAATATTCTCAAGAACTACTCACTACATTTTTCGGAAATTTTTGCATGAAGTTACAACTGCCCAAGAGAAGAACATTTTACATTCGACGATTTTTAATTAAAAATCTGGTTGCGTAACAAAGGGGTAAAACCTTGTCAAAATGGTCAACAATATCACTTTTTAAAATAGAATATTCTCCCATTGTAAGATTCTGCTAAAAATTACCCAAAAGAAAGATCACATAGACATACATTTGGACACGTAAAGTTTTTATCCTGGAAAAATTCTGACTGCGTCCTCAGGGTGGGTCACAACACTCAACATAGCTAATTGCAGAATGTTTAGGGACATAGAATTTTGCCAGTAGTTTTTTCTGGTAATTACCCAAAAGAAAGACCATATAGATAAACATCTGAAAACGTAATATTTGACCCAAGAAAATCTGGATGTTTTAAGAATAAAAAACACCCAATTTTTGAGCTAATGTTTATTTTTCTCCGAGAATTCAAGACCTCAGTTGGGGCACCATATAGTTTTTGTCTTGTCAATATTATATTAAATATTGAACTAAAATTCTGAACGCAGTATAGAGCTTCCCAACAAACATTTATGCGAATTTAAATACTATTCTCCGTATATGTATGTGTGTATGTATGTATGTATGTATATCGCCCTTTGGAAGGTCTTGTTTTTACTCCTTCAGGGAGACTAGCCACTCTCCTCATGAAACAAGTTTGGCGGGGGAACCAGTTGTCGCCGGTGACCCGACCATGAGGGAGGTAGTACTGGGTTACATGGTACCAGTAGCATATGACATGACCCCTTTTTCGGGGTCAACGGCCAACTAGCAACGTGTGTGTTTGTGTGTATGCATATGTGTGGGGGTGGAGAGGGCTCCCGTAAGCCGTGGTGAAGGCAAGCGTTCTAGGAGAAGCCAATCTCTAATTAAAAAAAACGTAAAGCGGGAGACCAGTACCCGCATTAAGCTGATCTGCAGTTTAACTTATTGTTGGATATATTGCTCTTGATTGTTGCTGAATCTCAACATTTTGAACCGAGATAGAGACTTAGCATCATCATCATCTATGTATAGATGCTCCCTCAGACATTTGTCTATTAAAATGGTTCTGTGGCGATGAAAGTAATTTTTGGGCTCATGGACTTTAAGTGTCTTAGGGAGTGGCACTCATCTGACAAGACATTGCAATCATATATATATATATATATATATATATATATATATATATATATATATATATACAGGTCTTATCCAGTGTATTTTCCATTATGCTTAGTGTCCTAGCAGGGTACGCCATTTTTTTATTAATCGTGTTTGTCTTTTATTAGGTCTGGTATAATCAGTTATCTATCCCCATTCAATTAAATATATATTTTCTTTGTTCCATTCAACGTAGCTTCATGTGTTAGGAACCAAAGATTCCTCATAGGACAATTGACCTCTAGGTGAATTGGAAAAGGAAATAAAGTCCACAGAACCTTCTACGTTATTGCATAGGCGCCAGAACGTTTTCTCCGACTGAGCTCATGTAATTTCAAGGGATCTCTGATGGAATTATGTCGAGACAACCAATGCCGGCAGATATTTGGAAGCATCCTCTCGTAAATTGAATTTTGTATATTTGACATGATCTCACAAAACAGTAATTGATGCTATGCAGAAGGATGGACTTGGCTTTCTGCTGGCAGGATAGAACTTAACAAAGCGCATAAAATAAATGCACAATACGATACCAGCGAAAAGCCGAATAAATGCATATATAATCGTGTATTCTTTATTTAGTTAATATACACTTATCTACTATTCTATACCTAGGTTTACACATGAATAAACCAGAGGGCGTATCAGATTTCACTATTTCGATTTTCGCTAAGTTAGGTGTCCATATGATCGAGATTGTAATACAAGATGCCATCTGTCTTTATTTCCCTGCTTATGCAGAAAATGCCCGAAATATGTGAACGTCGTTCCTCCGATATTCCACTCAGAGATAACTTATTATTTGCTTGGATCCATCTGCATATATAAAACCACATAACTGAACAGAGATTAACCTAATTCTCCAATATACATTTTATTTTAAATATTACCTTTTTTCCTGTTTTCGATTAAGCGTGTTTATCTGTAGGTTAAACTTTTACTGGAGGGATGAGACAGACAATTTCATGCACCTTTTCTTCTCATGAAGCAATCAGTATAACCTTATTTGCTTTCATGTAATGAAAACGATTACATTAAAAAGGTTTTATGCGTTACCGCGACTAATGAACTATATTTTTATAATCTTCAAATTAAATTATCAGAAGAATTATATAATTTTTCTACCATAATTTGCATGGTAACTAAGAAACTTAGCTTATAGATAAAATATTTCGATTTAAAAAAAATAAAAATCCCATCCGTAATATGCAAGCCATGATATAGCTTTGTATCATTTAAAAATAGTATGGTTTTTCATATTTATTATTAGTGTTTATTAATGCTAAACGAAATTGCTGAGAGGTTTTTAGTTTGGTAATGATGATAATGCATATATATATATATATATATATGTATATTTATATATATATATATATATATATATATACTCTGTATTTCTTTTTACATAAGCAGTGACATGTTGCTATAGGATCATGAACATGTCTCGGTCAGCTAGTCACCAGTAACTAGAGACATCTCCAGGCGATACGGCTTATACGAAAGCAAAGTTTGCAAATATCGTGAAAAACTATTTGCTTGTATGTAAATATGGGCAATAGGGTGCGAATTGTAGGCTGTGTTTATATATACGACTGAATGGGAAAATGTGAGGGGGTTAACAATTAACATAGAGTCAATAGAAGACTAGAAAAAAGGTAATCGTATGCGTGTGTGATGACCGTTCTAATCTGAAATATCTTGAAGTATAGATATGTCAAATCAATGTTCCTCTTGTTTGCGCCTATACACACTAGTATGTTTAAGATTTACGCCGGACATTACACACGTTGTGAAGGTAGTTTTTTCTTGGTCTACCAGGCCACAATTATCAAATAAACACCACCCCTAAAAAAGGTAACAGACACCCCTTCCCCAAAATAAAGCTGCTAATATGTAGGTATTCATTTTACGTTCACTAAATATAGAAAAGTGATCCCACACTTTCTGAAAGAAATATTCTTTTATATCCAGGAAACTACTCGTTTTCTGGAATTTTAAACGTCATTTTCGTTTTCAGCATACTTGAAAATCTGTATTATTCGTAATTTTAAAGGAATTCTTTTTTTTAGGCTCGAAAGATACAGCACATTTACTAATGTTTCAATAATAGTCATTTGTTTTATTAGTTCTGCAAATAAATTACAAAATACTAATATTTCCCCAAAATCTAAGACATTGATGTAGGGGAATCTAACACTTGCTGCTATGGTTTTAAATAATCGGAAATAACAGCAAGGGGAAACTTTATTCCAAATATTTCTCACATGTTTTGTATGCCCTCTTTGCTTTTCATAGATTTCAAAGTGTATAAATATTTTTGGATACTAGAGATATTGATAATCGTATCTAATTCCCACCCACCCAAAATGAAAGAGGTTAGGAGAAATAAATACATAAATACATATATATATATATATATATATATATATATATATATATATATATATATATTACATGGAAAAATGCGAGCATGAGAAATAATATGATTACGATTTAAACAAGGTAAGATAAACAGACTAGTTGTTAAACTGGAGAGGAAAATATAGGATATTCTAGTGAAAATATAAAAATAATGTAACTTAAAATACTGCAGCATTAAGAATTTAAAAACAAAATTCAATGTAACATAATATAATCACATCTTGATTAATTTTGCTGTATTTTAAGTTATAGATTGATGATTTTTTTACTAGAATATATTGTCGTTTTTATTTCAGTTTTAACAACCAGTCCTTTTACTTTTCATGTTTAAATCTAAACCATATTACTTTATATGCTCACACTTTTCCAGGTAAACCATGATTTCTCCTGGCTTTGCTTTTAAATAAAATTCACTCTCTCTCTCTTTCTCTATCTCTTTCTCTATCTATCTATCTATCTATCTATCTATCTCTCTTTCTCTCAGTTTCACTTGTTTTCTGTGAATTATCTGCAGGGGGACGGCTAAGCGGCAGATCGGGACAGCGGTGGATTTTTAGCGACAGTTTTTTATATCCTGCTACGTCATAACCTCCACCGTTCCCAGCCGATTTGAGGTAGCTTTACCGATTTGGTTGCTATGGTAACAAAGAGCCAATCAAAATGTAACGTCTCGCCGTTGCTTATAAATTATGAGTATTTTTTAACACAGTAATCTTATTATAACTTTTGTTTTACTGAACTAAAATTGCAATTATTTTATAAATGTAGCTGAGAATGTGACCGATGAACTGTAATAATTGTATGAAATTTGGTCGCAAAATGAGGGTAGTGAAAGTTTAAACCGTTCTTAATGAGTAAGACGAACAGTAAACCATATATCCAGACACGGGAAAGTTTATATATATATATATATATATATATATATATATATATATATATATATATATATATATATATATATATATACATATATATATATATATATATATATATATATATATACACCTACTAGCAGTGAAAAGCAAAGTTATCTATAATTTTACGAGGATCAACAGATATTTCACCCTCCTATACTCGATTATACAAATCGGTCAATTGAGCGTTTTTAATCGAATCGATTGCTTTCCTGATCTAATAATCCTGCAATGCACCAGAATGTAGCTTAACGTTCTCCTAGTCAGTGAATTATTCCGCAAAACATTGTAGTCTACATCGCACTGCAATGAATCTTCTGTTGATTTTATATAATTATATGTAAGTAATGGTCTCACTTTAATAATTCCAAAGTTTAGTATCATAATTCAATTTTATTCTAAACAGAAACAATCACTACAGACTCGACCTCGTTTTATGAAAAAGTTAATTAATTGATTTTATCCATTTTTCATAACAACTAGAATTGAAGTTAAACGAACAAATGTCAAGTATATTAGTTCAATTTTGATCTAATAGTAGACATTCGGTTCAGCCGCGCATTTATTTTATAAAGGAATCTATTACAGGTTTTTAAGCTGTTTATCCTGTGTTATCATTTCTCTGAGGCACTTGTGATTTGGGCTGTATAACAGTGTTTACTTCAGTAAAAATTGGCTTTCGGTGTCTTATCCGACACATTCCATTATCGATGTTGGCACCTATCGTATGCATTGCGAATAAAACCCTACGTATTACACTCCAAGATATATTAAGTATGTTAGTTTAAATTTCCAAATATTGACCCAGCCGGTTCCGGGTTTACACAGAACAAAATCGCACACACATGCAAAGTCCCGTTTATTTTAGAACTGTGAACTGGTGAATTTTTTTTATACGTATTTCTTCTCATACATACATAATTGATATGTTCTATGCAAAAAATACTGCGTAAATGTCCTAATGATAGAAATGTAATTTTCGACAACGCTTTATATTAGTCCAGTTTAAAGCACATACAGCATAAGAGCAAGTGAATGTCAAACATATTGAGATAACTTGTACCTTTCAGTCACAAAGAGAGCAATGGCGGTATATATCTAAAAAGGCAATGCCATTAAAGAACACAGTGTACGTGAACGTTAGATTTATAGAATCCACAACAACAACAAAAAGAACTTGACAGAGTAAGACAGAATCATTGTATCAATAGTCTAAGCAGATCTTGAATAAAATCCATTGTTCAACAATTTGTTAAAAATTCGTGTAGTGAACACTACTATATAATAATATTTGAAGAGAAAAAACGTCGTAACATCTCACTGGGGATAATTTTAACGCATTCCTAGTATTAAACATAACTGTCTAAGAAAATAGTTCTTGAAATAGATTTTAATCCATTCTAATATGTTTACCCTCAAGCTTCTGGCACATTCAATTTCCCCTCATTGGTTATTTATCATCTTACTATAAAAAGTATTGCTGTAAATCTGATAATCTTCCCCGGTAGAAGTTTTAGTTAAAAGAGAAGATACTGCCTATCTTCATATATATATATATATATATATATATATATATATATATATATATATATATATATATATATATATATATGTATGTAGATATATATATGCATAAATGCATCTATATGTATATATGTATTTATATATATATGCATATATATATGTATATATACACATATATATATGCATATTTATACATATATATATATATATGCATATATATATATAAATATATATATACATATATATGCATATATATGCATTTATATATGCATACATATATGCATATATAAATGCATATATATATATATTTATATATATATGCATATATTTATATATATATGCATATACTTATATATATGCGTATATTTATATATATGCATATATAAATGCATATATATATATATATATATATATATATATATATATATATATATATATATATATATATATGCATTTTAACTAACGTGGGCGCTCGGCGTTGCCCGGGTGTTTGGAGGAGTGTGCTTAGCCAAAAAGGGGGGAAAAAGTTATAGTAGGAAGGCAGGCTTGAACCCGTACCGCAAAAGAGGAAAATAACGTAAAAAAACAGTGATGGCTTTGCTATGGCGCCCATCGCCAGACTGGATTTGACGAAGGTTTAAATTAAGGCTAGTCAATCGAAAAGATGGGATAGCTTTCGAAAATATCGGCAAAAAACGACCCATCCCTGTAGGAAAGTGTCAATTTGAGGGTGAATGAATTAATGTTTTTAGCCAATTCTTCCATATTTGTCGTCCAAAGGGACGAGCTTCAAAACAATATCGATCTCCTGAAACCTTATCGCCTCTGTTGGAAGAGTTAAGACCGACATACATACACACATACATACATTTAAACATACAGGTGAGGTTTATATAGTAGATTATTACATAGACAGAAGGGTTATTAATATGAATATCAATACAAAAATATTTATAGGAGTATAGATATATATTTCTGTATCGCCCCTTATTTTTATGGGACGTCCTCATTCATTTTTATTAGTAAATAATAGTACGTCCATGAAATTTATGCACGTAATAATAATAATAATAATAATAATAATAATAATAATAATAATAATAATAATAATAATAGTATATTTTCATTTTATGGTGTATTATTATTTATATTTTAATAAATAGTCATTCATATTTATTAAGATTAACTCTCTGATACTTTGACCCTATTACAATTTTCATAGGTAATAACTAATTACTTCATTTATTATCAGTTTCTATTAAGAGTGCGATTAGGTGTCTTTTGCTTTGATCTTTTCATTATTTTTCTTAGTGGTTTTCACAACAGCTGGATACACGTACGTTCATATTTTTCATATATAGGAGAACATTATTGTTATTGATAACTTAATAAATTTTGCATATTGTCTGTAAATTTGAAAAGAAATGTAGATTATTTTCTTGTACATCATGCCATTGATAGTCACATTCTATTAAAGTAATTTATAAGCGTCGGCTATTCATTGGTTCATAAGCAATCAAAAATTTCAATTGCCGACTTTTGCAGTTAATTATGTGAATGTTTCGTGCCAAACGAATTCACCTCTTGTCCACAAATTCTAAATCTGGTATCGAAATTACCCAGATTAAGTTTCCCGTAACCCGCGGACACTATCCGCACTTTCCCAAACACGAGGGCCAATAAACAATATCGCTACTCACGGACATCCGGCAGAAGCTGACACAAACCTACGGCAGACACAGAACCTGATATTGCTCGAAATTCTCCTTCTAATTCTTAGCCGCGGGGTCAGCACTCGTATAATTAACGCGCCAAGCAAATGGTTTATGTGTAAAATTAGTACGGCTGCGGGAGAAAACGTCTAGTGCAACTATTTGCTTTGGCTTCTGGTCAACCCAAATCTGAAGGGAATACAACTAATGTTGGTGCATAACTTGCATTTCTCATAGGTGGAAAATCGCCAATGTCTACCATTATATGACCATTTGATGGGGCTTAGTATACTGCGTTAGGTTCTAGATTCTTTACGGAAATGTGTACAATTACCTAGAAAATTACTAAAAAGTAAATAAAATATTTACTTTTTTCTGGATATATGAATATTTGGAGAAAAGAGTGCGCCGATATATACCATTCATTCCAGAAGAAAACCGGAGGGCAGAATTCATTCACGTTATTCCTTAATTTGTTTTTTACATTCTGATGAATTTGTATTATCTATCGAGCAGTTTATTTTTTGTTTTCTCATGACTGAATAATAATAATAATAATAATAATAATAATAATAATAATAATAATAATAATAATAATAATTTCAAAATATTGATTTGGCTACATAGTGCGTTCGTATTTATTTAGGGAAGGGGAAACGAGGGTCTTTATACATTACGTTAAGAAACAAAATCATTTTGGAAATTTATTTTCCCGCTCG
>NC_136483.1:95513117-95598117 GCF_053919585.1 Euprymna scolopes | reverse complement strand
GAAACCCAATTACAGGAGACGAAACCGGACATATTATTTCTATGTGAAACTGGAATAGGGCCGACCACTTCCCTAGATGAGTTCATAATTAATGGATACTCCAATTTAACAGCTAAATCTGACTCCCAAGATCGCCATGGGCATGGAATATGTGCCTACATTAAAGATGGCTTCCCATGTGGCAGGGATATCTCTAGAGAAGATCCTAATTTACCCTATATGTGCTTCAGGGTTGCACTTGCTAACACCACTGCATTTATATTTGCCCTCTATAGGCCCCACAACAGCGGAGTTACTATCTTTAAGAGCATATCTGAGAAAATAGACCACATACTGTCTTCACATCCCTCGGCTAACATCCACATCTGTGGTGACTTCAACGTCCATAACGTGGAATGGCTGACCCATTCAAATAAGACAGATGATGAGGGGAGGTTTTGTCATGATTTTGCCATTGCTTATGACCTCACTCAGATTGTTCGCGAACCCACCCGTGTGCCCGATACACCCAATCAATATGCAAGCCTCTTAGACCTTTTTCTTTCAACTTCCCCTGAGCTATGTTCATGTACCGTTCATTCTCCTTTAGGATCCTCCGACCACTCCGTCGTATCAGTTAAGATAAAAACAAAATGTAAGAAGCCATCAGACGTACCCCTCCACCGTACTGTATACCGATACTCTATGGCTGACTGGGATAGCTTCCGTACATTCATATCTGATTTACCTCTGCACTCCATGTGTAAAAAGGAAGTGTCCTCTATAGTATCAGATCTGACCGAATGGTTAATTGTAGGCATAGACCAATTCATACCATCAAAAAAATTCCAACAAAAACCTAACAGCCAGCCATGGTTCTCCCCAGAATGTGCTGCTGCTATCGCGCACAGAAATCACTTTTTCCATAACTACCAACGTAATAGATGCACTGAGACTAAAGCTGCTTTCAGGACTGCCACCAACCACTGTAAAAGAGTAATAAAAAATGCAAGAGAGCTATATGCCCAGTCTGTTAAATCCAAGGTAGCTGATCAGCGGCTTGGTTCCCACCAGTTTTGGCAAATAACAAATAGGATCCTGAACAGAAGTGTGCGTTCTATCCCAACCATTATCAATGGACCAGAGGTTATCTTGTCAGCGTCAGACAAGGCCAAACTATTTGCAAAGAACTTTGCAGCTAATTCTACCCTATGCGACGAAGGCCATCAACTCCCCATATTTCCTCCTATAACACAGAACAAGCTAGGTAATATACAAATATCCGTGCATGAGGTCGCCAAGCTAATAAAAAACCTAGATTCCAGTAAAGCAACTGGCCCTGATGGCATCCCAATTATAGTGTTAAAAAAGCTTCAACCAGAACTTGCTCCCATACTTACGAAACTATTTAAGCGCTGCCTTAAGGAGAAGTGCTTTCCGACCCCTGGAAGACCTCATCAGTTTGCCCTGTATTTAAGAATTCAGGTGATAAGTCATCTCCCTCTCAATACAGACCAATAAGTCTTCTCTGTGTTATGAGTAAGTTACTGGAATCAATATTAAATAGAGAAATAGTCAACCACCTCAGCAGAAACAACCTTCGTAGTGGCACACAATATGGTTTCCGCTCTGCAAGATCTACTGCAGATGTGCTGACGGTTATATCCCACAGGATTAGTGAATCTCTTGACAAAGGCTTCCTTTCTAGGGCAATTGCTCTTGACATATCAAAGGCCTTTGACAAAGTATGGCATAAGGGTCTACTTCACAAGATTTCCAGCTACGGTATAACTGGAAATGTTTTCTCAATCATTAAATCATTTCTCTCCGATAGGCTCATAAGAGTAGTGGTAGATGGACAAAAATCGGAGGCCTGCAATATAAATGCTGGAGTCCCTCAGGGGTCAATCCTCGGCCCAACTCTCTTCCTGATCTACATCAATGACCTCCCTAAACACATACTTAAATCATTCGTTGACATCTATGCTGATGACACGACTATCTACGGCAACACATCAAAGACTGTAAATGACGAAGTTCTCTCGGATTCTCTCTCCTCTGATCTCGAGCGCGTGGTTCAGTGGGGGAAGATGTGGCTAGTTACCTTTAATGCATCTAAAACCAAACTCCTATCCTTACATCATCAACGCTCTGATCCCCAGCTGGCATCAATTGTGATGGATGGCTCTCGTCTGGGTGAGGCCCCGTGTTTTGACAAGCTTATGGGTTTGACCTTTACTCCTGATCTGAAATGGAACACGTACATCAAGTCTATTGCCAAGGTCGCTGGAGAGATGGTGGGATCCTTCTGCCGCTCCAGAAGATATCTCACTACTGATGCAATTCTCTATCTATATAAAAGCCAAGTACGGCCAAGGATGGAATACTGTTGCCATATCTGGGCAGGAGCTGCCAAAAACAGCCTATCATGCCTTGACAGAGTACAAAATAGACTTCGTGGTTTAGTGGGGGATGCCCTTTTCTCTACCCTGCAACCCCTCTCCCACAGAAGAGACGTTGCGAGCCTATCCTTGTTTTATCGTTATTTTCATGGCAGGTGCTCGTCTGAACTCCAATCCCTGGTCCCCCCTCACCAAACTTTCACGAAAATCACCCGTCTAGCTGAATCCACTGTGAAAAATTTCCCCCACTCTATATCTGTGCCTAAATCTAAACGCAGATTTCATGAGCAAAGCTTCTTTCTTAGAACTGCACGCCTGTGGAACTCTGTTCTGTCTGCCTGCTTCCCTCCGGACTACAACTTGGATGTATTCAAGTCTAATGTTAACAAATTCCTAATGAACCGCCCCCCTAATTAAACACTTCATAAAATCTCCTCACTAACGTGATGTACTTGCAATAACCCTTATCCCTGAGTGGCTTCCGGGCCTTGATAAGTGGTGATCACTGTGTAAAAAAAAAAAAAAAAAAAAAAAAAAAATCAAATATAAGTTTGTAACAGAAATAAAATGAGTGCTTTTTATGTAATTTATTGATTGAGATTAGGTGGTTATTATTACAGGGGGTGGTTGAATATTGTGAGAAAGTTAACCTGTGTCTACAGTTAAATAATGTTCTTTTAATAAAAGTGTACTTATTAATGGCGCTATGTTATATGAACCTCCACGTTGTTTAATAGTGCTTGAAATTGCGATAAGCGCAGATTCAAGAAGTCTCCGGATTGGTTTATTTTAAATAAATTTAACTACTTTTGCTTGTTGTCAAGGGTGTGGTTATGTTGCAATGAATGAGAGAATAATGCACTTAGAGAATTGCAATTTTTTATATCTCTTTTATGTTCATTGAACCTTTTTTTTCACATTTACGCTGAATTTCAGCAACGTATTCATGATGGCAATTATGGCAAGGAATAGTGTATATACCTCCATCGGAAACTGGTTTGTTATAGAGATGTTTCGTAGCTTTTAATATATGTTTTATGGTTAGTGATGTGGTTTGTACGATAGGAATTTTTAGTTTGTTTAGTGTGTTATAGATTATTGTATTATTGGTGTGTGTAGGTAAAAGAAGATGTCTGTTTATGAGAGAAAGGTCTGGTGTGTATGATTTTTTATCATTATTTATTATGGAAAATATTTATGTGGCTTTTCTCTTATATATATATATATATATATATATATATATCTTGATATATTTTATTTGTTAAATATGTACTCCTTGAGAATATATATATATATATATGTATATATATATAAAAATATATATATATGTATATATATATATATATATATATATATATATATATATATATATATATATATATATATATATATGAATGCGGGAATAAAATGCAATATAGTTAAGCTTAAACATGGAAAAATAAAAGATTATTTGTTAAACTGGAAAGGGAAAGGAGAAAATATTCTAGTAAGAAAATATAAAAAATATTATATCTAAACATATTGCAGCATGCTGCCTCGTTTATTTTTGTTTTTCTCTTGTTTTGTTTTATTTGTATTTACTTATTGTCATTATTTTTCTTGTTTTGCAAACTTTCTCTTGTCTGAAGCTGAAAATCGTCATCCCCCACCTCGTACGGGCAAAACACTACTTTACTCTTATTATATTCCAAGTAAACTAGCGAAAAAAAAATAAAACCTAGGCAAAGCAAATTCCAGAATATATTACTAATCTGGATTTATTTTTCCTACATTAGAAGAAGATAGGACTTATTTAAGTAATATAGTTAATATCTACAATTACTATGAGCTCGCTTGTATTGAAAATTTGGATTCTTTGCTATCTATAAAAAAAACCCGGAATTAGGTTAGTCATACTTTCAATTAAATGCGTACCTGAAATATAGTGATCTTAGATACGTCACTACGACTTTTGCGGAATAGATACACAATGCGTTGTGCCTAACCTAATTGATTGTCTTTATCTACGAATTCCGATGCGCCAGGTAATAATAGTTTCTCTCATTACGGTACAAACTACCATTCTTGCTTGCTACGTATATCCAATATATACCTTACCTCCAAGACGACAGCCTTTGTTTGATTTGCATATTAAATTAAAAAAAAACTTCTCTCTAACAAAACTTTACTTGACTCTAAATTCTAATATATAATTCTACTCTATTCTGTAAGTGTAATCCTCTTCTAAAAACTAACAGTCTACTCTATTCCCCAAGCTGCCACTAACATTCATACATTACACACGCCCTGGAAGGGGGTCCTTTGCTTTAAGCCCTAAAATTCTGACCGATTGGAAGTCATTATCACTGAACATCTACACATTTCTACCGCAAAGTTTATTCTTACCCAGGTATATACTTACTAGCTATAGTCTGTACTGATATTTACAGCTATCTACATTACATAACAATCGCTGTCTCTTCCTTAGTTTTGCAATGATACATAAAAAACTGTACTCTGTAATGCAAAATACAACTTCTTGATTGTTAAACGAAAGCTGAAGATATCTTCATTATAAGTGGAAACAGACTAAATAGCTACAACGCCATATATTCGCATCTACTGTAAATCTGCCCATATATCTATTTACTTTTTTATACACATTGAACACGCCATAACTTATAATTTAGTCCCAATTATTCCTGTACTTTATTGTACTTCATATCAAAAATGACGTTACTTGTATCTACATTGAATATACCTCTTGACCCTCCTGTCATCTAAAATACCCAGATCTTTGCAACAAATCTTTAGTTAATATAAACCCATTCTGAAACGCGTTACCCTATTCCTAAGCCAACATAAAAATAAGAAAAAAAATTCTAAATTTAAAGGAAAAATATTAAGCCATACATTAACTCATTCCAACAAACCTGTTACAAATATAACACCTCTCACTGCATGAATTTTACTCACCTCCTCCTCCAGTAACAATGAAATAGCAATGCCCCTTAATCACTTTGAGGAGTGTAATTTTTCAGTAGATATATAAATTTTACCTATATACTCAGGAACATTAACTACCCACACGGGGTCGCAGAAAATGCTGGATTAAGACCCAGGCGCAAGGCAACCCCTTTCAGTACTGATGGACCCGTAGATCTTCTCAGATCATCAATAAAGGAGAAGGAACACTCTCAACATAACGGGGAGGGAGGCCTCTCCAGTCTTGGATGACAACCTTACTAGAGCTAGTTACTCCAACCAAATTACTCGTCTGCAAACCGAAACTGCTTAAGGAGTAGATAGGCACTGACTATCGCCCGGCTTCAATACTCCTTCTTTGCGTATTAGCCAGGCGTTGATGTCGAATCACAGGGTTCTACAGAAACGCTTAATGGTCGATCTTGTTTCCTAACTAGGTGAATGAACGCCGTTTTTCCCACTCCTGACGCACCCTATACCTCTAAACTGGGCACTTGAAAGTCATAATGCCAGTACAAGTAGGTTGTGCAAGTGTTAATTTGTGAATCATTGATGTTTTCATTGCCAAAATGAGAGATGTTTTATGCTTTTAAATTGTGGTGCCATATATGGCATACTCCTTATCAGGAGGAGTACAGCTTAAGGATTACAGCTTAAGGCATATTTCATAACTTTCAAGTTTTCAAATGAATTCACTTTTTTGGTTCAGATGCCTGATTCTTGATCCAATAAACTCTATAATTTCAAATTTCAGAAGTTTTGTTACAGGATTAATATGTTCAGACCCAAGAGAGCGAAGGACTCAACGTCACATGTTTTGCACACTAAGTACACTCTTTCCCACCATTCATACAGTGGGTGATCATGTGAGTCTATGGAATTTGGGAATCGGCTGAATATTAAAAGCTTGGACCGTCTGGTTATTTGTTAGCAGAGATAGCTTATTCTGTAGAGTTTCTAAAAATTAATGCACTTGGACTATTTACAAAGGTAGACTATGTTCTTTGATCATTGTTTTATTTTTCCAAGCACATTCGTTTCATTTGATGGCGGAAGTTAACTCATCCATCATGAGCGAAATACTGACTCATTTGCCTCTGTGTTTTGCCCTCTACTTCCGGTAGATTATGTCGTTCTCCTCCATTAAACTTTTACGTCTTCTTTTCCTTATTTTCTCATGTTAAAAGAGAGAGAGAGAGAGAGAGAGAAAGAGAGCGAGAGGGAGTGAGAGAAATAGAGAGGGGAGAGCGAAAGAAATCAACAATGAGAGAGAGAGCGAAAGAAATACAGATTTAACATTTTACTTCTTTTGGATATTTTTTATAGCACGGTTACTACTACAATATGACTATATTATTATTTTTTCTTTAATAAGTAACCAAATTTGTAATACATTAGATAAATACTTAAAATTAATCTGGGCAATTTATCTACTCTTCAAAAGTATATATATATATATATATATATATATATATATATATAATTGAACGTATCTGTGTGTCTGTGTGTCTGTCTGTGTGTCTGCCTGTGTACATTTCCCTACGCCTCGAAATTTTATATACAGGTACTGAGATTTAGGAAAATACACGTGATCGGTTTTCGGCAGAAAGTTGGCTGTTAAGGGGTCAAAGTTCAACGAGTTGACCTTTGAGAACTCTACCAAACTCCTGTCAGTGAGACATGGAAAGTCAATGTCAAAATAATAAATTTATTATTTTGACTTTGACTTTCGATGTCTCACTGACTTTAGCAAATACCTCATAAATATTTGCTAATATTTTCTCTCCTCTGATGAGATGGTAGACATCGAAACCCTATAGGTTAAGGAGATTAATTTTCTAAAGCAATCTTTGTCTTGCTTAGAATAATAAAAATTCTTTTAATATGAAATTAATTTCAATGATAATTTTTTGAAATTCATTGAATTACTATTTAATTTATTTGCTCTATCTTGCATATCAGGCAATTCTTGTTAAGATGGGATAACTTATAGAATATTACTGCCAGTAATATTTTGTAAACCTTACAATCTCACGTTTCCATTACAACTGATTGTTAAATTAAAACTATTCTGAAGTATATATATATATATATATATATATATATATATATATATATAATAAAATATGTTATATATTCATGTACAGTTACTGAGCTGCCACGCAAACCTCCCCTAACAGGCACTAATATTTAGACTTCAAGTTATCCTTCTTCCCATCCTCCATCTGTTATAGTTGTTAATCTAATATACCACTCGAGCACCCCCTCAACTACATTCATACAACTTGCAATAATAATAATAATAATAATAATAATAATAATAATAATAATAATAATAATAATAATAATAATAATAATAACAATAAACGCATAATTCTGTTTGTCAATGCAAATTTAATAAAGCCCCTCTTTAAATGCATGCAAAAATAACCAGACGGGGTAACTGGCGATATTTATTACTTGACGAAAAAAAGAGGAATTCATTTTTATTCGTTTTTGGCAAAGACGGGCAGGATGCTTGCGTATGTGGGCATGTGTGTACAAGAAAGGATTGTCACCAACCACCTCCCTTCCTTACCCTCACTCTCTACTGACCAGCGACCTTGCATTTAACTCAACACATGAGCCCATATAGGGACGTTTAGCACGCTCGTGACGCTCTTTTAAAGAAACCAACGAAATGTGAGTTTACGTCCTTTTTTTTCGTTAAAAAATAGTTAAATGTTACTTGAAATTTATTTCAGAAACAGGTTATTTCGATATAAACGTATACTTATGTTTGTCAATGCAAATCTAATGAAGATCCTCTTAAAATGAATTCAAAAACAGCCAGACGGGCGAATAGCGAATTATCTAGCTAAACGTTAGTTCAAACTTATAAGAGAAACCAGTCCTTTTACCGATATAGACGTAGAAATTTGCCTCGTCTCTGAACGAGGAAAAAAAAATACTGCCACAGCGACGAGAAAAATGGGCGTCCTTTTCCCCAGCCAACATTTCCAACGGCTACGCAGTATTATGACAGGTAGACCTATCTTCGAACGCCCTTTTTCAGAGCATTACTTCTGACTTCTACTAAGTAGAATACTCAGTTCGAATTTTTTTATTTTAATTTTAATTTTATTTATTTAATTTATTTTATATATTTATTTTTATTTATTTTTATTTTTTATTTTCATTTTTTCTTCATGCCCCATATGTATGTGTGATAGTGCACGATGCCTCTTATATACATGGGAGCTTTACACTATAAATGCGTCAGAACCACAGGTAAAATAATTCTGGGCTCGGTGCTGACACAAACACCAAAATATGAAAAATGTCCATTACAAATCATCCAAACCATGGGACTCTGAAGAAGATCTTGGTGTCATGATCGGCAGGGGCTCCTTCGGTAGCCAGCATGGAGGAACCGGTCGTCATCCTGAGAATGTTGGCCAAATTTCTAGTTTCAGAAACGTAAATAACAGTGGCGCTTAACATGTAAGTATACCCTCAAATTTCAGGGAACAAAATGATACCGAACAAACACAGCATAGCCATGGTAACCATCAAAATGAAAAAAATCCGAAGAAAGAAATGGACAAAAAAGGAGAATAGACTCGTAATGGAATGCTATTATAGAAGTCTTCCTAAATATAGATATGGAGGTTATCGGAAACGAATGAAACAACTATGGGACCTCCCAGTGACTACCATACGACAAAACAAAGAATTGCGGACAAAGCAAGACTGATACTCAAGGAAGGTTGGCTCTCTTAACTAGTCTTAACAGAAATTCAGCGAAAAATAACTGATGAAACTGAACAAGAAGTATCCCCCAACGAAACCTTACGTAGCGAAACCCCACAAGTTGAAGCCTCACAAGTAAAAGGGCCAACAAAGAACGAAGTCTACAAGCGTGAAAACCGAGAACAATGAAACAGAACTAACATAGAATGAAGCAAATAAAATAAATAAAATAATACAGCTGATCATTGAGGAAAAAAACAAAGCTCCCATCGTTAAGGAACCAAGCGCAGAAGAAACTAAAAACAGAAACAGAGAAACAAGCTCCTCCCACACATCCCAACAAATACAATCACAGACTTAAACACCCTCATTTACGAAGGCTACAAAATGGTAAGGATGAATCTCAAATCAGAAAAAAAACCGGGGACCAGCGGACCGAAAAAACCTGGATTGGAAATAAGACAAGAAACTCAAATACAAAAACATGAAAAGAAACCAAAATGATCACCAGGAAGAAAGCAATGTGGAGAAAACGGAGTATTGGAAATGTAACTGGCAGGGAGAGGCTAAACAAGAAACATGAAGAACTGGACCAAAAAATAAAAGCAAAAGAAGCGAGATTGGCACGATATAGATATAACTCTGAAAGATGCAAACAAAAGAGAACATTTGAAACTAGTGAAAGCCAATTCTACCAAAATGTGACCGGAGGAAAAACAAAAGCAGAACAACCAAATCTGACAGAAAAAAACTGTACTGGAGTAAAATATGGGAACAGCGACGAGATCACATTAGAAATGCCGAATGGCTTAAGGGCATGAAAGAAGAGTTACAACAAATAGAAGAAGGAACAGCGAATGAAATCAGCAAGGGAAACCTTAAAGAAGATCATAGGAAAAATGGCAAACGTGATAGCACCAGGACACGACGGGATATATGCATACTGGTTCAAAAAATTCACAACCTTACACGAAAGACTAGCCCAAAAATTGAGAAGATGTATACAGGAAGCAAGCGTACCAGACTGGATCACAAAAGGTAGAACTACACTGCTACAGAAGGACACGGAGAAAGGACCCGTCCCTAGCAACTATAGGCTGCTCGCGTGCTTACCAACTCTGTGGAAGATACTGACAGTACAGCTGAGGGAACAAATGTACAACTCTCTGAATGGCCGTGGACTCATCACCGAGGAGCAGAAAGGATGCCAAAAAGGAAAAAGAGGAACACATGACTTGCTATATATAGATCAAAAGATTATAAAGGAGGTAAAAGGAGGAGAAAATATTTAGCCGTGGCATGGATCGACTACAAAAAAGCGTACGGCAGGACCCCGCAAGCATGTATAATAGAAGGCCTAAAAATGTATAAAATACCAAGCGGGATCACCAATGTAATAGAAAGTGCAATGAAAACATGGAGACTGAAATTGACAGCTGATGGACAACACTTAACATAAATTTACATACAAAGAGGCATCTTCCAAGAAGACTCACTATCACCGATGTTGTTGATCATAGCCATGATGCCCTTGAAAAGTATTCTGAGAAAGTGCCAAGCGGGATACAAGTTCTCCAATACAGAAGAAATGAACCACCTGATGTATATGGGCGATCTGAAACTTTTTGCAAGGATCAAAACGGAGCTAGAAACACTAATTAACACTACAAGGATTTTCAGCCAAGATATCCAAATGGAATTTAGAATGGAAAAGTGCGCACAACTAGTTATAAGAAAGGGGAAACTGGGAACGACGGAAATGAGGGCACTAGGAGAACAGGACGACTTTAAATACTTGGGAATTCTGGAAGCGTACACCATCAGAGCAACGGAAATGAAAGAGAAAATTGGAAAGGATACCTCAGGAGAAGAAGGATACTTCTGGATACGAAATTATATGGAAGAAACCTAATAAAAGGTATAAATACATGGTCAGTACCACTAGTAAGATACTCTGAACCGTTTATAGGGTTGACAAAAGAAGAACTGAGACAACCCGACCAGAAAACCAGGACACTCATGGCTATGCATAATGTTCTACACCCAAAGGACAATATTGACAGGCTCTACGTGAAAAGTAAAGACGGCGGGAGAGGACTGATCTGTATAGAAAACTGTATCAAGGACACGAAAAAAAACACTAGACAAATGCATAATGCAAAACACTGAAAGGGTAATTATGGCAGCGAGAGACACATAAATAAACAACAAAGCAGAAAACAGAGACAAATGACAAAACGAGAAAAGAGAAGTGAGAAAAGAAACAACTCCAGGAAGATTCATAAGAATGACAAAAGTTGAAAATAACGAAAACACCTGGACATGGATGCGAAAAGGACATATAAACCGAGAAACTGAATCACTAATAAATGCAGAACAAGATAACTCGATGAGAACCAACCATATCAAAGCAAAAATCGATAAAACACAAGAAAACAGCAAATGCAGGCTCTGTGGACAAAGAGACGAAACGATAAACTATATAGGAAGTGAATGCAGCAAACTGACCTAAAAGGAATATAAAAACAGGCATGACCAAGTGGGGAAGGCGCTGAACTCGGAATTGTGAAAACGACTGCATTTTGAGCGTACAAACAAATGGTAAAAGCATAAACCCGCAACAGAACTCGAAAACGATAACCACAAACCTTATGGGACATGGACATACAGACGGACAAACCCATCCAAGCAAGAAGACCAGATATCGTATTAATTAAGAAGAAAGAAAAATCCTGTCAAATCGTAGACTTTACTGCCCCAGCTGCCCATAAGGTGAGTATGAAAGAAAAGGAGAAACGAAGCAAATACGCAGAGCTAACCAGAGATTTAAAAGGGATTTGGATGATGAAGAAAATCAAAATAGTACCGATAATAGTAGGGGTACTAGGAACAATTCAGAGTAAATTCGAAAAAAAAACAATGTCAGAAATTGGAATCAGAGGAATAACTGCAAAAGTATAAGGACTAACGATAATGAAAACGACTGAAATATGAGGGAACACTCTTGAATGCAGAGAATAATACAAGAACGCAATATAACGAATAAGCGTTACAGGAAATGAAGAACACCGATGCTGCATATCTACGAGTTCTACACCCACATCATGTATCTTCCATAGTTTCACCACCGCTCCACTCAATAAAAAAGTGACACCAAAGAGCTGAGAAGTGTCTAGAAGGACTGAAAGACCGAGGAGAGAGCGCCAGCCAGACCTCGGTTGGACAAGCCAAAGAGAACTGGGATTAGGGGAGGCTTAGTGCCACTGAAATTCCAGTATAAACCAATGGCCACTTCCGGCGATAAATCAATGATAAGAGGTGCTGCGATAGTGTAAATTCATTTGCAAATGCTATCGAAGGAGGTGTAGAGAACTGGACGTCTGGAGAGACTTATTGTCACTCAGCCTCCATAGAACACCACAGGTTTTACATCATATCGTTTGTTGACTTGTGTGAAAGCTCCATGTGAGTCAATAATATTAATAATAATAATAATAATAATAATAATAATAATAATACTGAGAATAATAATATTTCTCCTAACAGCCATCCTAACACTAATAACACTCATTATCCCTCCAAAACCGTCGTCGTACTATCATTGTCCCACCATTTGTTGAACACTATGAATAAAATTCACACTATTTAACTAATACGAATCAGCAAATTAATATTGATATCAGACCGCGAGCTTTTAATAAAGTACATACATATATCGACGCTACTTCAACATTAATTAAGCATAGATTATCAATCCATGTTTCTTTTAACAACCATAATTCTAATAATCACCAAGGAACTTCTCTTACAAATTTAATTAAAAAAAATAACTCTAATAATACCCTGTTCTCAATCATATGGACTATCATAAAAAAGTTAAGTCTCATACTCCAGGCTCTAAGTCATGCCGCCTCTGCACAACCGAAGCTATAACTATAATTACTTTCCCGCAAAGTAACAATATAATGAATTCTAAAAACGAACTGATCTCTTTCTGTAAACATACCTCCCAATTTAATTATGCTAATTTTGAAATTGCATAGCTATTATTTGACCTTTCAGATATATATATATATATAGACTTTTTCTTTAACATTATCGTTTTTTCTACATACTTTCTTAATACTTTATAACTTAATATTCATTTTTTTTAATTATTTATTTCTTCTTTCCTGTCGTTTTTCTTTAATCTGCAATTTCTGTTTTAGTCTTTAAATATTCATATCTATCAAGTATATCAATCTACCTACATATTGATATCCTGCATGCATTTACTTACACACTTACTTGCTTTATCCGAAATTTGCAGATACCTGTCATCCTCTCCCCTTAAAAAATGATTTCTTTTATTTTTTATTTATTTTTATTTATTAATTAATTAATTTAATTATTTATTTATTGTTTCCATTTAGTGAGTTTTAATATCTCTTCCTGACATTTTCTTACTTAATAAACTGCACATTTCATTTGACCTCTTTTTTGCCCTATATATTTCGCGCCTTTTACCATAACATTGTCTAGGTCATTTTGACATTTGCTTTACTATTTTATATTTAATTCTACTACTATTTAATTTTTTCTTCTTCTTCACTGATTTTTCTTAATTACAGTTAGTCTAGGCTGCTGTGTTAACGCATAGGTAATTTTTCTTTTTTTAATATTATTGGAATTTTTCCCCTTTTCCTTGTACATATTTGGTAATTATTCTACGGATTTCGGCTTTCGGATTATTTTGGAGCATCTTCCAATTATGTGATTTCCTTGGATTTAACTTGTGCGAATGGAAATTTAATTAACTTTCTTGGATTTACATTTTCGGATTTTACTGTCATTGGATACTTTACTTTTCACCAGACTATCCATTCATGTGAAATCACATTTTTCCTCACCATACTCCCTCTGCTTTACGTTATGTTATAAAGTAAGATATTTGACTTATTGCAGTTTCATCAAATACTTTTGTATGCAAAATGCGATCCCGCGTTTTGCTAATTCCTACCCTCTGATGAGAAGGAAAGCGTTTCTTCGAAACTCCGCGGGTAAATTATTATCCACTTATTTAGTCTTTCCTTTTCAGATTAAATATGTTTTTAACTCTTTTTAAAGTGTTTATTTATATGTTAAATTTACTATTTTCTCTTATATATATATATATATATATATATATATATGATTAGTTTTTTTTTTGGAAAAAGAATTCCAGCAGAGTGCTCAATTAAAAGGAAAATCCAAATTTTAAGAGCGTATTATATATTGCGTACAGAAAGTTGTTAGTTGAGACACATCATTGGTACTGTCGGGTTCGAGCCCGATAATAAGGCCCGTTTAAGGTACCCTTATCAAGCTCTCTTCAGCCAATATTCGTCTATATAAACATATATATATACATATATATATATATATATAATCTGCAAAAGATAGATTGAAAAATGGTTGTGAACAATGACATATAAGAGTACTTTATCCAAACAGCGTGTGCCTCCCCACAATGTTCTAATAACTTCTTTATTAATAGCTTAAAATTACGCTAAAACACTATTAAGGGATGTCAATTACGAAGTGTTTTTGATCTGAGAAAATCAGAATATATATATATATATATATATATATATATATATACATATACATATATATATGTATATATATATTAATAGGCGTGTGTGTGCGTGTATAAATATATATATATATACACATATATACACACGCGCACACACACAAACATATATATATACACACATATATACATATATATATATATATATATATGTAATCTGCGATAGATAGGTAGACCGATAAATAAATAGATATACTCTAGCTATATAAACGGAGATACATTAAATTAAAATTGACGATTTTATTGAAATTGATTTACAATTCTATATTTTAGCTCAAGCAATTACTCTTATTATTTCCATTAAATTTATATATACATTAAATTCCTAATTTCATTTATTCAATTCAGCCTTTTGTTCGTTTCATCGTCTAATACCAACATTTTCCTCCTATATGTCCTTATTTATCGCCGCTCCACACATCAATTTCGCCGTCTCATTCAGAAAACTTGTTTCTTTTATCTACCCTTAAATTGCATACATGGCCAACCCTCGCTTAAAAACACACACGGGAGAAAGGAATTTCCTCCCTTACTCATGTGACCCTCAGGCTAATTTCGTCTGTGTAATCTCAAGACACGAGCAGAGAAATTCGCGCCAAATTGCCGTAATTATTTGCGCGAGGATATATTAGATTTATAATGTGATTACTTCCTAGAATCCCGGACAAACGTGGAAGCAAAATATGAATAAAGACGATGGAAGCAAAGTATAAATAAAAACGATGGAAGCAAAATAAAAATAAAAACGACGGCTCCGCATTGTCGCATTTACTCAGAGACCAAACACAATTTAAAACGGCATAGAATTTTATTACTTTGTCTGCTGCTGAAATAAGTTTCTACGTCCTTAGAGGGTGTAATTATAATAAACCTAGTACGACGTTTTAATTGTCTCTATCGATACGCATGTATTCATTTTACCTAATTCTCCCCACCCCTTCCTGTGAAATCGTAGAGTTTGCTGTCTCAGCTGGCCACAGGGTGAGTATTAAAGAAAATGAGAAATGGAGCAAATGCACAGAGCTAATCAAAAAGTAATAAGGGATTTGGATGATGAAGGAAATCAAAATAATACCTATAATAATAGGAGCACTAGGAACAATTCCGAAGTTTAAAAAAAAAAAAGAATAGGATAAATTGGAATCAGAGGAACTGCTGCAAAGATACAACGATAACAATAATGAAAACGGCTTGAATTTGAAGGAAAACCCTTGAATGCGGAGAATGGAACACATGAAGCAAATGCGTGAGCAAGACAAATTGTTGCAGAGGCAAAACATTAAGAAGTGTTAGAGGGAATGAAGACCACTGAAACTGCATATCTACAAGTTATACATCCCCATTATGTATCCCCTCAAATTGTCCCATCACCTCCCCTTAAAAGTGTGATATCAAATAGCCAAGAAGGGACAAGGAGTATGGAATCGCCGAGGAGAGAGCGCTGACCAGATATACGCTGGACAAGCGCAAATAGCACTGAGACCTAGTGCCACTCAAATTCCAGTATAGACCAATAGCCGCTGCCAGCGAGAAATCAATGGTAAGAGGATGTTGCGATAACGCAAATTTTCTTGCAAATGCTATTGAAGAAGTTGGAGAATGCTGGACGTCTGAGCAGACATGTTGTCACTTAGCTTCCAGGGAGCACCTCAGGTATTAAATCAGATCTTTGATGACCTGTGTGAAATCTCCCATGTGAGCCAAAAGTAATAATAATGTTGCGATAATGAAAATCTATTTGCAAATGTTATCGAAAAAGGTGGAGAGTACTGGAAACCTGCGGAGACTTGTCATTAGGCTTCCTGGGAAAAATTCCATATAAATATAAGTATTTATATAAAAGACCATCTTAATAGGAGACAAAGATTAATGTTTAAGCAGAGTCTTAGTATAAATGAGCATTAATTGATTAAAGAAAAACACTTTAAAGTCTGTATTCTGTGTGAAATAATTAAAATGTTCGTAATATTTCTCATTAATAAAAAAAATACTTACAAATTTGATTATATATATATATATATATATATATATATATATATATAATTATGTACTGTAATAATCCTTAAATATCTACAAACGCCAGGATGTCATCCTTTCGGAAATCTTCAAAGCAGGGTATCACGAGTAACACCAGTCAATAGATTCAAACCCGGCGATAGAAACCATCTCTGGCTTCATTAGCAAAGACCATCTCCATTCGGTTACAGTTAACTGTCAGAAGTGCTGTTGAAATTTAAACATTTATTTCATTAAATGTTTTTAACGTTAGTCAGAGTGATCGGATCATTATATGACGATTTGCGCGTTAGAGCTAAATTGACCGACTTTTTAATTCAACTGAAAGTGCTTAAACGAGTTTCTTGAAGGGGCTGACATAATAATTTACTAAAATAATTATTAAATACCTACATACACAAGTGTTTTATCCTTTCGGGAATATCCATTAGAGGGTGTCACGATTAACACCAGTCGATATGTTCGAATTCGGCGACTGAAGCAATCTTTGGCTTCATTAGCAAGAACCGTATCCATTTGCTTACCATTAACTGCGCAGGCGCAAGAGAGAGAGAGAGAGAGAGAGAGAGAGATAGAGAGAGGGTCAGTGAGTCAGAATATTTTCCACAATTAGCTGGACAGGCATTTCAAATTGGGATAAAATGTTGACAGATTTACATAGTCATTGCTTCAGAATATTAAGACACTTACGGATAAATTAAACTTTCTCACTATTGCAAAATGAATGCCCTCATTTCTATTTTTCCGAGAACAAAGTAATATCGTTAATGATGTTTGACGAATCGTCATACCACATTGTTTATTCTAGAAAATAGTTGAAATGTATAGTCAACCACATTTAAACTTCGCTTTATAATTGTTAGCAACTTAAGGTATTACAGTGGAAATTAAACCACGAAGCAGAAAACAAAATACCGTATTAAAATGTGGAAACGAATAATCGACTTTAATGTATTGTACATTGACTATAACTATTATTGTATTATATAATTAAAACATCGTTTACATGAAATATTACATATAAGAAAAAACTAGGTGGAAATATTTATAAAAGCTTAGATATCGAAAAACATTCGGTATGTTTGCAGAACTCCTTTCCCACTGAAAAAGCAACAAAAATGTTATATCCACATAAAGTAAGTTTAGAAGGATAGTGTTATTTTTTATCGTTCTTCTGGGGATACAAACTTTAGCATACGTAATCGTTAGGACTATGAAAACGGAGTATTCTTTTCATTGTTTTAACTCTCGACTATTTATCAGACACAGTTAGATACAGCTAATCAACCGAGAACCACCTTACTCTATATAAAAGCGTATAAGATATCAACGGATACACGCTCGAGAGTCAAAACAATGGAAAGAATATGCTGTTGTACTAGCCCTGGTAATCAATGAGATGTTCTAAAACAAATTCAAGAATTTAGAACATGCGTTTATTCACTTTTCGATTTTGAAATTAGAACATGGTACATTTCAATGTGGCAGATGATAGTTATGATTCCTGTAATAGGTTTGCAGGTTTACGCTAGAATAAATACCGTCGCAAAATAATTAGCAGAACAGCGTCTGTTCTGATAGGAAGCTTTGGCATTGCTGCATAGATAAAGTGAACAGCTATTCGTTATATCTTCTATATTGTTTGAATGTTATCAGACTTAGTAAAAAGAAGCGATTATAAAAAAAATGTCAACTAAAAATCATATATGAGCGAAAAAAATCAAACTTTTTATCGTTTTTAACGGGTACATATATAATATACTCAGACTATCAGTCATTACTCGATTATCAACACCTACTCCCTGAGTCTCTCTCGTTCTCTCTTTTTTCTCTTTCTTTGCCTTCTCTGTGTTGATATCTAATAAAACACAAGGGGCTTATCATCTTATATACTACGTTAGTTACAAGTTGCGACATGCAATTATTGCTCTAACTTTACTTCTAATTGCGTTTTCCACTATTGTAAACGAATGCAACGCTGAGTTCACGTAAAAAGTACAATATTTTACAGTAGGTTTCCACACATTCAAACATTGCTACACATCGATCAAAGGGCACGATCAATAAATGAAATATCCAACCCAAACGTTGAATACACCGGCGAATAGAACATACTCCATTGACGTTTGTATGTATGTCTATCGCCACTCCACCCTCGTTCCAGCGTGATCGTGAAGAATCACTTAGTTTATTGGCCTTATTACTTTTCGTGTATTGGGGTTTGACGTATAATGAATTCGCTGAACCAATTCAATGATGGGTGCCATAAGCACAATTTCATAGAACGATTGAATTATGTATATTTGATAGCAATGAATACAAGCAATTAGGTTAGATCGAGGAACAGACTTAAATCCACAGAGAGACGTACACCTCACCTCACATACATACGCATACACACCTTATATATATATATATATATATATATATATATATATATATATATATATATATATATATATATATATATAGGGTCCCAGGTGGCCGGCGTTGCTCGGGTTTTGTAGATGCGTGTGGAGCACAAAAAAAAAGAGGTAGTAGACAGGCAGTCTCGAACCAGTACGGCGAAGGAGGTAAATAACGTGAATAAAATAAGTGACGTCTTTACTGTTGCACCCATCGTCAAACCGGAAGTGACGTAGGTTAAAAGTAAGGCTGGTTAATCGAAAAGAGGGGATGATTTTCGAAAATATCGGCGAAAAAAGCGGCCCTTCCCTGTAGAAAAATGGCATGTTTAGTGTGAGCCATTCAATGTTTTTTAGCTGATTTTTCGATATTTGTCGTCCGATGTGTCGCGCTTCAAAATGATACTAATCTTGTGAAAATGTGTCGCATCTGTCGAAACTTTTAGGTATACATAATACGTAACTTTATGCGGACAGGTGAGATTTATATGGCAGTTCAGTGTTATTCGTAAAGAAAGTAAATCCTCCTATTTTTTGTTTAACCCTGCGAGTTGAACAGCTACCAAAACGGAGGTTACACAATTAAAACGAACGAGACGCTGGGCTGTATTATTATTATTTTTTTTACAAATACAGCACGATAAAATTATGCACTTTTCTTCCGATTGACGATGGTTTTGTCGGTTGTCTAGGGCTTGCATTTTCATGCGAGTATCATTAAAAAACTAAAGCCATGTATTTTTAACTAAAAAGAATTCAAAGAACTTCTAAGATGCGGAGCACTATTATAACGAGCAAAGTGTGTGTTTTAGAATTTAAAATTCTAACATAGTCACTACTATTTGCAATAATTTTTTTCTGCGTCGGAGACCCGTCCTTTAACTGTGTTGTTTCTTTAGATCCTCACACCGCAAATATATCTAATAGAGGGGTGTATGTTCCACACCAGTAAAGCATTAAATCAGTTATGAGAAAAATTCAATTTGAAGTTCGTACTGATCCATTAGGGACGAATTACATATAGGCGCCATTACTTTTGGAATGCCCCTCGTAGATGTACACATGTCTGTAAGCAAATCTTTTAGGGGCTATGCTTCCCTTGAATACTGGAACTATGTCAATTCTTCTTTAATGTAATTCCAACTTATAAACTATGGTATTTTTTTATTTGGGTCTTGCGATACAAACCGCGCTGATTAGTTGTGATACAACGAAACAGTACTGTATGCGGATGACAATTAAACCCCCCGCTCTTTGGGTTAAGAACTTTGTAAATATATTGTTACCCGACGCGTATTTAAAAGCGATTAAGCGAACCCCACTATTAATTTGTTTGTAAACCAGCTGCTGGTTCGAGCTTTGTGCGACGGGAGGGTGTGGATTTAATTCACACTCTAGGAGAAATATTTACGGAACTGATTCGTAGCCGAATGGTGAGAGCTGCCGACTGTACATGCGACGGTTGTGGGTTCAATCCACGGCTGGGGAAAGGGGTTTGACTAATCGCACTGATGAGTTGTGATACAACGAAACAGTACTGTATGTGGATGACAAATATATATATATATATATATATATATATATATATATATATATATACAGAGAGAAAGAGAGAAAATGAGACACAGGTAGAGAGGGTCTTTATTTACACCAGGTCTTCTCTGACCCTAGTGTGTTGAGAAGTCATATTAGGTTATTCCAAAGACGATAGGTTCATTAAAACAGAATAAATACTGGACCTTTTTTTTTGTAAGGAAGTGGTAATTCCAGGAAGTATGATCTCATCACTATAGAACAGATACTAAACTACGTTCCAAACAAAATATTTATCATCAAGAACGACATAATGACTACAGAACAGATAACACACTTCCATCAAAGGAAGACGAACGGTTAATGGTTGCGAAGATTTGTGTCATGATAAATAATCGTACACTACCAAATGCGGATGATCATGTCTATTCTGGGTGTGGCTACATTGCAATGGAATATACACTATACTAACATTATCCCTAAATTAAGCATTAAAACCAAAGACAATAGTACAGTATTAATAGAGGCAATAGTATAATCTCGTCTTCCTTCATCTACATACTATGTTTCTATTATTAATAGAATTAGAATAAAGGTAATAGTATTGTTCTGACTTTAAACAGGCGGAGAGTAAATCTCTATTAATAATGCATGGAGACGTATTATGGTTATGTAAAAATAAAGATGCTTATTATGATTTCTTGTAACCCACATGCGTTATTTTACTGCGTATAGATTTCTTGTGTAAATTATACAAAAGGCAAATACTTTTATTTCTTTGTCTCTAAATGATCACGACAATGAAGCATTACAAGAGAGAGAACTTGAATTCTTGGGGAGAATTTACATACTTGTATAAAACCTGAATAGCTGCAGAGAACATAAATGCGTTTTGACAAAACCTTAATGGCTACTAGACACTGTCTTCGAGGTTTAAAGGGTTCTCTGTTTAGGGGTTTGTCAGCACAACATAGTATGAGGATACGTATCACTATAAGTAAATCTTGAGAAAATAGTAAAAATCACATAGTATTTCTAGTGCTGACTTACACAAGCTTGTATGAAGAATCGGACAACTCATCCAAGTAACGTCACTTCAAGTAGCAAAACGAACTGGATACTCCACCAGACTAAATGAATTATTGCCCTGGCATCAAGTAAGACAAAGAAACCAAAGGGGAAAATATACTGCAACAAGCAAGACCCGTTAACAGTTGTTGCCCGATGCAAACCTCCCCCTCCTCGAAAAAAAGTAAACTACAGCGGTTGGTGGTGGCAATTACCGCTCCTGAAAAATTGAGGATAATTACAGCCGTGGTCGAAATGAAATATTTTGGCTTTCACTGACGATTAGTGCTGGTTTTATGCACTAAGACGCAAGGAAGTGTTTGAATTAAAAAAATAAGCAATTAAGGGAATCCATAATTTTTTTATGAATTAATGAAATCACGCAAAATGGTCCATTAGAATAATAATAGAAAGTAAAAACTTAAGTTTTAGAAGTTAGGGATTCTCACTGTATATGAACTGTTTAGAGTGATCAGAATCAGTTGTAGCTGTTCTACCTGTTTCAGTTTGTTGTTCAAGTCTTCTTCTTCTTTTGAACTCCTCCAGCAGTAGTATTAAATTAAATACCAAATTTATGGCGTCTTCTTTAACGTATAAAAACACAAAAACAATTCCAACTTTTTTCACTTCAACTCTTTGAATAGTGTCATGTAAAGGACAATGTTTTGAGAACACATCCTAAACTCTTCATATTAGGGACGGCTTCCGGAATATACATCAGCGTCCTCCCTATGTTAAGAACAGTGATCGCAATAGATACCTTCAACATCTCAAGGTAAAGAGCGGTATTCGGAGGAGAGAACCCCCTTTTTATTGGGGGGGGGCTATTTCCCAACAATTTTACTGTCATATGCTTATCAGCATACCTATCCGCAAATGCTAAATAAAAATTGGAGGGCTGGTAATGTCGGAGAAGCAGATTTGCATATTGCGCGAGCGTACACACCTGACACCCGGTGCATTACAGTACGTAATACGGATTTTTAAAAAATCTCTGTAACTACTTGGAACTGCAAAATTTTAATGAGATTTTCTTAATTAGCATAGACGAAAACTTATAAAAATCCGTCATTGTAAAGAAAATTGTAACGGTGGAATTAATGTACGAATTTACCCCCCCCCCAAAAAAAAAACGTGCGCACAATTTGGAGAATCAGTCCAGAAAGAGAAATTGAATGAATACTCCACAATTAAAAATTCATGAAAACAAAAGTATATAAAAAAATAATTGTTTCCCTATGCAATGAAATTTACGTTAAAAATGTAGCGAGGATAATCAATAAAAAAAAATGGTAATAGTGCATAAATCTAGACGCTAACTTTAAAACACGCCGACAGCTCTGTCAAATGCGGTATGGAAGCAAAAAATAGATAAATACTTACGCTGTTCTTTATAACTGTTTACTTTTATAATTGGGCAAAATATTAATATACTTTTCGTTAGTAGATTTTTTCCAAACATATTTACGTTTTTTCATTTTTTTTTTTTTCAAATATAGTTACATTTTGTTTTGAATGTTTTCTTTTAACATACTTTATTTAAATATACCGTATTTAAATCTAAACAATCTTTTACGTTCGTCGCCGATTTAGAATTCATTTTTCCGCAATATAATTTACTGAATTCGGTCTTATTGCTTTGTTTGAATTTATGTTGTTTTTTAACATATGGGAAATATTCACATGTTAAAAGTGTTGAATTATTTTCTATTGAACATTCCCATTTTTAATCTACGAAAACGGTAAAAATGTGACACATTCATTGTTTTCCTTTTATGTTACTGTAAATATATATATTAAAAACCAGTTTGACGAAATATATAATAACTAAAATAAACATAGTTATTTGAAAAGGTGTGCGAATTAAAATGAAATAAAATAATTGATTAAAAAGTTTATGCATTTTTATATTATTTTTATAAGGAGGTAAAAAAATAAACATAAAATACATTAAACTGTTAAAATTGTTTATCAGTTAAAATGTGAAAAAGAAAACATTAAATTAAAACAGCATAATAGGTACGAATCCAGAATATTATTGCCGAAACATTTATTTATAAACCGGCGACGATCGTTAAATATTGCACAAATTTAAATAAAATATATATAATTTAAGAACATTAAAAAAAAACGTAACTATGCTCGAGAAAATGTAATTAATTACTGAAACAAATGTATGAAACGAGCAGGCAAGAAAGAGAGAGATAGAGAGAGAGAGAGAGAGAGAGTGGAAATACATGTAGGTTGTTATTGCTTCGGCGTAAAAAGAATTGTAAAAAGCGAGGAGGAGTTTGTGTATATGTGTGTGTGTGTGTGTGTGTGTGAGAGAGAGAGAGACAGTTGAGAAGATAATTTACAGAGAGAGAAGCATAGTAAGAAATAGAGACCGAACGGAAATAAAAACTGACTGTGTTGACTGAGGACGGTAGGAGGATTTGATATTTAGAGAGAAAAGAAAGAAACTACTACCTCTACATATGGTGTTGATTGTGATGATATTGCTCCTAAAATGAAATGTAGGATTTTATTATAACGACTAAATTTGTCTAAAATATTTTAAATAAACATACGATAGTGGCTTATAGTTAAGACATAATAAATTTGTATGTGGTTTCTTGCAAACCTACGGTACTTTGGTCCAGAATGGAATTGCTAACCTACGGTATTTTGTCCAGAGGGGGATTTCTTCAATCAAAATATTATATATGGAGATATATTAAAATTACCAATCGAGGGGATGGACAAAAGCATTAATGAGAACTTTCGAATATCTATGTATATCATAAGTTCAAATGTTTGCGTCAAGGTTGGGGATCCCTATGATTTATTAGGACTTTGACTGAAATGAAATAAGATATAATTTAACAAAAAGTATAGATGAAATTATTATTCCTATCAGTCAGCTGATATCTTATAGTAGTATATCTGCTCGTTGTTTAATATTTTCCAAATGCAGTACGTTAATAGCATCTGAAAATGCATCAAATTAAACCTCACTCATTGGGCATGTTTGTATATTTTAATTTTGCGACGTTGATGTGAATTATGTCAGTAGTATGAGTTGGAATAGTGAGTTTTATCCTCAAAACTAAGTCCCTTTAGTTATTTAAAAATCCACCGATAAATAATTTATGCAATAGATCACACTACATATTCCATATCGAATCACCATCGGGACGCGGAGATACCTTCTCCTTCTCCTATCTTCTGTCTTCTAATAAATAACAATTACACGAAGGGCATTTAAAAAGTAATGGTTGCTCTTTATTCCAATGATTTTATCAGCGGGTATTATAAACTGCGCTTTCATGATGACTAAATTTATGCATATGTGGCATTCACCATTCAGTTGCTTATATGTAATTTCGATATAGTGGGTATAACTATTTTTGAATTGTGTTGTAAATACTGCCTGCTTTTTTAACATGCATTATTGCTAAGTCTATTTCTGATAGAGTTAGAAAACTATGTTATCGTGGCAATGTAGAGATGGTTGCCCTTTGAGTTTACGTATATTGCCTTTATATAGAATTCGTTAGAATTTTAACATATTGTTCATTTTTTTATATATGATTAGCATTTTAATTTAACTTAAGAGTGACACTTAAGAAAATACTTACTTTTATATTTAACAGGTTGTATACATATGAGTAAATTATGCACAGTTTTGTATAAAAATCCACCTAATCTATAATATAAATCACACCTGTCTATTTTAGGTACGTATGTATGCATATATTTATATATGTTTGTATGTCTCACAAAATCTTTTGACGCAGGCGAAGGGTTTTAACGAAATCAATATAGTTTTGAATTTGGAGACGTCCCTCGATAAATATCGAAAATATGACCAAAACATTAATATCTTCACTTTAAACTAGGCACATATCTACAGGGAGGGATCGCTTTTTTCGCCTCTATTTTCGAAAGGCATCACCTCTTTTTGATAGGTTTGAATTAAGCCTAGACTATCTCACATCCGGTTTAGCGATTGAGGCATTATCAGAGACGCCCCATCTTTTTTTTCAACTTCTTTAGCTCCTTCGTGGTACCTGCCTGCCTGCATAACACACACCTCTAAACTCATGAGCAACGCCGTACACTAACTCTAGTACATTATAAATGATACAAAAAATAATAATAAACCCAACAAAAAGAAATTAAAAAAACAATGATATATGCATGTAATAATAATTCTGATTTTGTTTATGAACGTCTCTCTGGAAAAGGATGGTATGCATTTCCAGTGTTTCCCTTTATCCCGGCTTCAAACAAGGAACTTCAAAGATCAAAGGTGTTCCTAGGGATGTTGGTGGTACCTATAAATGCAGAGGTTTGAAGGCTGCCTAAAACATCGGGGATTTGTCGTTTTTCAATTGTCCTTCCAGACGACTTGATACTACTCCTAGTGTACCAACTAAGACCGTGGTTATTTGTATTTTTACCACGTGTATACGCCTTATCTCCAAGGCCAATGGGGCATAATTGCTCCACTTCTCATTCTCCTTCTCTCTCACATTCCTGTCCCAGGGTACTGAAGAAGTCTACAATCTACCACTTTTTTTAGACCTTTTCAATGACGACCAACTCCGGACGATTATGTTCCGATTGCTTGGTAGTTATGAAACTTTTGTCCCACCAAACATCTACCCTGCCATCCTCACTAGTTCACACTTCATCAAGCACCTCCTCAAACCATTTTCCAGCACACTTCACCCAAACCCTCTTACACACCTCCAAATATATCCGGAGTCTCATGCAATCGTCTATTTTGCGGTACTCTCTCTGGGCCAGTCCACTACACCCTGCTGCAAGGTGCGAAATTGACTCTGAGGTATTACCACAAATCCGGCATTCTGCAGCATCTTCCTCTCCTAGAAACACTTTTTTGAACAATCCTGTTCCTAATGCCTGGTCTTGTGCTGCACAAACAAGTTTCAGTACTCTTTACCAGATACCCATCTCTTAGCCATTGCCATGATCTTTCATCAGACACTTCTGCTATGTCATGGAAGAACCTTCCATGCATTTTCCTCCTAGCCAGTTCCTTTGCCCTTTCTCTATCCATACGTTTCACATAATAAGTCTTGGTCTCAAATACCTAAACTTCATTGGCTACAACCTTAAGCACCCACTCCCCACTTCTAACCATATGCTCCTTCAACGACATCTCGGTTCTAACACAATCTCTTACATTTTTCAATCCTCCTCCACCATCATTCCTCTTTTGATACAGCTTTGCTATGCTACTTCGAATGTGAAATATACAAAACATTGCTAAATCTTCACTTGTTTTGATACCCATGGCATGCAAATCCTTTTCAGACCATTCTAAAATTCCCGCATTGTATCTCAAAACACTGATTGATCATGCAGTTACTGCATTCATTAGGTTTCCTCTATACAGTTTCGACTTTGCAATTAGTTTCATTCTTCTACGATACTCCTTCCTGACTTTTTCCTTCATTTCCCTGTTCATGATGCCTTCACCCTCCACCACTCCCAAATACTGATATTCTGTATCTTCTATTTCATTCATGATTTCTCCATTTGGCAGCACTATTCTATTCGAATGAACCTTTACTCCTCTTTTCATCAGAAGCACCGCACATTTGCTAATCCCAAACTCTATCCCAATGTCTTCTGAATATGTCCCCACAAATTTTACCAGTCTCTCCATGTCCTTTTCATTTCCACCGAATATTTTCAAATCATCAATAAACAGTAGATTGTTGAGGAGTCTGTCAGCAGATCCAAAGTTATACCCCAGTTTTTCTCTCTTCAATAGCATGCTTAGTGGCATCATTATCATTACAAAAAGAATGGCGATAACGATTCTCCTTGAAATATTCCACGTTTAATGCTAACCTACCCATCTCCCCATCTGTCAGCACCGTTTTTCATTGAGCCATACTTGTCTCCATAAGCCCTACCACATTCTCAGAAAACTTCATCATCACTAGTGTTTCGGTATCCATGAATGAGGAACTATGTCATAAGCCTTTCTGTAATCGATCCATGCTACGCTCAGATTCTTCTTCTTCGCATCCTGCATTATTGCTTTATCAGTCATAGTTGCTCTTTAATACCTCTCGAGCCTTTCCGGCACCGCTTTTGTTCGTCAGGAAAAACACCATTACTGTCTAGATGTTCATAAATTTTCTCCGCAAATATTCCAGTCAACCGTTTTCAAATCAATGGCAAGCATGTAATTGGTCTATAATTATTGGCATCTGTTCCTTTTGCAGGATTTTTCCTACTCAGTGTTGTTCTTAACTTCACAAGCCAATCAGGGACATCTTCCGACTCTACAACTCTTTGCAGAGCAGCAGCTATAGGTGGATAAAGGCATGGAAACTGTTTAAACAAGAAGCCCATCACTCCCTCTGGACCAGGTGCCCTCCAGTTTTTCATCCCTCGTATGCCAGCCTTAACATCATCGCTGGTTATCTAAACGTTCTTCATCTGCTGCATTTCTGATAGCCTTTCTCTGACCTCTCCCAACGAGCTAGCCTTCTCATTATACCGCCCTTCGATTGACCAAATTCCACTCCAGAACTTCCTTGCATCTTTTGCATTTGGAGTGTTGTTATTTCCCGCCTGTTTACTACCATTAAATTCTTTATACGGCTGAGGCTGATTGTTTCGGAAAAGGTTGTTCTGCCGAAATGCAACACTTTTTTCAACAAAGTTCCTAATTATTATACCACCAGTGTGGACCTTCTCTTTCAACATTGTTAGAATGTTCATCGTTTTTTTCTAGCAATCTATACCTCCTTTCAATCCCGTCCTTAGCTTTCTGTCCTAGTTTTACTCCTTTTTCTTATTTATTCGATTCTACCAATGTCTTTCCGCCACCGTTTAATACTTACTTCAAGCCGCCTTTACCAGTGTGGCCTTCTATCCTTCATTTCTCCCTTTGTCTTCTGCAATAAGCAAAGGCGATTCGCTATAACGTATGACGCTGCATACAGAAGCCTGTTATGTTCTGTAATCGATATGCTCTTTCTTATGATGTTGTGAATTACTCCTTGAATTATTTTTACCTCGTTTTTCACCTTCCCCCTAACACTAATGTTCAACATGGAATCTCTATGATATCGTCGCTAAGAAGAACCTCTCTTGACGTCTGACGTACTTATTTTTCTACAGAAGTCAATGTTCGAACTTCATCACCACTTCTCCATACATCTGCTCCTTTCACTGGCTCCATTGTATCAGAGTCAATGATCTCATCTGCCTTAGATCCTTTAAATACTATTTCATTTCATCCCCTAATCATAGGAGTCCATATCCTCCTCAGTTGTTCGCCTCGCATCATCGCCTACATTTCTCTTCTGCACTTCCACTCTCTCAGTTCTTTCATCACAGCTAGTTTCATCAATTTTACTTTCGTTTATCATTTCATTCCTAAGCATCCATTAAATCTCTTCTCTTGCAATCACTGAAAGTAGGTTGTTATTTTTAATTTGTTTTAACTGGGATACCAAACTCGCGACACTTCTAGTTCCCCCTCCTCTCGATTCCCATCCTTCTTTCATTTTTCGGATATATCCACCAGATTTGGTACTTCCACTTCTTACAAAGTATTCTCACAGTATTCTTCTTTCCTCATCCGCCTACGTTTTTTTTTTCTTTTTTTGCATTTCCTGTTCCATTGCCTTCGTGTCTTGGGACCCTCTCTGGCAATTCTCACTCCCACTATATCCAGCCACATCCTCAGAATTCCGAATAGTTGCATGATGACGACAGGACCCACTCTGTTGATCAGTGGGACACCTTCCTGACGTAAGACTATCACGAGATGTTCTAGCCTAATTCATGTCGTTATTTTCAATATTTTGCTTTCGCATTCTCCCATAAATGAGGGTATTGAATTTAAGGTTACACCACCACCGATAGTTTTATCGAGACATTATCCTTAGGAGTGTTCCCCACCAAGGTCAAAGATCCCCCCCGAACTTTATCCTCCATCACCACCAGTATGCCTATTTCCACCACCAACAATAGAAATAAAATCTACAATGATAATAGCAACACTAATATCGGTAGCAATAATATTAACAGCAAAAACAACAATAGCAATGACAGCAAAAAACACACCTACCATTACAGCTACAGTAATAATAAAAGCATACCACCACTACTACTACTACCACCACTACTACTACTAGTCATACTATTAGTGATAATAGTAATAACCAATAAAGTATTTTTTAATAATAATAATAATAATGATAATGATAATAATGATAATAATAATGATAATGATAAAAATAATAATAATAATAATAATAATAAGTAGAAGAAGATGAATAATAACAATAATAATAATAATAAGAAGAAGCATAAAAAAGAAATTTGTTTTTTGTTTATTGTTATTATTAATAGCAAAAAAACAAAAAAAACAAAAAAAAGCAAATTTCTTTACTAATTTTAGCTGTCGTCTGGCTGAACTAATGGACTGTTTTCCTTTTATGAGGTTAGAGTATGTGGTTCTGCTAAAAAGTACCCAACACACATAGCTGGTTCAACTGGTTACCCACGGCTCTGCGCAGTATAAACGCAGAACTTTCAAATACCATCAGACCATGAATGGTAATGCTTGCGATTCGCCAATAACGAACTCCGAATTCGCTATTAGTGAACGCAAACCACCAGTAGTGGCTAGGATTTAATTTTGTGTTGCGTGGCTAGACATTCAAGCAATGAAATATTTACTTTACGCATTTTAACTATTCTACCTTTGACTTTACCAATAATACACACTATATTTCGGTATGTGCATAAGCACATCACTATATTCACTATCTATGTTTATTAAAGTGTTAATACTTACAAACCATGAAGATAACTCGTACAACCTCTAATGTTGAAAAGCCATTTACTAAATGACTGGATTTGGTTTAGTATTTTACCCTTACGTGAATAAAAAAGCAAATAAAGAAAAACTAATAAGTATCCGGGGAAAATTATACAAACGCTGCCATTCCTGCAACGAGTTAGCCGCTACGCATTATCGTGTAAGGGATACCTATCTTCACACGTTGTTATGGAAGACAAATATCGATTTCCGTCTGACACAAGTATGCTACTTACTTGTTTTTTTTTTAATATTGTAATAGTCTAGCCCCCCCTCCACTCATTGTTTAGTTGGGAAATTTAAACGAGTAAACGTAAATTGATTAATTTTCGATCATATACAGGTTTGTGTCAAAATGGAAAATGCAAAAAAAAAAAAATGGTGAAAACTTCGGACAAATTACCCTCTTTTATTAAACTAAGAATAAACTTTAAAACACATGGTGGGCAGGCGGCAAAGAATCTTGCTAAAATATTTTTTTATTTAATACTTATATTTTAATATTTTTCGTTAGTATTTAATATTCAAATATGTCTAGAATAATATAAGAAAACGTATGAAAACTGTAACTAAAAATGGCATGTTGATTACAAATTCACGCGTAAATATGGGAGAGGGGGGCTATCTTCTAATATCACCTTACATTTGCAATAGAGCATTGGACTTATACATGTAGATATTAAAAAGCCTGCCCTACTTTCCTTTTCTTAATTTTTTTAAATTTAATATAATTTGTTTTGGTTCGTTGTACGCGTCTGTTAATTTGTTTCATGTGTGTGTGACAGTGCACGATATTCCCATATACATGAAGTATATACACTATCCCTTCGTCAGAATGAGAGGTAAAACCATTCTGGGCCCGGTTTTGTCACAAACACCACAACATGAAAAATATCCAAAACGCATAACACAGACTGTGGGACCTAGAGAAAAGATCTGAATTTCATGATCGACAGGTGCTTCCTCGATAGACCACATGAGGAATCCAGTCACCATCCTGCGAATATTGGCTCGCATACCAATTTCAGAAAAGCATATAACACGGGTGTTGAACAGTTAAGTATAACCTCTAAATTCAGGGAGCAAAATGATACCGACAAAACAGAACAACCCAGTTAACAATCACAGAACAAACCCACAGGGAGAAATGGGCAAGCGAACGAGAATAGGTTGGTAGTGGAATTCTATTATAAAAGCCACCCTACATATAGAAATGTAAGTTATCGGAAACGAATGAAATACCTCTCTGACTTGTCCCGTAACTCCCATGCGACAGAGCAAATATTTGCAGACCAAGCAAGACTGATACTCTCAAACCTGGCACTAACAGAAATACAGCGAAAATTAAATAATGAAGTTGAGTATGAATCTTCTGGAACTGCATATGCAGAAAGCCCACAAGTGAAGGCCCCCAAAAGTAAAAATACCACAGCTTGAGGATCTGTGAAGACTGGTCCATACAAAGCTGGAAATCGAGAAACATCAAACAGAACTAACAGAGAATAAAGCAGATGAAATAGAAAAAAATAATACAGTTAACGAACAAGGAGAAAACAAAACTTCTATCTTTAATGAACCAAGCCGAAATTAAAAACAGAAACAGAAAGGTTACCAAGCTCCTGCCATATATGGCCATATACAATCACATAATTAAATACTTTAATTTACGCAGCCGCCTAGATGGTGAGTATGAAGTTAAAATCGGATAAACAACTGGATAAAAATTGACAGGCAACACTTGGATGGGAACTGAGGCTAGAATCCATAATCAACAAACACAAAAAACCCGCCAAAACAATAAGGAGGAAGAAAGCGACGCTGAGAAGATGGAAAATTGGAAATGTTACTAGAAGAGAAAAGGTAAACAAGAAACGAGGAGAACTGAAGCAAAAATAGAAAACAATCAATGTAGATTGAGATGACATAGATGCAAATCTGAACAGTGTACGCAAAATAGGACGTTTAAAAACAATGTAAGCTAATTCTACCAAAATGTGAAAGGAGAAGAACCACAAATAGAACGAGCTAAGCCCCAGAAATAAAACTCTAATCGAGTAAGATATAGAAAAAACTACTACTACACTACTACTACTACTACTACTGCTAATACTAATACTACTACTAATAATAATAATAAAATAATAAGTAAAAAAAAACACACACATAGTAAGTAAATGCAGCAAACTGGCCAAAAGGAATCCTCGAACGCACAGAAAAGTGGTGCAAACATAAACCGGCAACAGTACATGAAAACGAGAATCAAAAGAATCCTATGGGGCATGGTCATACAAACAGATAAACACACACAAGCTAAACGATCGGATGTCGTTATGATTTGCAAGAAAGAAAAGTCTTGTAAAATCGTAGACTTGGATGTTCCAGCTGACCACAGGGTGAATATTAAAGAAAAGGAGAAAAATGCATATACAGATCTAGCGAGAGAGCTGAAAGGGATATGGATGACGAAGAAAATCTAAATAATACCTATGATATTAAGACCACTAGGAACCATTTCGACAAATTTTGAACAGAGAATGGGAGAAAATGGAATCAGAGTAATGATTGAAAAATACAACGAACAACAATAATGAAAATGGCTGAAATATTAAGGAAACCCTTAAATGTAGAGACTAACACATATGAACTAGTGCACGGGCAAGACATACTGCTGCAGAGACAAAATACGAAGCGGTACATGGAACCAAGAACACTGAAGCTGCATACCTAAAAGTTCTTTAACCCTACCCCATAGCCCATTACCACATTACTGTCCCACCCACAAAAAAAGTCGAGAAGGAAGGAAAGGCTAATGATTGACTACTGACTAGACCTCCGCTGTATCAGTGCAAAGAGAATTGGAACGTTGAAGCGTCTTATGGCCAACCAAATTCCAGTGAAGCCTAATGGCGGCTACTAACGAGAAAGGAATGGAAAGCGGTTGTGATGATAATGTAAATGTATTTGCAAATGTTATGAAATAGGTGAAGAGTACTGAGATGATAATAATAACAATAATAATAATAATAGTAATAATAATAATAATGCAACTAAACTAATACAAGACTCTACACATACATACGCGTATAATTCGCGTATATAAAGTCACCAATTTAAAAAAAAAAATAACACATTAATACACAAAGAGTGAAGGCTATTCAAAATTAAACAAAGATATGTGGAATACACATACAGTAAACCTTTTTTTTCTGATAAAAGCCCGACCACAGGCTTCTGAAAACTATAACAGAAAAAAAGAATTTGATTCCTCAACAAATAAAAGTTAATACTACATGTATACAGATAATACGCGGTAATATAGTTAGCCTTACAAGTGTTTAGATGATGAAGGCCGATAATATCCATACATGTTTTTTTACCTAGCTATACTCACTGTTAATATAAATACTGAAAGTCGTTGCATGAAATATTATATAATCTCATGAGGATACATAAAATAATGAAAATTATATATATATATATATATATATATATATAGAGAGAGAGAGAGAGAGAGAGAGAAAGAGAGAGAGAGAAAGAGTAAACCGATTATTTGATATCTGTTACCTCATTGTGTTGTTTTTCCGCCTGTTTTCATCACGTCCACAATCGCCTCTTTTATCATCTCTAAGACGACACAGACCTCCCCTGGAACAACAACCTGCAACGAATTTCAGACCTTTGGACCTGCTAGGGAGGGGCGACGAACTCTTCTATCCCATCCGAATCGCCGTTGCTTGAAACTCTATTATTTACCTGTCACGGAAAACCGATTATGATCGATACGACAATCGGTCAGGGGTCGATGTCATCATCATTTATCAGAAGGACACAAAGGAACTTGTTTAAGTTAGACGGAACGTTTTAAACTCGCGTCTTTAACAAACAAACAGATATTGCAAAAGAAAGGACGAAAACACCTAGTCTTCTTCAGTTCCTATCTCTCCTGCACGCGCGCCTTTGGTTGCACAACGCAAACTCTTTTATTCATCCAACAGAATTTACTCTCTCTTATATTTATTTCCTTAGTCATGTATGTATATATATATATATATATATATATATATATATATATATATATATATAGTAATGTATATATATATATATATATATATATATATATATATATATATATATATATATATATGCGGGATGTATTCATTTCCAACAAAAAATCTGCATAATCACAGTTCAATGTTGAAAGACAGGCACTTATTGAAATTCTGGATCAAATTGCAACGGTTTTACCGCAAGGTTCGCCAACACTTCGCCATAGTTCATACAGTTTGACCAATATAAAGAAAACGAAGAAAAATAGTGTTTTTCCAGAACTCTATTACTTTCATGCTTATTGAATAACCAAGGTATGAGAATATAATCGAACCTATAAAATAAAATATAAGCGTACAGATACTTTACACAGACAATATATAAATTTATTTAACCGTACAAATTATATATGTATACATACATACACAACAATGTACATACAACAGAAACGGGCACACGTGAATATATATATATATATATATATATATATATATGTATATATATATACTTATTTATTGTTATATAAACATGCTCACATCCCGCTACTACAAATGGCCACTTGTTTCAATCAAACAACAGATATAATCAGGCAGCGACTTGACTATTCACAAGTTCAATGAATAATGGATTTTTATTTTAGGTAGGAACTCTTTAAAAGTTGGAGTTAAAAAACTTAAAACACAGAACTTTAATTATAAGATGTAAAGAGGGAGGAGCAATTTAAATAAAGTTAAAAGATTATAATGAAGAGAGAGTGATTAAAAAAGAAATAGAGAAAGAAAATAAATAGAGAAAGAAAATAGAGAGAAAACATATATATATATAATATGGAGAGGAAAAGAAAAAAGATATAAATGGTTATTATAAAGAGAATAAGGACTAGAAGGGAATAGAAAGAATGGTGAGATATAGTTAAAGAGAGAAAGAGAAAGTAAGAATTTGACAGTATATAGAAAAAGAAAAAGAAAAAGATCTGCGTGTCAACCAATTTATGAACAATTATACAATTCAGTAATGAGACGTTATTACAAATACAAACAGAAAATACAATCTAAGACTTAGAAATGAACATGTCAAAAAAGACAGCGAATGTGTCCAACCAACATATTTATCATCTCACATACGTCCACGAGTAATATCAACGCAGTTCAAACATACGTCTACAATTAATTAAGCCCTTTATACTAAATGATATAATTTTAAAGTTTTCGCGTTTTTATTAAATAAATATATAAATAAAAGAAAAAAATAATAATGATAAAACAATATTAAAATTATTAGTATTATTAATAATAATAGTAATAATAAAAATAATAGTAATAATAACAAAAACAGACTAAAATTAATATTTATTATCTTTTTTTAATATTACATATTTAGCCATAAGAGGGGATTAAATAAATTAAATAGGACTAATTATTATAAAAAATAATCTACTAATATTTATGTATATAAAAAGAATACAATACATATATATATACACACACATATACACACATATACACATACATATACACATATATACATATATATATATACACATATACATGCATATACACATACCCACACATGTACACATGCATATAAGTAAAGGTGTAACTCTAAACTATTAAGTTGAAAGTTTAAGCTAGTTAATTATAAATATAAAGTCATATTAAATCACAAATTAATACATTCAAGATAGTATTACTAAGAACATAGAAACAAGTACACTTACATATAAATATATAAATATATTCAGGCAAAAGAAGTAATTAAATCAACAAAATACTCAAAAGTAGCGACACACAGGTAGATAGTTACAAAATTAAAAATAATAAAATATATATGTATATACCCACAGAGAACCAACATACATACAAATAAACATATATATATAAACATACATACAAAAAATACACAAATAAATTCACACAGTCATATACTAATATACAACAACGCACGCACACATATATATATATATATATATATATACGCACACATAAATATGTATAATTCACATAAACTATATATATAGAAATACATATGAATACAAACTATTTGGTTAGAGTACAGATAGATGCATACACACATAAAAGCACACAAATGGATTGAATAAATATGGGAGGGTATACAAAATAATATAGAAATATATAAATCTAAGTACACACGGTTATGTATATATGTGTATATGTATGTGTGTATGTGTGTATATATGTATATATATATATATATATATATATATATATGTATTGTATATATACATAAATATTAGTAGATTATTATTATAATTATTAGTCCTATTTAATTTATTTAATCCCCTATTATGGCTAAATATGTTATATTAAAAAGATAATAAATATTAATTTTATTCTCTTTTTTTATTATTACTATTATTTTTATTATTACTATTATTATTATTATTATTAATAATAATTTTAATATTGTTTTATCATTATTATTTTTCTCTTATATATTTATTTAATAAAAACGTGAAAACTTTAAACTTATATCATTTAGTATAAAGGGCTTAATTAATTGTAGACATATGTTTGAACTGCGTTGATATTACTCGTGGACGTATGTGAGATGATAAATATGTTGGTTGGATACAGTCGCTGTCTTTTTTGACATGTTCATTTCTAACGCTTAGATTGTATTTTCTGTTTGTATTTATAATAACGTCTCATTACTGAATTGTATAATTGTTCATAAATTGGTTGACACGCAGATCTTTTTCTTTTTCTTTTTCTATATACTGTCAAATTCTTACTATCTCTATTTAACTATATCTCATCATTCTTTCTTTTCCCTTCTAGTCCTTATTCTCTTTATAATAACCATTTATATCTTTTTTCTTTTCCACTCCATATTATATATATATTTTCTCTCTATTTTCTTTCTCTATTTATTTTCTTTCTCTATTTCTTTTTTTAATCACTCTCTCTCTCCATTATAATCTTTTAACTTTATTTAAATTACCCCTCCCTCTTTACATCTTATAATTAAATTTCTGTGTTTTAAGTTTTTTAATTCCATCTTTTAAAGAGTTCCTACCTAAAATAAAAAATCCATTATTCATTGAACTTTTGAATAGTCAAGTCGCTGCCTGATTATATCTGTTGTTTGATTGAAACAAGTGGCTATTTGTAGCAGCGGGATGTGAGCATGTTTATATAACAATAAGTAAGTATTGTCAGCTCTTTTTATTGAGCACTATCTAACAACCTCGTTGAATTCATTAGTCCATTCCTTTTGAATATAAAAAAACCCGAGTATATATATATATATATATATATATATATATATATATATATATATATGTATATATATATGTATGTATGTATGTATGTATGTGTGTGTGTGTTTGGGGCGTAAATAGTTTAAAATACCTGTATACAAAGTAAACTTAATATATAATGAATTTAAAAGTAAACGGTAGACGCCTAGCAGAGCAAAATCAAGGTAAAACCACGATTGAAAGTATATAAAAATAGAAATAATTATAGGGAAACCCCAGATAGAAACCACATTAAGTTTTAATAGATTTTCTTTTTGCTTGCGAAGAGAAGGTATCAAAACCTTGTGCTTTTCGGTAGCTTTACTTAATTGAAGTATATAATGATTATAAGAAGAAATACATCGGGAAATATGTGAAATTTTATATAAAATAACAATGCTAGTATTTTATTGAATCTAATAGTAACTGTGTTCACTATGTATCGTAGGCTTAGAATTTAATAAAGGTAAGGAGATTTTTTCGAAAACCCTCAGAATAACTAACTCGAATGCTTAACAGTTTAATCTTTTAAACAATAGGATGTTTATTATGCCGAGATATGATTTTATAAATTTATGTGAGAAAGAACAGAATTTGAATGGAAAGAAAACTCCTTTATTATAATAAACCTATTATGTTACAATAATTCCGAAGCATGTACCGTATTTTCTGGAAAAAGGAATCTGTCGATATAGATTATATGCACAATTACAAAGATGGTAACTCTGTTATTAAAGTAATCATTACGAACATGAAACTCACCAATATGTTTTAATTGTATTATTCTAAAACGAATCAAGTGACTAGATTAGTATGTATTAAAGAAAACATAAATGTATGTTTATATCTGTCTTTAAATTTCACCGATAAACTTTTCAGCGATAAACTTTTAAACTAATGGTCACATACACACACACACCCACACACACACACACGAACACAAATTCACACACACAAACACACCCGCCCACACACATACATATAAATATATATATATATATATATACATAGCGTATTTTACCACCATTATACAGTATACACACACACTCACACACACACGCATATATAACATTATGTATATATATATATATATATATATATATATATATATATATATTTAAATAAGGGAGTAGTCACCAACAATGTGTATTTTTCAACATTATTTTATTATTCCGTGTCTTGGTTTTTTCATTGAGAATTATGTTTGGATCATTGTAATAATGTTTTTAAGTACTTGAAATCGTTTACGCGTCTGTGATGCGTCCTCGTCAGAAATTATTTTCAAATGTGTAAAAATGGCGATTTTCGTAGTTAATTTGAAGGTTTTCCAAGGGGTGGAGGCTTGTAAGTGTTTATTGTTCATTGGTATGCTGAATTTTTATTGCTTTTTTATGTGTCTTGTCCAGGGAGACGTTGACCTCGCTGTAGTCTCTATCTTTTTCTGCTAATGTTTTTCTTTTCCTGTAGGGTGAGGTAGGGTGTGTGTTTATGTGTGTGCGTGTGCGTGTGTGTTTATGTGTGTGCGTGTGCGCGTGCGTGTGGTTGTGTGTGTTTGCTTTTATTGGATTGGGAATGTGTATATTGTTTTATAGTATTTTGGGCTTATTTGCTCCCTTAGGAAAGCGGCTGTGGTCCGAGGTCCTTACTGATGTGTATGTGTAGGGGAGGGGGACTGGCTCTCTTGAAATAAGGGTAGGGGTGCTTTCATTCTATTTTGATATTTATTTTTTGGATTCTTGGATTTTAGTATTGTGATTTTTCGTTTTAGTCTTATATTATATACTATAAAACAATATACACATTCCCAAACCAATAAAAGCAAACACCCACACCCATACTCACACGCGCACACACACAAACATAAACACACAAGCACGCTCACACACACACCCACACACACACACACACACACACACACACACACACCCTACCCCACCCTACAGGAAAAGAAAAAATATTAGCAGAAAGAGATAGCGACTACAGCGAGGTCAACGTCTCCCTGGACAAGCCACATAAAAAAGCAATAAAAATTCAGCATACCAATGAACAATAAACACTTACAAGCCTCTACCCCTTTGCAAAAACTTCAAATTAACTACGAAAATCGCCATTTTTACACATTTGAAAATAATTTCTGACGAGGACGCATCACAGACCGTCTGAAACGCGCGTAAACGATTTCAATGACTTAAAAACATTATTACAATGATCCAAACATAATTCTCAATGAAAAACCAAGACACGGAATAATAAAATAATGTTAAAAAATACACATTGTTGGTGACTACTCCCTTATTTAATTATACATCTTTCTGTCGTTGGAATTTATTAACCCATTTTATATATATATATATATATATATATATATATATATATATATATATATATATATATATATATATATAAACTGTATCAATCTCTTTATAGCGGATTAGTAAAATGTCAATACTTCACTAAATATACATAAAAAAATAAATTGGATTATCCAAGTCCTGTTTAAGGTTAGTTATTTCTCAAACTGTTATTCAACTTCATACGCGTTATTTATGCCCATCTTATTATTGCAGGTCTTTTAAAATGTTATTTGAGGGGAAAACTGCAATCTACTAATGCCAATTTCATTTTATATTATATTTTTTGTGTCGAGGAAGAACAAATAAAGCACATTCTAGGTGCTAAGCTTAAATAAATGACGCATTTATCGACGCATCAACCACTATTTTAAATAACTTTAAACATTTTTGTCCACCGAGGAAATCAATTGTTTTATCTAGAAAAAGTTACAGCTCCCACGAGATCCGTTTTTTCCTTCCCCATGCCAACCTTTGAAGTAAATTGCTCTTCTCCCTCATAAACTCCTTTTTATGCAATATTGGCCAGAGATGCCTCATGGGGTAAAGATCTGGTGAACAGGGTGACCATGCATATGGTTACTCCAATAAGCCCATGTATTCAAATGAGTCTACAGTCGTCCTAGCAGAATTGTCATTCATAAAAGTAATCTGGAAGCGACTGAGAACGGAAGCTCATCACGCCATAGCCACAAATTATTATCCAAAACAACCGTATATTCATTGCGGGTGAGCTCTAGACCGCCCGGAACCCCAAACGTCTAACCAACTTATCCCTAATGATTCCCACCCAAACATAATACTTCCACCTCCTTGTTCGCGATGTACTATATAAGGAGCCGGAGTTCCTTACTGCTTCTAAACTTTGGCACCTCCATCCCGGACTGTCAAGAGTTGCATGAGCCTCATCCATAAATAGTAAATGTTTTTTTTCCATATTATTCTCTGCCCAAGACATTCGTTTTTCCTCATGTGTTTTGCTCAATAGACGCATTGGAAGAGGTTTCTTGCAATGTACACACATTGCATGGGGCCTGCCTGGATATATCAAATTTCGAGTCTGTAGACTGAAAATTGACAGAGTTATGATGAAGGAAAATGTACACATACAGACCCACAGACACACAGACACACAGACACGTTCACTTTTATAGATATAAAACTAGCATTTCTGCCCGGCGTTGCCCGGGTGTTTGGAGATGTATGCTGAGCAAAAAAAAAAAGGTACACTTTTTAAAAACTTTTACCCCTATTTTAACCCTTTTAGGTTTATTGTTTTGGCTCCAATCAATGTATTGGTAAGATCCATATCCAAGGAATCTATATCCAAAATTTCAAGTGTTTAAACCCAAAATTGTCGGAGGAGTTTGGTAGAGTTCTCAAAAGTCAAATAGTTGCACTTTGACCCCTTAATAGGGGCATTTCTGGCCGAAACCCAATCACATGGATTTTATCAAATCTCAGTGCCCTGTATATCAAATTTCGCGTCTGTCGACCAAAATTTGACAGAGGTATTGCGTAGGAAAATGTACATAGATACAAAAACAGAAACACAGGCACAAAGACAGACACAAAGACACGTTCACTTATATATATATATATATATATATATATATATATGTATATATATATATATATATATATATATATATATATATATATATATATATAAGCTAATCACATGTGTACGATCACAATTTTGTATAAAAGGGAGTATTATGGTTAAAAATGTGGTTGGAAGGTTCTGATGAACGAACATAAATGTGTGAAGTGTGATAACGTATGTAAAAACACATAATATATGTCAAAGCTAAAAATAGGTGTACAATCTGAAAGGTTTCGGAAAGGTGAAAACGTACGTACGAACATACAGTCTTGTGAAAATTATAACGTAGTTACAAACAAATATGTGTGTGAAAGGAAATATTTTATATACAAACATAAAACGTGTTTTAAATGTGATAACTCAAGAACAAACGTAAATGTGCATGAAAGATGTTAACGGGCATGCAGAAATAAATGTGTTAAATCAATGCATCTATGATTATAGACTTCGAAAGTACGAGAAAAGTAACTGTAATTATGTTTTCGTGCGCGAAATAGGACTAACGAAGAAATACAGATGCCATCGAAATTTTGTCATGCATTTTACTAGTATGTAAGCGATTGTGGCAAACGGAAAGAAGATACGGACCCTAACTAGATACAGAGACAATGCGGTAGAATGAATCACAGAGAGCCAGAGATAGGTTCAATGATAACAGAAGAGTGTTGATGTTATAGTGAGAGGATCTGCTCATGTCACATGGATATGCTTACGAAAATATGCAATTATGAGTTCAGCAAGAATTCCAACAACGGAAAAAAAGAAGAAAACGCATAAAGACTTGTAAAAAAAACAAGAGAAACTTCGAGTGAAACAAAAAAATATACCTTTAAGATAACGAAAATGAAAGCAGAACGATCGACAACGTTTATAATCTCATATGCATCCATTCAGTGTACGCGTTTATTGATGAAAATGATATGGGCATCTGATACGGAATTGAGGGAGATGCAATTTCAAGCTTAAGCACGAAAGCAACAAACGGAACTGTTTTACAGCGAAAAAATGCTACTTCGAATAAAGTGTGATAGAGGATTCAAATTGTTTTTTTTTTCAAACATAAGCGCTATCGAAATAGGAAGACATTAAATTTAACTTGAGTAGAACAGAATAATAAAAAAATGTATTTCTATAATAATTTCAAGTTGTTTTCAAAAAACCACAGGATTCTGTTAAATATGTTATGGCCTAAAAATTCCTAATCAGCCTCGACCGCATTCTCCAGTTGAGGATCCTGTTTCGATTAATAATAACCTTACATCTTTTCCAATTTTGTGTTAATCCTAAGACAATAGCGAACCATACTTCATCCCGGCAGTAACTAAGCCATTATATAACTGATTGTCGGTGCCGTATTCTCAACTGTTACGAACATTGTGTCAGTTGTCTGCGAAAGAATAACGAGAGTGATGTTTCAAATAAAGAAAATGTGACTTGAAATAAACATTTAATCACAAATATATTGTGATTTAAATGCAAGCATAACGGACACAAAATGTTTAACGTGAACGACTGGGAAAATTTTACTTATCTCTTCTCTTCTCTTCTCTTCTTCTCTATATAAATAAAATGAACTCATTTTTCCAGTCTGATTTTGACATTAATAGGATTAAAAATCAAGATATTTCATGCAAATATAATATGCACAAACGGCAGAACAATATCTGAGGTGAGTTATAGGATTATTATTTCTCAAATTCCTCGATAATCTTAGATTTCTATACTTTTTCTGCTGAGAAGTCACGGCCAAAATCGGTTAAGATTAATGGAAGGGGTAAAATATTTTCTTTCTAATAAATTCCTCCTCCCTCTGCCACCACTTAACACCGTTTGGGGATCGTTCACAAGGAACAGTTGAGAAGAGAACACCGGTTTGGCTTCGTAGTTCTTTCATGTGAAGTTATTTAAAATCACCAAACTAAGCTGCAGTGCTCTGTGGCGTAGTGGTTAGCGTGCCGGACAATTCACATTATATTTTCACGTTCGCGCCGACCTACCGTAGTCGTTTTTTTTTTTTTTTGTTTTTTTTCCTAAACAACTGGAATGGACTTTTCTTGGTGGCCGAACTGTTAACGTTGCAGATGTTGTTTTTTTTTTTTCACACTTTATTTTCCTACTTTTACTCATGACTCCGGGTTTGATCCTTCCTACTTACCTACCATAACATTTTTAAAACTCCCCCCCGTCCCGGAAACAAACACTCGGGCAACGCCGGGTACCCCCGCTAGTAAAGAATAAAGACGTATCTTGATGAGTGTACACTTTTAAATCTAAGCTGATCTTCCGAGGAAAGAGTTACTTAATACTAAACCTTTAATGACCAACGATTTTCAGTTTTTAAAAATAAAGCTAGGCCATTCGATGAAAATGTTAAATAAAATAAAACTTTATCACTAAGCAAAAATGCTCTTGTATAGACGTAAAATGGAGTAGGTCTGTAGGTCTCATTTTAGAAATATTCAACAAAAGGTCAGTTAAACAATAAGTGATGGATCAGATTCCGGAAGTGGGCACAATGAATGTTTGCCAAATCAGCCTGAGACCGGACTCATGCATATTCTGTTTATAAGTTGTCTTAACCACCAAAAATAAAAGATACAAGCTTACCAAAATATCACATTATGGCTGAGTCAGTCGACTTTCTTGAACAATGCATATCATACTTCGTTACAATACAAGAAACAAATCGCTTAGCAATACACAACCGAATTTCTGAAAGTTCCAGATTTTATGTAGATGTATGAAAACATGAATATGTTCTCATAAGAACGATGGACGACTCGAAAGTACAAAGTACTTTGTCTGATTGACTATCGGGAATATATCTTCAAGTTTTATAACTAACAATTTTGTATTTAGCGACGACATGTTCATTATTTTACGCTTTCCTGAACGGAGGGTTACGATGTATCCGCCAGAAGCGTACGGTCCAATACAGTGATACACCGTTTGACAGACCGTATCTCGCATTATGATGCAAAGAAGCACCCAATGAATAAAAATAAAATATAACACATTAGCAACGTTTTTGAAATAAAAGAAAAAAATCAAAATTATTGTCTGTCAGTAATTTAACAAATTTCTTGGCGAGAAAAAAATCAGAAAGGAAGGAAAATAAAATATAAAATATAAATGTGCTAATTATTTTAGCATAATTTGGTAAATTCGCGTATTTCAAAGAAACAAGAACGTTTGGTGTATTTTTGAAGACAATACAAACTAAATGATTCAATTAAGTTTGGACATTACACACACAGACACACAAACGCATATATATATATATATATATATATATATATATAAGTATGTATACACACGTATATGTAGATGTATATATTTATACATCTGTACATACATATGTATGTATATATACATATATATATATATATATATATATATATATATGCATACTTATCTGTGTATATACTCGTATTAACTATAGGTATGTGTGTGCTTCTGTTTGTAAAATTCGTTGTGTAAATGGACTTTTTATCTATTTGCATTAATATATACGTCGAAAATCGCATATATACGCCCATCGCCTTTGCGTGTTATTCATCCGCAAGAAAATACACATGCTAACACACACACGCATATATATATATATATATATATATATGAATATATATATATATGTATATTAGTGTGTATATATGTATATGTATGCATTTATTTTATGCATACACATATTGATTTTCATATGGATATAGTGATAGACATATTGATATCTGACAATTTATCCTTTCCGAAAATGTTTTGCTGTGATGAAGTTGCTTTCAAATGAGGTTATGCCCGTGTAGGTCTGTATGCCATTTTATTTTTATGCCTTTCATTCTGTAGAGGAGTCGTTGGCTAATTGCTCAAGGAATCGAGAATTGTCGACGTAAATACTGGAAAATATGACACATTCTTTTTGTAGATACATCAACGCATATATATATATGTATGTATATATATATATATATATATATATATATATATAAATTCAACGCTGAATTTTATATACGCAGAAATAGTCTAATTAACACTTTAGTAGAAATTTATTTCAAGCCTGAATTGTAATATTATCATTGAATATAGCCCAGCTTGCATTTCATTAAATTTAAATAATCTTGACTCCTTTTCCTAATAATAATAATTCAATATAAACTACAAGAAATAAAATCAATAATGACATGATTATATAAACTTTTTTCAATAAAAGTCGCGACAGAAAATATACAGAAAGCAGCGTAAGTAAAATCAATTACATGTATGGCTATAGATAATTATTTAAAATGCAGACATATTTATTGAATATGTTCCAATGTATATGTGCTTGAATGTCAGAACCTGTAAGTGTTTTTAAAACCCTAGACACATATAACTCAACCACCTTCCCTCCCCCGTGGCTTTGAATCCTCTACGAATGAGGTGTCCTGCTAAATTTATTTTCTTCATTGTGTCAATTATACTTTCTTGTAAATATGATAAGTGCTAACTTCCGTTCCAGCTTCTAAAACCTATATGAGAGGATCTTTAATCCTTATAATTTTTCTGTCTTTATGTTATATATCCTATTTTCTAGTCTCACCCGTTTATAATGAACAAATGCGTTTAAGTGGTTTTACTCTCTAAATACAGCTTTCATAAATTAGGTTTCATATGAAAGTTAATATCCAACAGTGGTCTATGCTAATTCTTTGTACAGTTGATTCCCTAAGAATTTACACATTTTAAATAATTTTATCAGGAATTAAAAATTAATAAAATTTATATAAATTATAGAATACGTTTCTCGGGAAATAATAGCTATATTCTATTTTTTAGTTAAATCATACCTGTACTGTGCTCGCAAAAATATTGAGCTATTCCAAATGTGTTCATAGGATGTTACCACATTGCACGTCATAGATCATTTCATATGCTTGAATTTGAGTTTCACAGATTTCACTTTTCAAACTGGAATATACATTTAAAAAGCACAATCCAAAGTAGAATGTGATTTTACAACTGTTTCTGTATCCTCATGGTTACTTCGATAGCATGTCTATTTCATACAATCATTTAAAAAAAAATCAATTTTCAATGGGAAAAATCTAATTACCATATCTATTTTGTTTATAACGTTTCTTTGATTAAATGAGTCATTTATAGAAAATACATGGATCAAGGAAAAACTTTAAAATATATGGGTTCCTTGTTAAACAATGGGCTCTGAATTTAAACGAATAAATTCAGAATTCATATATATATATATATATATATATATATATATATATGTATATATATACGCATTATATATATATATACACGCATTATATACATATATGTATATATATATATATATATATATATATATATATATATATATATTTATATATATATGAATTGAATCGACCTGTTACGCACACTATTTGAAAAGGGACATTTTTTCCGAAATTAATAATGGAATACGTCGCATTAAAACAATTAAGTCATTTTACCATACAACTGAATATATATATATATATATATATATATATAAAATAAAGTAATAAAATATATATATATGTACTTATTTATTTGTAAATCGCCACTTGTTCTCGTCTCCTCTTACCAACAGCGACTATAATTCATTCCTCGCATTGTGACAACCTTCTAAATCTCTTTCATATATATATATATATATATATATATATATATATATATATATATATATATATATATATATATATATATATATATTAGGGTGGATCGATTTTGGAACTGGACAAAATGGCATTTGAAGAAAGTTGCAAAATAATGTGAAAAGTTACCACAAGAAATATTTTTCTTTAAAAACGTTTATTTTGTTGAGCATTCAAACTTAAATACCAAATGAATTCGAATTTTTATTGCGGTATCGTTGTCACTCCGAGTACCTATCGCTTAAATAAACCCGAGTATTAAAAAAAAGAAATACAATACATTATAATAATAAATATTTTAAAGTTTGTCATTCCGTATTTTTAGTAAAATGCAAAAAAGAAAATTTCCAGATTAAGCACATTATTTACAGCTGTCCTCTTCAACAAAAAGTAAGTTATTGTCCATTTTGCCAATGTCTTTGTGACATAACCTTATATCCAAACCAATTTCTATATTTTAATGCAAACTAATTTTGTATCGATCTGTTTAGATGTATTTTAATATAAGTAACGTCTAATTTGTTAAATGCCAGTTAAGGACCGTAAATACCTAAAGGATCAGAGGAGCAAAATAGGGCCGAAAGGTACTTTTTAGCTTGGTTCAGTTGATAAATGTTCTATAAAAATAAAAAGGAACGAGAAGGGTTAATAAAAAAATGTACATCCATCACCAACACATTCAACTTCACAACAAAACTCCAGAGGTTAATAGATTTTATTGTAAATGTGTATGCTATTTGTTGGTTTGAAATTAAAAAAAAATAATAAATTCCACAATCGCCAATTGCACATTTTTAATATAGTCCACAGAATTAAGGAGCAGCCGCATTAAATCCAGCATTACAAAAGATACAAGATAATGCATTTTGTTTACTCTTTGAAAACCTTTGATAGCCAATGGTCAAATCTGCGGAATGTACAGTAAAGAAGAACCTTTAAACAGAATTTTGGCTATAAGGTAAGTAAACATTTATTCATATATCAATGGCTCAATCATTTATTCCTATGTATGCAAACATTTTAAAGATTTTATCTAATTATTAAAGCAGTGCACATTGACAGTTTTTAATATTCAATTAATTTTAATATTCTTTCAGGAGTGGGGTGGCTACCAAGAAACTATTAAAAAATACCAAATATTTATTTTAATTCAGCTCAATGGGCACAATTAATAAATCTGACATTGTGTGGTATTTTTGAATCACCAATGATGGAAGATTTTTCTGATTCTGAACTTCGAGAATCATTATTTAATGGAAACAAGCTTGACTTGCCAGATTTGCCATCACATTCTTAGGGCGTGCAACGGGCAGTCATGTTAACAATGGAACATCACAAACTATATATGGGTCTCAATCAAGACATTGACCCATCACAGCCAAGTTTGGAGTCAGAAATAGAGACTGTCATTTTTGGTTAAGGAATCTTATAAAGAGCAATTTTACTCTCTCTATATATATATTAAGCTCTATCAAAATAATGTTTAGGTTTTTCCTTATTTGTTTGTTATATTTTCACTTGTAACAGGAAATAAACATTTTAAAACATTGAAATATCACTGCTTAATTCATAACATGAAACCACAGTTTGTAAATGCAACTTCATGATAAATGGAGAACGTGTCAATTATCTCAACTAAAATAACCTTTTCAGGTATATGCAAAGATTCTGCTCTGAGAGATCAACAGCGGGTGCGCTTATTATAATATTACACAGAATAAGTGAATTTATGAGGAAGGTTCCATTGCTAGAGCGGTAGCTCTTAGCATATCTAGGACCTTTGATAGGGTCTGATACAAAGATTTATTTCATAAAATCACTAGCTACGGAATAGCTGCAAGTAATCCTTATTAGTTTACTACTACTACTACTACTACTACTACTACTACTACTAATAATAATAATAATAATAATAATCTAAAAGTACAAAAGTATAACGTGTAGTTATGAGTAAAATACCAGCGTATAATCAAAGAAGAACATAAAAATATATTAAATGCATGTAATAAAGCGTGACGCAACGGTGATATGTAACTGTGGTATGTATTAATATATCCATATATATATATATATATATATATATATATATATATATATATATATATATATATATATATATATATATAGTTAAAGCCGAAATTATTGACACCCTTTCAATTTTTGCGTTTTAGGAGAAAAATATATTTTTTTCACTAATTATTTTTATTAATGTGTTGATGAACATTTATATCGACCATCTACAGATCTCCTGAAACACTTTTAGTTTATTATAACATATTCAAAATTATTATTATTAATGATAACTAAAACCAGATGAATTCTAATTTATTGGCACCAATGATTTTTTATCATTAGGATTCACGATATTTTATGCAAACATAATACTTGTGTGTTATGATTTGGGTATTGCATCATTTTCTAGAACGTTCCAAAGCCTTCTATAAATAACGTGCATTAGTCAATCCTTTACATTATAGATAACATCAGAATGCAAAGATGGCTAAAATTAAGGAACACAGTTTCGTTGTTAGAGAGAAGGTAGTGGATGCACACATAAAAGGTTGTGGATACGAATCACTTTCTAACCGTTTTGAAGTTCCTGTATCAACAGTGAGAAACATTATCAAGAAGTACGGTGTTGTCAATACAATTCCAAAATTGACGGGTCGAGGCCGTAAAAAGGAAAGTTCTCCCAGAACTGTACGACAAGTAATTCGAGAGGTGGAAAAGGACCCGAAAACTACTAGTAAGAAAGTAGTCTAACAATTAAGCGATCAAGGTATTGGAATTTCTGTTTCAGCGTTGGGGAGAGCACTGAAGTCACACGGGATTCAGGGGTACCGACCAAGGAAGACTCCTCTCATCTCGAAGAAACATGTTAAAGCCCGCTTAGAGTTTGAACGGGAGTTTATTAACGAGGATTCAACATTTTGGGGTTCAGTTTTATGATCAGATTGGTCTAAAACGAACTTTTTGGAAGCAAAGATGTGTCGTGTGTATGACGGAAGAAAGGAGAAGCCTTCAAACCAACGAATACAGTCTCGACAAGGAAGTATGGTGGAGGAAACCGTATGTTTTGGAGTTGTTTTTCGGCTAATGCCACTAGAAACTTGTTACTGTGGATGGCATCATGAGGCAAGATTAATACATTAATTATTGACTGAAAATCTGAAACCTTATGCATAACTTAGTCTTGGAACCAACTGGGTCTTCCAACAGGACAATAGTCCAAAACATACGACGAAATCGGTGAGGAAATTGCTATTGGATAATGAAATAAATGTCCTGAAGTGGCCAAATAAAGTCCGGACTTGAATCCAATGAAAAACTTGTGGGTTGTGGTGAACGCGAACGTGAAAATAAGGAAACCAAGGAACCTGAGGGAATTAGAAGATATCGTCAATGCAGAATGGTTTAATATTCCTGTTGATTTGTGCAGGAATTTAGTAATGTCGTCTAGAAAACAACTGGAAGCTGTTATTAAAAACAAAGGCGTTGTAAGTGGCTATTCATAAAGGGTGCCAATAAATTTTAATTCGTTTGTTTTTTTATCATTAATAATATTTATTTTGAATATTTTATAATAAACTAAAAGTGTTTCGGGAGATATGTTGAGTGGCGATTTAAATGTCCATCAACACTTTAATAAAAATAATTAGTGAAAATTGTGTTTTTCTCGAAAAATTGTAAACATTGAAAGGGTGACAATAATTTTGGCTTTAACTTTATATGCGCCAGTGTGTGCAGGCATATAATACGAAGCATTGCTTACATAGGGTTGATTTATTTTCCCAATTTACTTGCATGCGTATTGAGCTGATGATGTAATAATGCTTTCATGTATGTGTGGGCTTATTTTTTTAAATCTATTCTACCTTTTTATTGTTTACCAGCTGGAGCTTTTTCTATCCTTATATATTTGTTTTATTATTAGAAATATATTTTTCAGATTAATTTATTGCTGTATAATTTATTTAAACCCATATACACCCACACCCACACACACCCACACACACACACACACACATATATGTATATGTATATATATATATATATATATATATATATATATATATATATACAGCATACCCTCTATATATGCATCTATATTTACATATATATATATATATATATATATATATATATATAAAGTAAAAGATGGTCATACACTTTTTGAAAACACTTATTTTTAAAGTAAAATTTAAATAGGAATTTGAAAACGTTTTAGTGTCGAATATAATGATAACACCATTTTTATTTACTTATTTTTTTTGTAAGTCCGATATTTCGCTAACATCATAACCTCATCAGTGTCGAAAGTCCGGTTCGTGAATTTTTTTAATTTTTTTTTCATTTTCGTGTTATAACGAAGAGAAGAGATTTTGCGTGTTGTTCCGGTGATTAGCGAAATATCGGACTTACATAAAAAAAATCAGTAAATAAAAATGATTTTATCATTATATTCGACACTTCAAAGTTTTCAAATTCGCATTTAAATTTTAAATATATATATATATATATATATATATATATATATATATATATATATATATATATTGTGCGAGTTAGTTGGTTTATAAGTCAGTTCTCTATTGACTCCCAAACTGCTGCGCAGATAATTTTAGCATTTCTATACAAATGTACTAGATTTGTCTGGAAGTGTTCTTAAATAGGTTTGGTATAAAAGTGTTTCGAATAAGTGTCAAAATCGATAATCTAAAAATTCGGATTAAAGAATGTGTAATCTTATTTTGGACCGCTTAATATTTTCCTATAGACTACAATAGCGAGTGTTTTTAGAAGGTTTCTCGTCGTACAAGCGGAAAAGCGCGGTGTATAAAATCAAAAATAGTTCTTTACTAAGAAAGAAGCGCATTCGTCATACATATTTCCATATTTCTCTCTCTATATATATTCTCTATTAAAGCACAATTAAACCATGATATTGCTATTAGAATTTTAAACATTGATTAAATATATCATATAAAAATAATTTTATAAAATAAGTAGTAGGTGCGCAACAGTGTAATGGTGAATACACTGCATTGCGGACAAATCTTTGTGTATTAGTATGTGGCTTTCTTCTTGACAAGAGCAGGCAACTGATCGATTAAATTTGCGAATAGGACATTTTAATAGTCTTGATGACAATAAAATAACGGACGTATGAAAAATTAGTTTATCATCATTCAGATACGGCCAACGCTGGGTTTCTCCTAGTATATATATATATATATATATATATATATATATATATATATATATATATATGTATATGTGTGTGTGTGTGTGTGCGTGTGTGTGTGTGTGTGTTTCTCTTCAGTCTCGAAAGACAAAGGACAGCCCTTAGGGGCAGTAGCGCGTGTAATTGTGAGACAAAGGTTGCGGAATCTCCAACCACACCTCTCCAGAATTGAAACTGTTGGAGTTCAGTGGCAAGGAGAAAACCAGGACGTCTGGAAACAATGCCGAGAGCACATAAAGCACCTGAAAGTCCCAAATGGTCACTTAGTACTGACCCAGTTCAACGTTGCTTAACTGACCAGGTTCAACGTTGAACCAGCTTTACTGACCAGGTTATACGTTGCTTAACTTCGGTGATACAGCGGGAACCTGTGTGCCAACGTGATTATGCCATGTGTATATATATATATATATATATATATATATATATATATATATATATATATATATCGCATCCGCGTCGTACGCAGGAATAGCTAAGCAGAAAGTTATATAAAAATGGAACGAGAATATAGATGAAAAGGAAGGTCTATTTTTCATTTTTTGTTCGGTGGACTTCGCAGAACAAAAGAAACCAAGTAATTATTTTTGCATTCTTTTTTTTTCCATTATTTTAGAATTATTTCGTCAGAAGACTTTGGCGATCACAGAATAAATAATTGAATCACTGAACTTGAGTTAACGGCGAATGTGAACGTAGCGTCTGTGATTCGACTCTAGAGTACGATCAGGTCACTTTGAACGACGCCACGAGCTTTGCGATATGTTATGTCTAACGTTATTTTAACTTATATAAACTTAAATACCGAAGTAATGATGTAACACAAACTCATCGAGCCGAAACCTACTTACCAGCATCTGTTATTCGAAGTATATGTATTGAACTACAAGACTTGAGATGTAAAGAAAAATGATTTAGATAATATTTAGGAAGTTGGATGCACCAGTTTCATATAAATATTGAATTCTATTCTGTTATTTTTATTACTTAATATTTTAATACGTTGCTTTTGTAATAATAGGATATATCATTCTTTAAAAAAATGTTAATAAAATCGAATTATTAATAAGAGCGATTAGATGAAACGTATTATTTTTTTTCCAAAAGTGAGTATGTAAAAACAATTTCGAATGCTTTCTCAGAAAATTAATTACTTTTCACTGCTGTGTGTGTGTATATATATATATATATATATATATATATATATATATATATATATATATATATACATATATATATAAACATAAATATATATATGGGGGGTTGGGGTGCGTGTGCGTGCATAAATAATGCATATACATGATATATGTATATATATATATATATATATATATCATGTGTTCACATATATATATAATATATCTATACAAACATACATATTTATATGAATATCTACAAACATATATTGTTTTCTATATTTATATAGATATGTATATACAATTGTTAGATGCTCCGACTACTGTTTGGGCGATCTGGTTTCAATCTTTGCTTGAGGTAGTTACCTGTCCTGTCGCACTGATGAGCTGTGAAACAGCTAAACACTACTCTATGATGATGACTATATATATATATATATATATGTGTGTGGGTGTGTATGTATGTGTGTGTGCGTGTGCGTGTGTGTGTTTGTGCGCGTGTGTGTGTGCGCGTGGAGTATATTCATATATACACGCACATATATATATATAATTATAACACTCAAATGACCTTGTAACGAGTGATGTACTCAACTTTCCGGTTTACGACATCCGGTTGCAGAGGCGCGCATAAACATTAACCCATAACAACGTAAACAAATAAGCACAAATCGCTTCATTTACAGATTTTGACCTGCTCACTGAAATATCTACGTCATAATTTCGAAATTATTATTATTAACATTGGAAGTGTGGGAGTGTTTTGCAACTATTCTATATTACAACTATACTGTCGCTATTTCCTTACAACTAAACAACTTTAACCCGCTAACAAACATAAGAACAATTGTAGTAAAGCCAAGCCTACTACTACTACTACATCTTCTTCTACTACTACTACTACTACTACTACTACTACTACTACTACTACTACTACTACTCTCTATCAATCCTTTTTCCTTCCTTGTGCTTTTTGATTTTTTGTTTACATTTCTAGATACAAAATAGTTGTGTGAGAACGGTGAATTTGTAGACGTATCTACTAATCTGTTTCAATATATGTTTTATTTTGTTTTATTTATTTAGTTTTTATTTTTTGTTTCAGGTTTTATTATTTTTATTTATTTTTTTTTTTTAGATTTTAATTTCCTATAACTTGGTTGAAGGATTCCAATATGGGTTTTTCATTCTTATATTTCTCATCGGTAGGTCCATGTGCGTTTTTGCTGTTAAATGACTTTCGTCGGCGTTTGATTCGTAGGAAAATCATGTTTAATTTTCGATTTTTGAGCGATTATTCGGAAAAATAGGTAACTTTACACGAATAGGGAGAATTTTGTATCATGTTTGAGGGATCGGCTCGTGATTTTTCATTTTAATATACTTTCATAGAAATGTTTTTTTTTTTATGTAAAAAAAAAACAAACTATTTTCTTTACTTCACAAGTGTCACGCTCATACATGAATTCCATAGCAAATATAACATACTGACCCAGGGCTAGTCTAGTATATATATATATATATATATATATATATATATATATATATATGAGTGTGTACCGGTAATCTAGTTTATTATTGCTTACGAGCTGGTACCTAAACGTGATCTCATAGATCAGATTACAAGCCCCTAGTTCGCATTAGATAACCAAAGTTAATCAACGTTGAGCCAAGTAAATATTAATATTAATTACCCTTTGGGAATCCCAGGTATTGAAAGTGATTTCCGCTTATCTTGACATTATTTCTAGAAGTCCTTGACTTTTTCTGTCCACTGGACTCCAGCAGTGACGATGCAGGACTGGTTGGTTACGGATGGCCAACTCTGGCCTCACTCATATTCGCGAAACTACCATAAATGCAGGTATGCATTATCTTCCGTCTGAACAGAAGTGATGATTGAGCTAACCATTACGGTTTTGGTTGTCCGTGCATAGTGTGATGCACTTTACTTTTGTTTTACATATCTAGAAGTGTAAGCCATTTTGAGTTTCAGAACAGTTTCAGATGGTTCGCTGTTACACACAAGTCCTGGGAGGTGACTTGTTTGTAGTAGACAGTTCCACAGAACAAAATATTCTTACCGTGTCGAAACCCGGGAAAAGAACATGTGAAATTGCTCCAAAAAAGGTTTAATATTTATGAAGCAATTCTGGTTTCTTATTGGTTGGTAGAAGAACGTGAATTAATTTGATTCGTCAGTTCTTAGCAGCATCGTTTATAAATAGAATCGTCCGACTGTGTGGGATCATCCCCCCCCCATTAAAAGTCCATTTTGATTGGATGTGTCTCCAAGCGGCTTCAGCTGCATGGAGACAGGGTAGTACATGTCAAGGATTCGTCACTTGACACTCAGCCCAACAGGTGAGGAGCCAGGAACCGGCCCAGCACCTGTGGGACTGAGGTACACCGCCTGGGTAATACCTACGAGGTCCACCCTCCCAGGCCTTGCCACAAGGCTTTTCGGTGGGGCAAGTTTATTGCTTGCTGCCTGAGGCGCCCCGACCGGGGAATGCTGACGGGGTTACTCAAGCAATTTTTAAAATTGCAGGAGTGCCCCTCCTTTAGGGGAGCCTGCGGCGTTCCCACTTTTCAGGCCTTGTGCCAAATATTGCCGATGTGGGCGGCAATTAAATAGCTACCCCATTAAAAACCAGTAGTCTTTTGTACTGCGCATTATACTGTAAGTGAAATCTCTCCTCTCTGTCATTTTCCTTTTGATTCTTCTTCACCGAGTCGGATTTTCTTTTTCCACACGACCTTCCCCCCTACTGTTTTACTGTTATTCTTAACAGTTGTTCGGACTTTTTCAACCGTTTTTTTAAAACGGTCCGGCTATGGCCGCTCCTGCGAGCCAAACGCCTGTCGTCATTAATATGGAGACGGAGAACGTCGCAGCTGCAACGCCGAACTCGTGGACCAATCCCCCGAAAGTAGACATAGACGTGACCCAGTTCATCAAGAAGGCAAAACAATGCCTGAACAAAGTTACCAGCACGGGACTGATAGCGGACATTCCAAAACTGGAAGAAATCCAAAAGAGGTGCTTAACACGGTTTGTCGTAGACAGAAAGACAAAGAAAGTTATTCGAGCTTCAGTTGACATCATTATCAAACTATTAGCCAACGTCGGATTGAGACCTTTACGCGTAATTAAATGTAAGGGTTACAATTCGTGGAGCGCTCTTTTCAACACCTCACAAGAGTACCTCACAATTTCCCAAAAGGAAATAATTACGCAACACCATATCCTAAGAACGGAATATATGGGCAAGAGACGCACCACAGTCTCAGTATTCCACGTTCCTCACTACATAGACGGCGAGCAGCTAGGTGCCTTCTTCTTAAAATTCGGGGAGATGGTCCACGTGGAAGTAGATGAGTTTCACGGAGTATGGGCATTTGACATACTATTAAACAAAGAAGACTTCCTAAGTATCCCGTTCTTCTTGGTAGTAGGAAATGAAAAACTACCAATTATAGTGGCCGGCAGACGTCCAACATGTTTGAAATGCGGGGAAATCGGACACCTCACATCGGAGTGTCCACTTAAAAAAAAACATAACCAAAACCCAAAGAAAACTATAGGCCAGCACTTGGGAACCAGCGTACAAAGTGTTCCCAACCAACCAGCTAAAGAAGTGACCAACGACACTGAAACCCTTAAAGTAGAACCATGGCAGATCGCCCCCGGCAAAAGACCCCCGGACGTATCGCCCTCGACCAGATGAGGGAGGAAGCGATGCTACAGAATGACCCCGGTAGGGAAAAATATATCGAAATTTTGAACTTAATAAAAAAAAAAAAAACTGGACTCCCCCAAAAAACAAAGCCCCCAATCCCCATGCAAATCACCTCCACCAAAAAACATCAGCCTCATTACTCAGTCCCCCACGACATTCCAAACTCCTTCCCCTTTCAAAATGCCTCCTCCAGTCACATCTCCCATCCCTCCAAAAACGCCCAAACTAACACCACTAAGCCCCCTTAAGAAACACAAATCTTCCACTCCTCTTCCAGTCACCTCTAAGTTCCCTCACAACGCACCTCCTGCTTCTCCTGAAAAAAACCCTACTGACCCCACTAACATGGACACTACCCCCGCAATTGACCAAAAGAAAAACCCCTCTACCTCCCTGGAAAAGATATCTGCATCATCAACCCAGCCGCTATAAACAATAGCAAGAACCTTAAAGGTGCAGACCTCGGCAAGTTAGTATATTTCAGGGAGATATGGGGGAGAGCTAATAGACACCTCCATCAATTTCCCGAATGCAAGACGAATATTAACCGTTATAAGGAAAAAGGAAGAGGCAAAAGACCTATGGCAAATGCTGGAGGAGGCAAACAAGACCTTTAATCTTTCCCCTCCCCTAGCCATATTCAAGGACTCAGATATAAGAAGTTTTAAAAAATGTTGTGTTGGGAGGGTCCTGGTAAAAATGCACCCCTCCCTGTATAGGATAGCAAAACTAACCTATCCTCTCTCTCGTGACGGACTCATCGATACTGCGATGGGTACCTATTCCCTCACGAGAGCTATCGGCACGCTCACGACCGCGATGTTCGTTTCTGGTTCTCAACCCTAAGGCACAATCATGGATCTCAAGCTTGCTAGTGTGAATGTCCGAGGGCTAAGGGCCGACTCGCGAAAATGGCGCTTGAGTTTGGACCTGCAGCACCTTGGAGTGGATATTTGCTGTGTGCAGGAAACCCATTTTATTCCTGGTGACCATTTACGTGCGCTGTTTAAGACCTTTAAGCATTATTCAGCGTACTTTAATTCTCACTCTAGAGGGGTCTCCTGGCTAGTTAAAAGCTCCCTAGATGCGTCCTGTGACCCTTGCTACATGGATCCGGAGGGAAGACTATGCGTTTTGGATGTTACCATGAAGGGTAGGGCATTACGTCTTATTGGGGTTTATGCACCCAATAGCCACGTTGAGCTGGCTGCCTTTTTTCGGCGAATCGAGCAGTTCATGGATACTTCTCAAACGGTTTTCTTAGCGGGAGACTGGAACGCGGTCCTGGATCCCGAGTTAGATCGATTTGGGTACCTTCTAGGGGAACTAACAGAGATCGGGATGCTGCTTTATTTCGTGAATTTGTGGATAAGTTTGATCTCATCGACAAATTCCGAAATGAAAAGCCCCGTGACTTAGTGTGAACTTGTACAGGTAGACGCGGCTCCGATCCGGTACAGCTCTCGAGCTATATCGACCGGTTCTTAGTTAGGAGAATCGATGTAGGAGTATTGGATTGTCCAAATTTCCACAACATATTTTACTCGGATCACAGACTTGTCCGTGTACGGGTAAACTTAGATAGACCTAAGCCTAGATTAGCCGGTTACTGGACGCTCAACACGTCGTTATTCGATGTGAAGGGCTTCCGGGAAGGAATATTACTAACCATACACCGGGAACTGACGGGGGCCATTATAGGGATACGTGGTGGGTAAAAATTAAGGAAGCCATTAGGTTCTTTTCAGCCAATTTTAGCAAAAGACTCAACCTAGAATCTAGGGCAGCAAAAGCGACGCTAGAGTCTAGATTAGATTGGGCGGTGGAGGAGGGGATAGTGCTAGCGTTAATCTAATTAAGGCTCAGCTTGCCTCCCTTACTGAAAAGGAGCACCAAGCTTTAGCGATTAGGGCTAGATTAAAAAGAATGCCCCAGGAAGCAACAAAAATGGCCGCTGAACTGCGTGCAGAGGAGCTGAGGCAAGCGGCCGATAAGCACATCGCTCGTGTCACATTGCCGGACGGGCATACCGTGACCACAAACTAGGGTGTGCTGGAGGCGTTTAGATGTCATTTCCAGGAGCTTTTTCCCATGAAACCCGGTCTGTCATTAGAACAGTTCGACATCTATTTGGCTGACTTTTCTCGTCTTTCGACGACAGAAGCAGCTAGGTGCGAAGGTGGCATAACGCAGGATGAAGTCATTGAAGCCTTAAAGCGGATCGACCTTAATAGGTCTCCGGGGATCGATGGTCTGCCCTACGAAGTATATTTGAGGTTGTCACACATCTTTGTCCCTTTGCTGACGGTTTTATTTAACTCATGGTTTAGGAACGGCTCAATCCCCAAGTACTTTACCATGGGTGTGATAAAACTTGTTCGTAAAAGCAAAGATGGTGGCGATGGGTTAGGTAATTTCAGGCCCTTAACGATGCTTAACGCGGATTTAAAGATTTTGGCCAAGATTCTCGCAAATCGCCTGCAGCTTGTCCTGGCTCGTCTTATCAGCCCCGAGCAAACGTGTGCCGTGAAGGGAAAGACAATCCAGGATAACTTGCACACGATACACCTGATGATAGAAAAAGTCGACACTGAGGCCGCGCTGATCAATTTATATCAGTCCAAAGCCTTCGATAGGGTTGACCATCGGTACTTGGGGGATGTTTTGTCGGCGGCCGGTTTTGGCCCGCAATTTCGCTCGTGGGATCATCTTCTCTATGCTAACCCGCGGTGGCGGTAGAAGTAAATGGGAGGAGGTCGAACCCTTTAGTTTGTCACGTTCAATTCGTCAAGGGTGCCCGTTATCACCCATGCTGTACGTGCTCGCAATAGAGCTATTTTTGCGCAAGCTAAGGGTGAACCCGGTCCTACGCGGAATCACTTTGCCAGATGCGGATGCCCAGCTAAAGTACTCCGCCTATGCCGACGACGTAACTGTGCTTGTACTGAGAAGTGCTGAGATTAGTGTCGTCGGTGTAGAAATCACATTGTATGAAACGGTAACAGCGGATAAAATTAACTGCGACAAGTCTTCGGGTTTGCGCATCGGTGCCTGGAGGGGTATGCCCTTCAGGGACCCTTTAGTTGGAGCGACGGGTCCTGCAAGATATTCGGCGTCTTGTTTGGTCCTGACCTCCAGCTGGAGAAAAATTGGTCGGAGGTTCTGAAAGCGGTCCGATCCGCAGCTGCGCTGTGGATCAGTCGAAACCTTTCATTAAAGGGGAGAGCGGAGGGTTGTAATACCCACATCTATCCAATCTTCATTTATCGTCTATCAGTGCTTCCAATTCCGTCAGATACACTGCTTTATCTGCAGAGGGTTCTTTTCAACTTTTTATGGCTTGGTAGGGCCCCCATGGTCTGTCGCGATGTCTGCTACCTACATCCTTCTGAAGGCGGTCTTGGTATGCCAAACGTGGAGATTCGGCCTCACACATTACGACTCTACTACCTTGATCGAATGTGCACACAGGATAGGGAAGACGGTGCCCTCTGGATAGAGGACACCAAGAAAGCCTTTCCGGCTTTGAGAGGGGTGCACCAGTCCGGGGGGGGGGGAGGCACACAGGTTGCCCCGAGGTGAATGCCCCTACTACCGCGAGTGTCGGCGCGCGCTGAAGTTCCTCTTAAGAGTTTAGGAATGCCTCTCCAACGCTCTGCTGCTGTCCCGAAAGGCATTATATCGGGTACTAGTGAGGGGATCCGTAAGGGAGTTTATTGGTGATGGGCTCCCTTTGACGAAGGGGCAGCTCCGCTCAATCTGGCCTTGAGCGCCTGGGTCGGGATGCCTCACTAATGACGAGGCATCCTTGACCTGGCTGGTAATTCGGGATGCTCTCTGGGTCGGTAAGAGGCTTCACTCAGGTGGCTTGGCGGTTTCGCCTATTTGCAAGCGATGCGGCGATGAGGTGGAGACTTTATGTCACGCCTTCGTTTACTGTCGCATCGTTTTGCCGCTGATTGAGTTTGTTACAGGTCCCATGGTCCGCATACTGAACATATTGTCGTTAACTTTGGTTCCTATCAATGTATGTAGCAATTGGTCTCCGACAACGGATAGGATTAAAAAAGAATTGTGTTTGACCTTGCTAACAGTATTGAGAGGTGTCATTTGGAAAACACGTATGAGAGTGGTCTACGGATCTGAGGACTTCGCTCCCCTCGACCATATACGAATCTTCCGTTATAATTTGAGGGGTCGTATCAAGCCCGAGAGAGTTAGACTCTCTTCGTCAGGTTTTCTTGAAAGGTGGGTGTCAGTTGCGCGTGGGTGTCTGGTGAGAGGAGCAAGTCTTGACTGGTTCTTGGATGTCCATTAGGTGAAGAATTTTGGGTAACAGAAACGAACGTCAGCCCTGACTTGTTTAAATCCAGAGTAGGTTACGGTTTAGAAAAGATTATTACCATTTTTTAGGCTCCTGTGTTCATAACCTATCTAGTGTGTGATAGAGATCATTAGGCCCTTTTTAAGTTTGTCCCGTTTATTTATTTTTTTTTTAGCGTCGTTCCCTTCCCCAATTTAGGTGACAGATCGCTTGATTCGCCAGAGATGCGGGTCTTCTTTCGAAGTGTTCGTAAGAGGTGATGAAAGAAAGCGTTCGGACCCACATCACTTTTTCGATTGGCGAATCAGCGCACCTGCCACAGTTTAGTAACAGGGGGGTCTTTTGTTACTAACATTGTATATACCCCATTGTATTTTGTACTATAAAATTTTTATATCCCAAACACCCCTTTTCTTATGGGTTGTAATTAGTTTATCATGGTATGGTGTTATGGTGAATGATGAAGGATATATACATACGCTGATGAATGTATAGTATGAATGTGGTATTGTGGTGAAAGTAGAGTGAATGTAGGAACTAGTTAGGTTAGATTAGTTAGCTTTAGACAAAGAAGACCGCCCTTCCCCCTCCCCCATGCTCGGCCTTGTGCCAAATTTTTCTAAAATATATCCTGTACATATTTTTCTGAAAATAAATACTTACCCCATTGAAAACAACAAAATATTGCAACAACATATAATGCAGTTTCCTTATATTGGGTTAGAGTTTGTAGCTACTGTTCGTTTGTTTCTCCATTTCACGTTCTCTCCTAAAGATTTAAGCTTTTATTATTATTACCGTCATTATTCTTTTTCTTCTTTTTCTTCTTTTTCTTCTTCTTCTTCTTCTTCTTCTTATTATTATTATTATTACTACTACTAATACTACTACTACTACTCTATATCAACTACGTTCAAATTTCACATATTGAAGTATCTATACAAGCACTGATTTACTGACACATATTTAAAAAAGTATTTAGTAGGTTCGTTATAGAGAATGTTTATAGAGGTCGCTGTAAAACTTTCTATTTGTATGGCGCGTATATGTGATCGGCAATTGATTTGATGTCGTTGATAAATGATGGCCCGGTTCGCGCCCAAACAAACGGACTCACCGCGATTAGATTATTAATTCACATCAAGAAAATATTAGTCCACGCATTGTTCAGGAGTCGTGACGTTCGCCATCTTTGTGAGAACGGACAGTTTCCTTCGAATAGAGTTGCCAAAAACAAACGCGGTTTTGAGCAGGCCTCGGAAGGGGCCAAAATAACAGGCGTTCTGTCTTGTGATGGGAGGCGTAAACAGAGCTTTAGAAGAAAACAGACAAAATAAAACAAAGAAAAAAAAGAATAATATTAACAATAAAAAGGAAATAAAAACGAGAAAAAAGAAGAAAATGAAGACCTAGAAGATAAAAGGGAGAGAAAAGAGAAAGTATAAAAAGGAAAGTATACATTTCTTGCCATGCGTTAAAAGAAAAAGCTGCAGAAGAATGTGTAAATGGTGTGGAAAGAAGGTGTCTGTGCTATCCGAAAAGGGCAAGACGCTAAGAAACGAAAGATAGTTCGGTCAGCAGAATGGCAGAACAGTCTAAGCGTTTGCCAAGATCAATCAATCAGGTGAACATTTGGAAAAGTATCAGAACGAGGCTATTACTCATAACTATGTAGCCATTTGTGGAGATAAATGGACGTTTCTCTTTTAAACATTTTTCAAGAAATAACGCAGAAAAATGATAAGACGTGTCCAATGCACGTTCCAGCGTTGAACACTTGGAAAACTCCTTCTCCCTTGATTTTTTCGATAACTCACACACACACACACACACACACACACACACACACACACACACACACACACACACACACACATATATATATATATATACGTTAATAGATATAATATATTCATGTGTATACAAAGATATGAAAGTGGTCAGAAAATTCCCGATTTTTAGGCAATCATTATAATAAAAAAGTAAGTACGTTAAGGTAAATATAAGAAAGTGTGTTTTTATTTAAATCTTACTTAAATAGTATGCATGGGAGTTCATTTAATTTTATAAGACATAGACCCTTATATCATTGTTTGGAAAGTCTACAATGTAAGCTATTCTTTCCACAAGCTGTTCCATTTATAGAGTTCTGTTATGTCAGGAATGAATCAACAGGACATCATTAATTTTAAAAAAATATTCAATATTAATTCTGGTCATCGCGGGGAACAGAATGACTATTGTTTTGTACCGATTAATATTTTCATGTAGTGCACATAGGAAACGCAAGGAAATTCCACCTCCACCCCAGAAAGCTTGCAAATAAGTTTTATCCGATACATTTATGTATAGAATACCAGCATTATACCGAGTTTTTATTTATATTAAGTAGTATATTTTTAAAGTGTAAGCACGCTCGTGAATAATTCGAAAGCTGAAACCTGAAAATCATCGGTGGGCACACGTCCGATGTATTTTATTATAACGGTAGAATCCTTAAAAAATATTAATAATCCTTAGAGAATATGGAAAAAGAGTCAGCTATTGTAAGCCACTGAATGAACGATGTGGACGCATAATTGTTTTTTATTCTTAGTTTATTTTCAAGTTTAACATTAATGAAGCTGGAATTAGCACAGTTTGATAAGCTAAAAAGAAACTTTAATCCGTAAAATCAGATATCTATTGCTTGGATAGCTATTTAAGCTCGCTTTCCCTCTCTATCTATTTTCTGTATCTCTCTCTCTCTCTCTTTTTTCTTGTTCTATTAAGATCCGATTACGAACTTAGAACGGGAGCTATTCTATCGGCATAATAAGCTGTGATACCTAAAAACTCCCTCTCTGGACGATAATATATATTAGTGGCCTGCCAAAGCCACAGAGAAGACAACCAAACAAAAAATAACCCTAGGCAAAATACATACCAAAACGGCTTAATAGAATCTGTCCTCCAATACACTAGGTACATACAAATGTAAGAACATTTTAGCATATTTTATTGGTTTCAAAATATATGTTCTTACTACCCAAACGTCATAAAATGTTAACTATACAATGGTATTATATAATTAAATAGCACGCAAATGTCTATGTATGTGTGTCCAATGGAACCAAAGATATGAGTATTTAAATATTTAATTTGGCTATATATATATATATATATATATATATATATATATATATATATATATATATATATATATATATATACTGGTGTTAATCGTGACGCCCTCACTGAAGATCCCCAAAAGTATAACATATTAGTGTCTGTAGGTATTTAATAATCATTATAGTAAATAATTATGGCAGCCCCTTTAAGAAACTCGTTCCTTATCGTTGACTACTTTCAGAGTAATTAAAAGTCGGTCAATTTAGCTCTTACGCGCAGATCGTCATATAATTACAAGATCACTGACTGACGTTTAAATACTTAATGAAATACATGTTCAACAGTAAACAACCTCTTTTAAATATATATATATATATATATATATATATATATATATATATATATATATATATATGTGTGTGTGTGTGTTGCTTTGTGAAAAATGATGTCTTTTAAATGCTTCCTATTTGCCCATTGCAGCTTCGCACATTTGTGCTTTTTCCAAAAAAAATTTTCATGCCATATTTCAGAATCTCTGGATTGCGATTTAACTCCCTTATTTCGTTCCCGATGATGTTTTCCTTCAAATCTTGCAGTCTTGTGAGATTTTATGTGTCAATGTCTTCCACCTCGCGAAACGATTTATATATATATATATATATATATATATATATATATATATATATATATATAGCTAAATGTAAAAGGGAAAGAGAAAGTTTAATTTCTACAAAAAGGAGACTAATCCGGATAATGTCAAGCTCAACGAGCTTAAAGAATATGGAATGACGACACAAAACTATATATTGGTAGATATAGAATGGATGATTTATTGAATAATGGAATAAAGGCAAACTTTTGGGGATAGAAGGGACTCTTTATGCCAGGGCATTTCGAAGCCTAATGCTTCTCATCAAGAGAGTAGAGAAGGTGCTATGTAGCATGGGGAAGATGCGGCGTCTAGCGTAAGGTTCATTAGGGACGAAAGAGATTAAGAGGAATTATAAAATTTTGGGGGAGGCTTTATTGAATTCTTAATAAATAAGACGAAGCTTGCTATATATAGTATGATATAAGATTATATATGTTCTTTAACATAGTATTGAGATTAAGGGGTATATGTATTATGGTTTAGGAGGGAGTGTATTGTTGTTGCGTGGTAATTTATCTTAACGGTTTGTGGGGTGTCTATTTTCTATGGAGTGGGTTATTTTGATTTTGATTAGTGCCACCTAAACGATAAATGGCGGCTATAAACTCTTATAATTTTTTTTGGGGGGGTGTAAAACTGAAAAGTAATATGCGGCAATATATTTATAAGTTTATATTGTTATGATATAGGGAAAATGATCATAAGGGGGCAGTCGCAGATTAGGGTGGTAATGACTATGAGTGCGTTTAACTTGATGCAAAAGGTTAAGTATACATATTGATGTCAAAGTCGAGGAGTAAGGAAACCATTACTACTTATGAGAGTGGTAAAAATATACAAAATAATAGTAGGGTAATTATAATAGTATGAAAGATAATAGTAATGAAAATTATAATAATAGTAGTAATAATAAAGCTGGAAATAAAATAGAAGTAAAATTAAAGATAAAAATACAGATAAATATAAAGGCAAAATTAAAGGTAAACATTAAAAATAAACATTAAAAATAATATTACCAATAGTTGTTATAGAAGTAAATTCAAAATTAATGTTTATAACAGTGAAAATGGAGATAATGGTTGTGGGTATGGTAGCAATGACGGGGATAATAGCGGAGATTATAATAATAACAGCAATTATAATGATGATTATAATAATGATAATAATGATAAAAACGATAATAATAACAATAGTAATAGCGTTAAAAACAATACAGTATTAATAATGATAATAATAAAGATAGTAGTAACAACACTTCTACTACTACCTCCAACATCACCCCCACTACTATCAATAATAATAATGAAAATACTGTTAATATTAATTATTATGGGATCGTAAAAAAAAGGAAAATGGACAAGTGGGGGGTAAGAGTAGCAGGAGATGGGGTAGAGGAGTGAGGGGTAAGTGGTCCCGTATACAATAAATTAAAATAAAGATATATATATATATATATATATATATATATATATATACATACATACAACCACAGATTAAAAACACATATTAAAAAAATATATATTTAGAATAAGCCGGTAAAGCGTAACAGTTTGGTGAAAAAAAGCTCCCGGTTTAAATTAAATTAAAGGATTGCTTCACTGGGAATGGTAGTTTAAAGAGCCCACCTTAAAACTTTAAATTTCTTGAAGTTCGATCATAAAGGCCATAATATTTCTGTTTATATGAACAGGTCAGACATAGAAAATTGAATACATACTTTCTCTTTTATGAACACGAGGGATAGGTCCATCGAATCGGCGTAACTACTTAATGTAGTAGTTCTAATCTCCAAGTGATACAAGAAGCACAGTTTATAGCTGTCATTTAAAGCTCCATATTTCTCCAAATATTTTGTTAGGGTGGATTTTTGTAGATTTGTTGGTCTGGTGAAATCTTATTTCTCCTAAGTTGGATTTCAAAAAACTGTATTTTTTCAACGGAGACTCTTGTGATTAATTACCTGAAACTGGACTGGTTCAACTGTGTTCAAATCTAGGTTATATTATCAATAAGAAGTAGCATCTAAAATGAAATTGGAAAATACACCTGTTTGCTTGTAAGCGGTTGGGAACGCGCTTGACTGGTAGTCGGAGGGGTTAGGATAGGGATGAGGATATGCCTGTATGGGTGACAGGGGTGGGTTGGGTTGTATCGGGGGAGCTTTTGTAAGGTTATATTTTCGGTACATTTAAAAGTTTTAATGTAAATAATAGTGGGTGGAGGGTTTGGTGTAAATCTAGTAGTGGATACCCCTTCTCTACTCTTCTGATGAGAAGCATTAGACATAGAAATGCCCTGGCATAAAGAGTCCCTTCTATCCACCAAATCTTGCCTGTATTCCATTTTTCAATAAATGATCCATTCTATATCTACCAATATATAGTTTTGTGTCTTCATTTCATAGTTTTGTTGTCCTATTACTCCCCCCCACATATATATATATATATATATATATATATATATATATATATATATATATATATATATAAACCATAATATAACTCGCCATTATTCTTCGTCACTCTCTGAGCTACGTATAATGACTTTTTCCTGAGAAGTTCGAATTTCATTAAATTTTGAAGACTAAACAGCTATTAGTATACGCGAAAAGTAAAATCTTATTTGTGTAAATGGTCCAAATACTCTATAAATTAAGTGTAAAGCCATTAGACAAAGCATTATTAGAGTAGTTTCTAGGAACTGTTCCTGAGACAGACGGACATGGTAACATTTCTCATTCTCTGTGTGTATATATATATATATATATATATATGTATATATATATATATATATATATATATATATATATATATATATATATATATTGTAAGTTATAAAATATTTTATGGCGATTAAGCTACACTGAATATTCCGCGATTCATCCACTTTTGGATTCTTCAGGCAACGCAGAATATTCAGAGTAGCTTAATTAATCGTAACACATATTTTATCACTTACTAACTAGCTCTACCTACGTATTGAGCATTGTTGAAGTAAATACTTTAAGTTTACGCATAAATTTATACTATATGAGGGTGCGCACGCGCAACTATGCACTAGCAATGTGTTTGTCTTGTTCCCAACAGAACAATAGTCTTACAAATATGACAATTGACGCAGATATCGTATACATCATTATAAACCCAATTCTCTAACGATTGCTATACGGTACCACGTACACATAAGTGATATCAAAATTAAAGCATTCATAACAGTTGGGTACCGTCAGTGAGAAAAATAACTAGACTATGCGCCTATCCGGTATAACTTGTTAGCTTATAACTTAAACGACATCATACACACTGCAAAAATAGAGCTGTTTCACCTATTTATATCTATCTGCGCATGCGAAAACGAAGACTTTATGTTGATTTACGACTTCCTCGTGCCCAATTATTTTCAATGTTGTCACCTCATCGTATAGTAATACCAGCGATAGATCAATACAACCTTTTTCGACATGTTCATATTCACTATATATCAATTTTCATGTCTATAGATTAAAGATTGACTGACGACAGTGGCAGAGACAGTTCTTCAGACAGTCAGAGACGCCAGTCTTACATATATAGATATATGCATATACGTAATAGAGATCAATACCTCTATAAATACAAATTAACATACATATGTGTATGCATATTTCTTTATATATTTTCTGTTTAGCAAATTCTACATTTCTAATTAAATTCAAATTCTATAAATGAGAATAGATGGTAGCTACATGCGTTCGCATATATATATATATATATGTATATATATATATATATATATATATATATATATATATATATATATATACTATTAATGCATCGGCGATGATACGGAATAGGAGACGAACCATTAAGAGGTATTTTTTTTTGTTAAAATGTTTTAAATTAACACTGTTAACCTTAACTTTCAACCCGATTTACCTTATTTTATATTTATTTTAATTTAATTTTATCTTAGTTTGTTTATCAGCATCAACTAGCCAACTATTTTCCTTTATATTTCAAATAATTACCAGACACATCTGCCTGACTTAAAAAAATGTTCGGTTTATTTTTGATGTCTTTAAACAAAAAAAAAACACAATATTTTTGCTGGTGAGGAGACTTTGTTTCCAAAAACTATATCATAAAGTATTGTCCAAGACTCTCTGTCTATCACGATAAAAACATCGTTTCCGACACGATCGTACAAATTATTGATTTTGTTTGCTCTTTCTCATGAAAAAGATTTTTATTTTTTTATTTTAATTATAAATCATCACTCATCTTACTCAATATATATGATATGTTATGTAACTGAATATTATGTCCGTGTTAGGTATGAACAATTCAGTTTAGAAATAATGATTAACAAATACGTTAGATTTTGAAATAGGTTATAAACGGAATTCCTTTGTTTACCAGAATCGTGTGAATGCATGAGCAAATCACACATGCAATTTGAAACATGAGGAGTCACATTGTTGGACCACGCCTCTGACGTCATCAAGAAAGAGCATTCCTAAACTATTGAGAGTTCGAAGTTAGAAAAAGTCAGAGTAGCAGGCTAGAGTTTGAGAGCGGCTTAGTGAGAGATGATGCCCCTGGTGAAGGAGGGAAGAGGACACCATGTAGTCGTAAAGGCTTGAAACTCTGACCATCATCATCACCATCTATATTTGTAAAATGTTGTCTTCGTCTTCCTCAAAGTATTATGTGTCCCCTCCGCCATTATCAATAATGTATCTCGCCTCTGTCTTTTAACAGGAACTGTTACATGATATCTACCAGCTCCATATTAATAATATGAAGCCCCCAAGAATCGTCACAGTGATCGTAGTGATGTAAACAGTTAATAAATGTCTTTATCCTCTTCTGTATTACGTGTCCCTGATATGAACCCTCGACTACACAACACATCTCGGGCCAGACATTTATTTTAGAAACATTCAAATGAAACCAACTAAGATTCAAATCAGTTGCTAAAAAAATTGGGTAATTGTTATGATTGAGTATATTATAGAAGGATAATGAAAGTTTAGCAATGACTAAAATTGATTAAGAATGCCAGACACCATAACTTTAAGTGTTGGACAAGGCGCACACTGCTACTTAATTTGATACTCAGAGTCTTTCAATCAGTAATACATACATTTCTCCTACCTCCATCAAAATAAAACTTATATAACTGGATGCACGATAAAATTTACTTACTATATGGTATTTTAATTTTTTTGTATTGATTTGTATACTTTAAGAAATCACTAATTCAATCTGACTATTAACAACGAAACATGCCAGTATAGCATGCCCACACGTGGTAGATGGCATTTTGCAAATAAGCAGTCAGGGTATGTTCACATAAATACTTGAAGCAGAATACTGCTGCCACAGCCTATCCTGCCTTGAGGAGAGTACAAAATAGTACAAAAATAGTTTGTACATACATACATACATACATACATACATACATACATACATACATACACCCATACATACATTCATACATACATACATATATATTCCATGGTAAATCTAAGCAGAAAAGTTAACGCAAAAATAAAAAGGCCTAGATAATCGGGGTGATAATATAAGAAAAAAAAGGCGTTTTACGTTCTAAGAATATATATTTACATAGTTACCTCGATGTTCAATACACTTGTAAGAAATAAAATTATGCTTTTTTGCTTCGGACGCATGTCCATGACAAGTTGTGTTTTCTTACAGTACATGCGTCAGAGAGATGCATATATTAGGTCAGGTATGCATTCGTTTCGCTATGAAAACAATGTAATTTGCAATCCTTTCATCTATTCCAGCGGAATAAAAATGGGAGTTGTAATTTTGAGAACACAGCTTCGTATATATATATGAATACATTTATGAATACGTGATAGTGTTGTATGTATGACGTGCTAATACACTTTTTTCCAGTAGAACACGAAATATAGTTCTAAATTCCCTATGGTAAAAGCAATATAACTTTTCTCTGCGCACGAAATTAAACAAGCTTAAGAGCTTTAGGCTGGCGTTAAAACTAAAATAAAGCCATGACCTTTGGCTTTACAGTCAGGAGAAAACCAGGAAAGGTGTGCTATTGGCAGCATTCCAATCTTTGAGTGCTAAAGGAATAGACTGACCGTTGGCCGGGTGGTGGATATTTCGACGTCTGTCATAAAAATCTGTGAAGCTGTTTGCAAGGATTCGACATAGTGACCTTTAAACTTTTTTTTTCAAACCATCTCAGCAAAAACATGGCCTAGTTATTTTAGGCGAATGTATTACTTGTTTTTGTTTTCTGTTTTTCTTTTTTTTTAGAAAGTTTTGTTCACATGTTACTGTTACATATAAGTGGGTGCTGTTAATGAGCACGTTATAAAACAATATGTTAATAGAAAATCTCAGTCTGGTATTGACAGCAACAAACGGCAGTTCGTAAATTTAATTAAGATAAGTCAAGCGTTCATTAACTACAGTACAGTCTATCGAAAACATACATGATTGTTATGATACATCGTAAGATCTAATGTTGCTTAGCATTTACGTCTGCAACATCTGTCGTATTATAATTTATCAGATTTTTAAGTATTAATATATGTGCATACATATCTTGTCAGACGAGTGCGACTCCCTGAGACACTTAAAGCCCATGAGCCCAAAAATGACTTCCATAGCCAAAGGATCATTTTAATAGACACATGCCTGAGAGAGTATCTATACACAGATGATGTTATAGAGGCTTAGCTTTGTACGACAGCTAAGTCTTTCTTTCAGTTCAAAATGTTGAGATGCAGCAACAAGCAAGAGCAAGATAGCAGCAACAAGTTAAACTGCAAACCAGCTTAATGCGGGTACTGGTCTCCCGCTTTATGTTTTTTTTTAAATCAGAGATTTGCTTCTCATAGAAAGGTTGACTTCACCACGGCTTACAGGAACCTCTCCACCTAAACACACGCACAAACACACGCGGTACTAGGTTGCCGTTGACCCCGAAAAAGGGTTCATTCGGCCTTTGGAAGATCTTGATTTAATCCTTCAGGGAAACTAGCCAGCCTCCTCACCATAAAGTCCTGTGGGGAACCAGTTTAGTCGCCGGTGACCCGATCATGAGGCAGGTAGTACTGTGTTCCATGGTACCACTAGCATATGGCATGACCTGGCATAAAATACACACAGACAAACACAGACACAGACACAGACACACACCCATATATATATATATATATATATATATATACATATATATATATATATACACACACATGGGGTATAATAACATTTATGAATTCTAGGCGCTGTATGTGTTCTCCGCTCACCTGGGCATTGTTTCCAGTTCTCGTGCACCTTAACTTGCCACCCGTATGCAACAATTTTGACACAGGAGAGGCATGGTTGGGACTGCGCAACTCTTGTTACACAAATTTCGCGCAGACACCTTGACAGTGGGCATCCATCGTCAGTCACGACTGGAGGAAGCAACACACACACACATACATACACACACACATATATATATGTATATATATATATATATATATATATATATATATATATATATATATATATATATATATATCTATCTATCTATATCTATCTATATATCTATAAAAACAGAGATGTGTGTGCCACAGACGATTTCTGATTGGTTAATCCAATAATCACATCTCCTAAAAAACAATGGTTTCTACGCTCTTACCTTTACCATAAAATATTATGGCTTTATTTATTGTCCATCTTGGAAGGGTTTAATTTTTTAATAACTTGTTAATTACAAATTTAAAAAAATACGAAACTTATATACGAAACTAAACTACACGAAATCAAATGCTACGAGCAAGCACACGCGCACACACGCACACACACACGTTCACTACCGTCACGTTGTTATGGCAACCAAACCCGCTGACTTACATAAAAAGTAAACACACACAGCAAATGTGATTTTCTTCATTTTCTCATTTCACTCGTTGTCTTAAATTCATTTCGGGTTTGTATTACTGTACACACAGATTCGAATAAGTTGCCAAAAAACAAATATATAACAAATAAATGTTATCAAAGGCAAGATAAGTTACTTTTCTACCAAACTGGATATATTTTTCGTGTTTTTATTCAATTTAACATGTTTATTCAGCTCGAAAAGCATACAGTGTTTACCGATGTATTGGAAAATTCAAGATGGCGGCCGATTCTCTCTTTAACACGGTAAGTTTGGAAAAAGGTGTAATAAATAAAAAACCGGTTAAAATACTGTTAAAAACTCGCTCAATATATGTTACCGTGACATAGGTTGACATATATTCGGTGGGTTTTTAATAGTATTTTGTATAGTTTTTTTTACTTATAACACCTTTTCCCAAACTTACGGTGTTAAAGAGGGTGTGAGACGCCATCTTGAATTTTCCAACACATCGGTAAACACTGTATGCTGTTCGAGCTGAATAAACATGTTAAATTGAATAAAAACACGAAAAATATATCCAGTTTTTATCGGTTTTTTACCTTCTCTGCAGAAGTACAAAAAAAAAAAAAAAACGGAAGGTACTTTTACAGAATGTTAAACTAACCCTAACCAATGTTTTATGTTTAGTTTAGGAAAAGTCAGAAGAAACAAAAGTCATTATTGCATGAAATATACGTATTTAGTTGAAGTATTTTTTATGTCAATTCTTTCGAAGAAATTTAGCAAGAATACCTGTAAACCAGGAAATCGGTAAAATGTCATCATGGATGAATACTTATCTATTATAATTTCTACCCTTGACAAAAACTTAGCCATAACAAAAGAGATTTATTGTTCAGATTGTTTTTGAGATTGATTTCTAAAAAGATATTTTATAAATAAAATCGACATTAAAATTAAAGACTTAAATTACAATAATTAAATTTAAATATTCTTATTTCAATATTTGGCACATAACACCTGCAAAAATGATCACAATGTCAGGATTTCATTTTATTTCAGAATCGATGGCAAATTGTGTAGATTGATATCTCATTATATTAAATACTAATATTTAACATTAGTTTATCATTTAAGCCGATAAAAGGCCTTTTTTTTTTTTTTCGCGTCATAAAAGGATTTGGAGTTTCCTAATCAATCTTTTCGGGTGCAGTTGCACGCTCTCAAAATAACTAAAGTGTTGGCTTTAAAAAAATTGGTTCATTAAAACTAAACAGGTTTAGTTTTAATAAAAAAAAAATCGCTTTGGTAATTAGATATGTCGTATGGTTATCCCTAATCGCTGAATAAAACCGCTAACGAGTTGAATGATTACGACATAAAATTAAACTCGGGTTCCTGAAACGGAAACTTCGTTTGTTTTTGTTTTTTTCTTATCAATATATTTACATTGTTATTTTATTTTCATTTTCAATCATTCGAACAGTTTTCTTTTTCAAGTAATCCAAGTTACAAAATTCCCACTGTTTACTATGCTAAAATCACAATGACTAATGTATACCTATTAACCCTTATCCTTGAGTGGCCTCTGGGCCTTGATAAGTGGTGACACCCATGTAAAAAAAAATCACTCGAACAGTTTTCTTTTTATAATGTATAGTTTTAAAAGTTTAAAAACTATATAGTTTTTACTTCAGGAAAATTAATGGGTCAGTTTTTACGATGTGCCCTGTTAAAATACTGTTAAAAACTCGCTCAATATATGTTACCGTGACATAGGTTGACATATATTCGGCGGGTTTTTAATAGTATTTTGTATAGTTTTTTATTTATAACACCCTTTCCCAAACTTACGGTGTTAAAGAGGGTGTGAGACGCCATCTTGAATTTTCCAACACATCGGTAAACACTGTATGTTTTTCGAGCTGAATAAATATATTACATTGAATAAAAACACAAAAAATATATCCAGTTAGGTAGAAAAGTAACTTATCTTGCCTTTGATAACATTTATTTATATATTTGTTTTTGACTATTTTTTCGAATCTATGTGTACAGTAATACAAACCCACGATATGAATACTCACGTTGTTATATATATATATATATATATATATATATATATATATATATATATATATATATAAATGAGATTATAGCAGTTAAAAAACATTTTTAAAACACACACACACACACCTTTTTCAAAGTGATCAGAAATCGTATAAAAGTAAAAAGGGTAAATTTTTACTTACTTTCCAACTTAATCACCTTTAACGTGACTTTTACAGTTTTTTTTTTAAATGGAATTCATTTACCGATACAAAAGAAATGATTAGTAAATAAATCCATGAATAAATATTATAAATGGTTTATTTTACTACTTGCCAGGATGCGGAGGAAAATGAATGAAGGGGGAGGGGAATAAAATAAAAACATTTTGGAAACAGAGTAAGTTATAAAGAATTGCTTTGCACAGAAAGAAATTAATGAAAAAAGAATAAAATTAAATTTCTTTTCTTTCTTGATTTTTTTTTAGTTTTTTATGAAAAGGGAAGTCAAAATTAAGACTATAAAAAACAATTTTTATTAAGAGCGAACCTCAGTCGTCAGGTCTGTAAAAAAAAAGACGTGGAATAATCAAGAAATGTTTTCTAATACAATTTTTTTTTTACTTATGTGTTCATTTGTCTCTTCGAAGTTCGTTTGTTTAATATATCGATTTGCAATATAATTTTGTCATTCTGTCAGACTCAAATTTTAAATCTATATATCTATAAAAGTGAAAGTGTGTGTGTGTCTGTGTACATTTCCCTACGAAATAACTCTGTCAATTTTTAGTCTACAGACTCGAAATTTGATATACAGGGTACTGAGATTTAGAAAAATCTATGTGATCCGTTTTTAGCCAGAAATTTGGCGATTAAGGGGTCAAAGTTCAACGATTTGAGCTTTGAGAACTCTACCAAACTTCTCCGACAATTTTGGGTCTCCACACTTGAAATTTTAGATATAGCTTCTGTGGACATGGATCTAACTTAATAACTTGATTTGAGGCCAAAACAATAAATTTTCAGGAGTCATAATAGGGGTCAAAGTTTAAAAAATTACCCCCTTTTTTTTTTGCTCAGCATACACCTCCAAACACCCGGGCAACGCCGGGCACCCATGCTAGTATATATATATATATATGTCAGCCTCTTTAAAAAACTTGTTTCTTATCGTTGAGCGCTTTCAGTTGTAATAAGTCGGTCAACTTAGCTAAAATGTATAGATCACATTATATGATTAGATCACCCTGACTGACGTTAGAAGCATTAAAAAAAGAATAAATGTTTAAATTTCACCGTATCTTCCGCGGTTGCTGGTATCCGAGTTGTTCATGTTCATTGCTAATGAAGCCAGACATGCCTTCTGTTGCCAGAGTTCGAATCTCTCTATTGGCATTAATCCTGACAACCTGCACTGATTATTCGCGAAAGGATGAAACACTAGTGTATGTAGATATTTAATATATATATATATGTGTGTGCGCGCGTGCGCATATGTATATATATATATATATATATATATATATATATATATATATATATATATATATATATGTGTGTGTGTGTGTGTGTGTGTGTGTGTGTGTTTGTTTGCGGGGGGGTGATTCCTGTGTATCGCTTTATTGCAGGTCAATATATATTTTTTTTAATTTGGAAATTACTATGAAACGTAGAGAAGTGAAATTTTGTACACTGGATGAGCATTACAAGATTCGGTATTTCCCTGATACTTGTGCAAGTTGAAAAAGTATTTTGAAAATAATACGAGTTTTTTTCTGGTTACTGGTAATTTTTAGTGTGTATCACTTCATTGCACGTCTCCCCTATTACCTAGAAAGGGTCAATTGACAGCTAGTAAAAATGAACGTGTTGTTTAAACCTTGCAGACGGTGTATCTCTAGTGGATCTTGCCAAGGAGTTTGAAAAAGATCGAAGAATATTTTCTTCATTCTTTAAGTATCCAAACATCAAACCAAGGAAAAACTAAAACACGAGAACTCTGTTTCTACTCGTAATGTTAGAAAAATCAGTTAATTAACCAATCGTTATTTTTTTATTTAGAATACATCTAGACATAAAGATGTGTTAATATTTAGTTTTATTTTGTGTAATGCAAATAATTGAAAAGGTGTACATCCTTTCGTTGAAATTCAGCTACTTATTAGTCTCTTTAAAAAGTAACATCACATGTTATTCTTCAATCAATAATTATTTCTTAAATATCATTTACTCTGATGTTTAAAATAAAATGAGATAGTCACATCATCCTATATTATAATTAAAATCTCTGATTCTCATTAAGTAAACTCCATAGAAATTATTCACAGATATGAAACTTTTGAATTAACTATTTAAACTTCCTTCAAACCTTAACATTTCCATGGCTTTTAGAATTACACTTTCGTAATGGAGTTTGATAAAAATATGCAGGAATAATTTGGATCAAAATAAGACAAATTCTACTTTAGATTTTTTTAAAAATTATATTTCTTCTTTTCCCTTTCTTATTTCTGTCTCCTTTTCCTCTTTTTCTCATTTTTTTTTTTTGCTGTATCTTCCTTTTTCTTTCCTACCTCTTATTACTGTTCTCTTGTATCTTATTAAACCTTGACATCCCCTTTCACCATATCGTGTTTGATTTGTAGGTTCAAAATATCACTTGATATCAACTCTTGCCACTTTAAGTTAGTGATTTATTAGTTCACTTTTATAAATAAATAAACTATATATTACATTCTTTCATTTAAGAACCAGCTGCTATGAATAGCGGATAAACTTTATTTCTGTCGCCTGAAGAGTAACTTCTGTTTTTTTTAATACACCAATTATCAGATACATCAGCATGTTTACTGTAGACTATAAAATATTTGTCTAAATGAATATATATATATATATATATATATATATATATATATATATATATATACATATGCATGTATATAAATAGTAGTTGTATGCATGTGTTTCTTTGTAAAAGTATTTTAATTTAAAAACAAGTAAACTATTATGAACATAGCATTGACATTATCAGAAAATAGTACTCATACACAAAACGAGGTGTAAATTAGGTAAGGCCTTTTTAAGCTGGATGTATAACGCCTATGTCAGTAAATGGAATGACAAAACGTGCTGGTCAACTTGCCGACATATTCCTATATATTTTGCGGGAGGGCAAATTAATTTATAACTTTAAGTGAGTTTATTTTAATGTCTTACTTCTCTCTCTCTCTCTCTCTCTCTCTCTCTCTCTCTCTCTCTCTCTGAGGACAGTTTAAGCATTAGACAACGTTTCTGGGGCGCAAATGTTTTGGTTTTTCTTCCAAGCGATGGCACGACAATGTTTTTATTTCAATTTTACACACACACACACAAACACACACACACACACACACACACACACATATATATATATATATATATATATATATATATATATATATATATATTAAACATTGTATTTAGTAAATATGTATATAATATATATATATATATATATATATATATATATATATATATATATGTAACATTCGATAAATACATACATATAAATATACACGCATGCATATTAATATAATATTTGGTATATTTTTCTTGGATACGAAACTATATTTAAGCGTATTTTATAATCCGCAAGTCTGTGCGCCGTCTGATGATTAAACAATTACATACATATGTCTATAAATTAAAGGTTTCTATTATTACACCTTTTTATATGAAAGTACAATTAATACGGGAATAAGTTTTATTATACTATATAAGTACAAATAAAATAAACTACACCGTTGATAAATGAAAAATAGATTCGTCCAAACTTCATACAATTCATTAGTTTGGAATAATTAACACAACTTTTTTAGCAAAGACGTATAAGATAAAAGGGAAATATTTTTGATAAAAATTCGATTTAAAGGTAAACGCAAATCGTTGTTTTTTAAGGAAGGTAATAATATCTCAGCACTGCTAGTAAACTACGAAGAAAACTGTTTGTCTTAAATGCGTCAAAGTGGTTTCATAGAAACAACCGCAGCCCGATACGAAGCAATAATAAATCTAATGTACAAGACGGGAGGCTTTATTATATAATCAGTAAAAGAAATTGAACGAAAGAATCGCACAACAAAGCGTTTCGAAGTAAAGTCTATCGTTGTTTTATATTTATCTATAATGTAAACGTTGAAAAATTCTAAGACTCTTTATGTGTATATACATTTTTGATTGCTAAACTGGGTCATGACTAATATTTTGTTAAAAAAAATAGCCAAATTCAAAAATGTTATAATGAGAGATATAATGATTTTAATGTAAGGTATTTTTGACGGCTTACAATGTAGGAATGTCGTTATAAGCAGAGAAATAAATAAATAAATGAATGCTAAATAAGTCAATAACTTTTTATCTTACTTTTATAAATTTATATAGTTTATCTACTTACTTTTTTCAGCTGTGGTTGGTATTTATTCGATAGGTCTTTTTGGGTAATAACCCATCATCAGTGGAGAAACAAATCCCCTCTCTAGGCTATGAATTGTAATGTTGTTGTTTTGTTTAGATTTTAAATCGAAACGCTCAAAGAGTAAGTAATTCGGTTTCATGCGTAGGTACTCAAGGGAAATAATTCTATTTTTTTTACTTCTTGTCTATAAATTTTCTGGGGAACGTAATTCAAAATTCTGTTTTATATGGCTATAACTGGCCGTTGTTTATTTTATTTTTAATCTTTTTGTAAACTTATGTGTTTTTTTTTTTTTTACTTTTAATCAAAACGCTCAGAGCTAAATGAATTCGATTATGACCAGGGGAAGTAATTTTATTATTTTTTATTTGTCTACAGGTTTTCTGAGTAAGCGGAAGTAATTCATATTCTGTTTAAATGCTTATAACAGGTCGTTGTTGTTTCAATGTTTTTGTAAGATTTTAATTAAAATTTCTGTTAATATGGTTTTAAGTGGCCGTTGTTTTTTTAAATGTTTTTTATAGAATATAGACACTCTAGAGCTTCAATAATTATGTAGACAGTTAATGCAGATGATGTTTTTTACATATATTATTAGGGCGAAATAATTGTAAATTCTTTTCAAATATTGTTATAAAGCGAAAACATTATAACTATTTATTCATTTGCTAGTTTGTTCAGAGTATGTAGTTGTTAAGGTGAGTCTTTCTTTTGTTTTTACTGTATAAATTATGACTAATATCGTTTAAAAAAATAGTTAGATTGTTTGTGTCTTTATTAGAAATTTGTTAAATTTTTAAGTTTTACTATTAATTTTTAATTTTAATTTTTTAATCGGTGTTGATTGTTTTAATTTTTGATTTCATTTTAGTTTTATCAAACATGTGTATAATGTGAAGGCCTACGTAAGAAATATACGTTTCATTTTAAACAAATAAAGCGTACAAACCTGTTTATCCCGAACTCTAAGTTTATAACGTCTTGATCTTTTCCCTATAAATAGATATATTTTTATTCTATTCTTTTCCTTAAGTTTGGACATCCTGCTGTAAAAAAAAAACGTAAGAAATAATAAATCTACAATATCACGCCAAGGTATAACTATGTTGAATGGTTGATATCTCTATTCTAAATATTGTACACTAGCCTTCGATTTCCGATTATGGCATCCGCTTTATTTACTAAATATTAATAAAATATTAATAAAATATTTTTTCTAAAAGTACTTAGCATTTATGACATTTAGAAATGAGACAAATTCTGCAATGCATTTTCCCAGTAGAAAAACTGAAACAATGGTGAATCTCTCATACAATAGCTAGCAGATAGAATAAGGAATTATTCCCACGTGTAAGTTCCTTCAATATATATATATATATATATATATATATATATATATATGTATATATATATATGTATATATATATATATATATATATATATATATATATATATAAAGGAGATTAGAACAATAGTCTAAAGAGCTGCGTGTATTTTAATGTAACAGTGAAATTACTAGTTTAATTAAAATACAGGAAAGAGAAAGTGCTCGTTGTAATTTAGATATATAATAAGCTCGATAGTTAAATGTTAAATGTTAAATTACCAATCACATTACTTAATATATATATATATATATATATATATAATAGCAGGATACCCGACGTTGCCTGATATATAATGATGTTTAACGAATGTTCTACACTTCCCTATTTCTGTTGTCATAAAACTTAACGAAACCGACCTTTTTTTCTAGCAAATCGGTAGATTGTCTGCGCTAGTTAAAATTATATTGCAGTGCATCGGAGGGAAGTTTCACATGACCCTCGGCAGTGACTTAATACAAAATATGTTGTAATCTACATTGAACTGTAGAGAACTTCCTCTCGAATTCCTAAAATTATTTTGCTATATATAATGTATTGAGTTAAAGTTAAAAATGCAAAGTAAATTATCATTTTTTTTAATTGGACACAACAGAGAAAAATAATTTAAGACGCGCTTCTCTGATAACATAAGGCCCGCGGTAGATTTAAAATTACTGTCGTTACTGTTTGTATGACAGTAATTCCGTGAATTCTAGTTTAAATGAAAATGTGCTTTAAATACCAATACTTATTACGAACGCCTTCGTGTTATTTTAAAGACCCTTCTGTTGATTTTTATATGTCAGGTCCTCCTGACTGTGTAGTAAAAAAAAAGTATGAAAGGAACTTCTGATATTAAGCTGTGTAAGGTGTTAACTTTGCTCAAAGTCACCTGCCACTTTTTTAATCGATTTATTTCGAGTTTGGATTATCGATAGTCATTGAAAAATTTTCGAAACAAAAGTTATCTAAGAACACTGATACATTCACGCCGATTGACTCAGTTGTTTTCGGATCTATATTGAACAACCTCACACATGCTCAAACAAAAACACGCACAAAGTTATTTTTATATAATAGCATACATACATACATATATGGAAAAGTGTCGTTGGATGTAACAATAATAACGATGATTACAATGGTAGTGATGATGATGATGATAAAGGCGGTAATGGTGGTGATGATGGTGGTGATGATGATACTTTAAAGCAAAAGCATTATTGAGAAAGTTTGTTATGATATTGATTTAAGAAACAACTAATTATTGATAAGGGCGAAGTATGTTTTGATCCATGATAATTGGTATGACTTCATAGGCATTGAAATCACACGTGCTGAAAATAATACAATAATATCTCTAAAAAGCTGTATAAATGGCGCCTCTTGGACATTTTTCAAGTCTCATCTAAATGACACCTTATTTAGAAAAAAATAATGCAACTAATACCGTGGGTTAGTCGAATTTATTTTGGGGCCACATGAAAAATGGTCAGATTTTATGAATTTGTTAGGAAACACAAGATAGCGGACACGAATTCAATTAATATTTTTAGGGTCTTAGAGAGAAGATATTTAAGTTTTCTCCACCCTAAGATATTTAATTATGTATTTTTATAGTAAGAATTGGAATTTTAAAAAAAGTCTTGGTTTGGAAAATAAATAAAGTGGAGGAGGGACCTTCCAATGTGAGTGATAGTAAAAAGTAGAGACCTAATGGAAATTAAAGGCAATGGACAAGAAAGGCTAAAAAAACCTCGAGGACACACCAGTCAAAGAAGAAACCACCTGGTTTTAAATCCTACTCAGTGACAAGCTCCTGATACACACTTAGAAGAGACAAGACCTGAGATTTCAAGCGACTTCTCAAACTTTACTAATAGAAGCCGTCACTCCCCGAGCCTTTGCATCTAGAGTTAAAAACTTACTATATATGTATATATATATATATATATATATATATATATATATATATATATATATACATATATATATATATATATATATATATATATTAAACACACTTCCTATGACTAATTATAGATTTTCATGCAATAAGCTAGTTTTATAAATTATTATTCTTTTCTTCTTGTAGCTCGGAAATGTCTATACTTTCAAGTAATGCCGACTTCAGAAACCAGGGCTGAAACAAGTTGTACACTCCATCACAAGCAATGTAGGGAGAGTAGAAATCTGTCCGACAGGATCTTCGTATCAGGCAGGATTCTAGTTGAAGAACACACACACACATACATATATATATATAGTATTAAATATGGCAGATTTGCGTTGAATCATATCTATACCAATTAGAACAGTAAAACACAAGGTTTCCTGACTTACCTTTATATTGTAGAGGCTTAAAGGTAAATAGATTGAGGTTAAGTCCAACATATAAGATTACAATTACGATAATCAAAAACAAAGGCTAGAAGTGAATTCTTTAGAAAAAAAAGAACCGTAGTATTAAGCAAATAATTTACATTAATGTATTCGAAAGCCGGTTTCATCTAGCTCAAAGTCATGAGAAAGTATTCTCTGAGCAGTTCTATCTCTGGTATTAATATAGACGTAATGGCTATTTAATGCGTGGGGGATTTCGCTATAAAAGAAAGGGATAAGTTGATGTAATTATTTTTACAGCAATTTTATAAAAGTTTCATGTAAAACTTTTTATTCCGGTAAAAAGTAAACGTATTTGAGATCAATAAGAACAGGATATTAAAAAGATAATGATTCGGGAGTTTTAGGTCATTAACAGTTTTACCACATAAGATTAAATATAGTGGATATATATTGTTATATTAATTCCATTGACGATTATTTTACATGGTAATGAATCTATTGTACCGTAAACATGAGTATATTTACTGAGTCATGCAGTCATATAAACGCAATAAATTTCCCGATAATATTTGCATTGAACAACTGTGGTTATTAAACTCAGAATAACACGATATCTTGATCTCCCTTTATATATATATATATATATATATATATATGCATATATATACATACATACACACACACATATATATGTATATATATATATACACACACAAGCTCACATAAGAATAAAAGTGTAGCATATAGATATTGTTTATGTGCTATTGTTTTGCGATACGTTTTGAACGAATTAAATTATTCATGCGAAAGTGCATTTTTACCAAAATGCGAGTTGGGAATAATATTCCCTGTCACCAATTTAGTACCCCTGAATGAGGAACGGAATATGTATTATTTTTAAAATACAATCATTTGTGTATATATATATATATATATATATATATATGTATATATATATATATATATATATATATATATATATATATATATATAATACACTGGGATTCTTAAAGTAAAAATCTAAATTATTTTACAATATTTGTCAAGGATATAACAAGAATCCAGTTGTTTGGTAAAATTGTCCAGTATATTTTCCTCTAGGAAACTGCGTAACGCAACACATGTATAAAGCACGGCTCCAGTAAATAATCAAAATGTCATAAAGTATATAATATGAGTATAAATTAAAAAAAAATATATATATATATATATA